>NC_092499.1:3724000-4041000 GCF_047511675.1 Marmota flaviventris
TGTATACAACCAGAGATATGAAAAATTGTGCTCTATATATGTAATAAGAATTATAATGCATTCTGCTGTCATATATAAATAAATAAATAAAAAGAAAGAAAGCAATGAGATGTAATTCAGCCTATTGATGCATATAATTATACGCTTTAAAATATGTACAATTTGGGGCCAGGGTTGTGACCCAGTGGTAGAGCTCTTGCATAGCATGTGTGTGGCACTGAGTCTGATCCCCGGCATCACATAAAAACAAACAAAATAAAGGTATTGTGTCCATCTACAACTAAAAAAAAAATACACACACACACCTGTAATCCCAGCAATTTGGAAAGCTAAGGCCAGAAGGATTGTAAATTTGAGGCCAGCCTAGCAACTTACTGACACTGTCTCAAAATAAAATTTAAAAAGGGTTAGTAATGTAGCTAGTAGTGGAGCACCCCTGAGTTCAGTTCCTGGCACCTCAAAAACAAACAACAAGGGAATAAAAAGAGTAGGAGGAGAAAGAGAAAGGAGAGGAAAGTGGGAGAGGAGGAAAAGAAGGGAGAGAGAAAGAGGCAGGTGATGTAGCTCAGTAGCCTATAAGGTACTAGATTCAATCCCCAGTATCACCAAAAAAGGGGGGGAAGGGGATTAAATGTGTGCAATTTATTTTATGTCAATTGTACCTCAGTAAGGAGGCTGTTTTCACAAATCAAACCCATCTAAAATAAGGCTGAGCCTTTCTGACTTTTTTTTTTAGGCCATGTGTTTATCTTCAATAAACTACCTATTCTACTTGCTTTCTTCAAGAAATCTTATTTTGAACAGCTTAATAGCAATATTTTGAACAAACACCCCACTAGAGGAATTCAGTACACAGCCGTCATATTTATCAGCTGTACTAATCTCAAATTTCATCATGTACCTTGACTGAACAGGCAAGGCTTCTGAACTGGCTATAAAAAGTACTAAAAACAAATCTTTCAATTCTTCAGAACCTCTAAATCAGTGCTATCCAATCAAACTTTCTGGAACAATGGAGATGTTCTTTTCTGAGCTAATATGATAGCCAGTAGCATTTGAAATGTGCCTAGTATAACAGAAGGAATAGATTTTTTTTTTCTTTTTGTAGTACTGGGGATTGAGCTACACCTCCAGCCCTTTTTATTTTTTTATTTGGGGACTAGGCCTCATTAAGTCGTTGAGGCTGGCTTCAAACTTACAATTCTCCTGCATCAGTCTCCTGAATCACTGGGATTATAAGTGTATACAGCCATGTCCAGCTAAATTTAATAGTCACATGTAGCTAAGTAACTCTTAATAATTAAAAAGAAAACCTGGATTGGACATCTTTATTTTATTTTATTTTATCTTATTTTAGGTACAGGGGATTAAATTCAGGGGCATTCAACCACTTAGCCACATCCCCAGCCCTATTTTGTATTTTATTTAGAGACAGGGTCTCAGTGAGTTGCTTAGTATCTCACTTTTGCTGAGGCTGGCTTTGAACCCATGATCCTCCTGCCTCAGCTTCTCAAGCCACTGGGAGTACAGGGGTGAGCCACCGTGCCCAGTAGAACATCTTTAAATTAGAATGTTTAGAACAATTTTATAATACTTAACGCTTATGTCACATAAGATTAATTTTTAATTATTAAGCACCATAAAATCATAAGTACTGAATAACTCCTGCTTTTACAGCAATGGCTGAAAAGACTATTCCATCTAAAACTTCTCCCTGGTTCCTTCAATTCCTACCCTCCACCACAGGTGACACCACATCTGTCTCACAGGCCCCTCTGCTCTATCACCAGTGGATTTTCATACTTCATTGTGATTTATCTCCTAAATTAGGTCAGACTCCTTGAGGGATTTTAAACATCTAAGTCCCTCGAACATTGCTCTCTACACACCAAAAGGCTATAATGAATCTCTCTACCCAATAAACTAACTCAGAAGAGATGGAGCCTTGGAAATGTACCTTAGTGCTGGGGTTATAGCTCAATGGTAGAGTGCATGCTTAGAAAATAAAACAAACCTTATCAATAACTATTTAAAAAATAAAAATAAAAAATAAAAAGTGAGTCTGGGAAAGAGGTGCATACATGTAATTCTAGCAACTCAGGAGGTGAGACAGGGATCACAAATTCAAGGCCAACCTCTTGAGCATTTTAACATGATTCTATCTCAAAAAAATAAAATAAAATAAAATAAAAAGGGCTAGAGGTATAGCTCAGAAGTACAGCAGCTCTGGGTTCAATCCCCAGTACTAGAAAAAATAAAACAAAAGAGTGTTGGCAAGGATATAGAAAAATCAAGAGCCCTTACCCTGGTTCAGTGGTACATACCTGTAATCCCAGCAACTTAGAGGCTGAGGCAGGTGAATTGGAAGTTTGAGGCATGCCTGGGAAACTTAGTGAGATCCTGTCTCAAAATAAAAAAGGGCTGGGAAGCTCACTGTAGAGTGCTTGCCCAGCATGCTCAAGGCCCCAAATTCAATCCTTAGTAAACTACAAAATATTAAGAATTTAAAAACTTTACAAATTGGGCTTGGGTTGTGGCTAAGGTAGAGCACTTGCCTAGCAGGTGCAAGGTCCTGGGTTTGATCCTCGGCACCACATAAAAATAGAATAAATAAAATGAAGGTGTTGTGTCCAACTACAACTAAAAAAATAAAGTATTTTTTTAAATAGAAAAAAAAATTTACAAATTAATTTTATGCATGGCTGGGAATGTAGCTCAGTAGTAGACCACCTGCCTAGCATACATGAGGCCCTGCCCTGGGTTCAATTCCCATCACTGCCCCCCCCCCAAAAAAAATTATGCTAAGTAAATGAAGCGAAAGACAGGTGCCAGGCATCGTGGCACACGCCTGTAATCCCTGCAATTTGGGAGGTAGAGACAAGAGGATCACAAATTCAAAGCCAGCCTCAGCAATTTAGCAAGGCCCTCAGCAACATGTCAATACCCTGTCTCAAAATAAAAAACATAAGGAATGGGAATATGGCTCAGGCATTAAGCGCCCCTGGGTTCAATTCCCAGTACCAAAAAGGAAAAAAAAAAAAAAAGCATAGCCAGGCAAGGTGGCACAATTCCATAATCCCAGACAGGAAAGGTGGCTCACACCTGTGATCCCAGCAGCTCAGGAGGTTGACAGGAGGATAGCAAGTTCAAAGACAGCCTCAGCAAAAGCGAGGCACTGAGCAACTCAGTGAAATTCTGTCTCTAAATAAAATACAAAATAGGGCTGGGGATGTGGTTCAGTGGGTGAGTGCCCTTAAATTCAATCCCTGATATCCCGCCCCCCCCCAAAAAAAAAAAAAAAATCCATGTGCAGCTGGGCACAGTAGGGCACACTTATAATCCCAGCAACTCAGCCTCCTGAGTCAACAGGATCACAAGTTCAAAGCCAGCAACTTGGCAAGGACCTAAGAAATTTAGGAAGACCCCATTCCAAAAAAAAAAAAAAGCTGGAGCTGAGGCTTGGAGGTTAAGCACCCCTGGGTTCAATCCCCAATACCGGCCCCTCAAAAAAAAATGTGTAACTTTTCTTCTTTGGTGGTGCTAGGAATGAAACCCAGGGCATCATGCATGCCAAGGAAGTGCTCTACTGCTGAACTACATCCCCAGCCCACATATAACATTTCATTCCCCAAAATACAACTAATAACCTGCCACTAACTGGAAGCTTTATCAATAACACAGTTGATTAACATACAGATTGTATATTATATTTATTATATGTGGTTAAAAATACTTGAGAATTGCCAGAAATCATTTTTTCACTGCAACAGGCAATTTACTGGAGACAAATTGCTCATATGAAAATTATCAGCTCACACACAGTTTAACACTTGAGCTTGCTGCATTAGCAACAGGAATGGCACTATGTAAGTCTGTATTTGTGTGCCTAAGTTTTAATCAATTTCAACTTTTTGTAATGTTTATACATCATATTTTATGGTAGTAAATGTAAAACAGACAATATCCACATATATTATATACATACATGGCATACTTCTTTCTTTTTTTTTTTAATATATTTCTAGACTACAAAGTTTGTGTGAGATTTTTCAAATTGTCATGAATCTCAAAAAAATAAATCCACAAAAGTAGATCCTTGCACTTCAAATCCACATTGCAAGGGTCAGCTATATATTCAAGTCTCTGAAAATTAGTACAAAATTATCTAGTAACATCAACAAATTTACACATTTGTTTTTTTGTGTGTGTAGAAGGAGGAGAAAGGAATGTGTCTGGTTTTTGGTGGGAGGAGGAAGATACTATGCAAAGGAAGGAAATTAGCTATAAAACAACACTAGCCACAGCTACATTTGCTATACAGTTGAAATCAAGAATTTCTTAAAATACTCAGATATTTTATCATTTCACACCTTATTCAAGACAAGGTTCTTTTTTTTTTCGGGGGGGGGGGGTTACTAAGGATTGAACTTAGGGGTACTCGATCACTGACACATCCCCAGCCCTATTTCGTATTTCATATTTAAAGACAGGGTCTCACTGAGTTGCTTGGCGCCTCACCATTGCTGAAGCTAGCTTTGAACTCATGATCCTCCTGACTCAGCCTCCAGAGCTGCTGGGATTATAGGCGTGCACCACCACATCCAGCCAACACAAGGTTCTTAAATTCACTCTACAGTCCAGGTTCAAATGTAATCCTGTATAAAAACACATAAGGAGAGGGACCCGGGGAGAGAGCTGATAGCTGCAGGCTCTACATAAGCTGAAGGGTAGCATGGCATGTAAGGCTGTATCTGGTAGGTAACCCTAAGTCACAGAATCCCAAGAAATAATTCCTTTCAAAATAACTCCAACTTGGGACAGGCACAGTGGCTCACATCTGTAATCCCCGCAGCTTGGGAGGCTGAGGCTGAGGATCAGGAATTCAAAGACAGCCTCAGCAAAAGCGAGGCATTAAGCAACTCAAAGAGACCCTGTCTCTAAATAAAATACAAAATAGGGCTGGGGATGTGGCTCTGTGGTCAAGTGCCTTTGAGTTCAATCCCTGGTACCCCTTCCCACACACACACACACACACACACACAAAACTCCCACTTGGCTGCAATGTGATTCAGTGGTAGAGCGCTTGCCTAGCACGTGCAAGGCCCTGGGCTCAATCCACAGCACCACCAAAACCACCTTCCACTGAAGGTAGAAGACACACTCTGTTAAGTGCTGAAGATACCTACTTCAACACACACACACGCACCTCACTTGAATCACCTCACTTCAATCTGCCCCAGCCAACCTAGCTGGCTACCTCCCATTTCATCTGTGTTTTCACTATCAGGAAGAGGAATATAGACATGAAACTGGCTCTGGCACCCTAAACATAAAACTCTGTAACATTTGAGGCTGTGGGGAAACAGCACATCAATTGATCCAATACAGTTTGCTCTTAAGCATTTTTCCTTAAAGAAGATTTCTGGCTATCTCTTCCTGAAATATACAAGATTGAAGTCTAATTGTAACTTACAGTTAATGGTACTATGTTGATGTTTTTCCTTTCTTAGTGATATATAAAATAATAATGCATTCTCCAACTGATAGATGATCTCAGACTTGAGTAAATAATGTATTGAGCAAATTATTAGATTGGATCAAAACACTAAGTCACTAAGAGCCTCAGTTCCCTCATAAGGAAAGTGAAGATACTAATTTCATCTCATATGGCTGCTGTGGTGGTTAAAGGACTTAAAGTGTTCAGAACAGCTTGGCACAGAGTATGCACCGCACTGAAAGGTCATTCTTTTGAGGGTTTTCTGTAACAAGCAGCACCTCCCCATCCACACGTTCACTCATTTCCTTCTATCAGTGGCTAAATCCATAACACAGCTGAATTTAGTTGTAGCTCACAATATTTTAATCTTTTGTAAGAAAATAACTGACCTTTAGAGTATTCAGAGTCATAACTATAATCTCTAAAATGCTATTATAATTACATGCTACCCAGGAACTAAACCAGAACTTTTCTAGTCATTTGGCAATGTAATTTGGGCCAAATCATTAACAGTTAGCAAACCAAAATGAACTGAATAACATTAGCTTTGAAACAACACCAAAAAAAGGTATCAATTCTCAGTGACATCGATCTTAGAATCAAGGGACCTGGTGACAAATATTACAATAGCTATGTGCCAAAACCAGCCTTGGAGGACAATCTCAAGGGCAGGATATAATTTTATTCCTTCCTAATCAAATAAACTTAATCTTTCTCACAATACTAAAGAGGAATGAAAAACTACATATATGCCAAACATGGTGGTGCACACCTGTAATCCCAGCTACTTGGGAGGCTGAGACAGGAGGATTACAAGTTCAAGGCCAGCCTCAGCAACTCAGCAAAGCCCTAAGCAACTTAGCAAGACCCTTTCTCAAAATAAAAAGTGGGCTGGAGATGTGGCTCAAGCGGTAGCGTGCTCGCCTGGCATGCGTGCGGCCCGGGTTCGATCCTCAGCACCACATACAAACAAAGATGTTGTGTCTGCCGAAAACTAAAAAAATAAATAAATATTTAAAAAAATTCTCTCTCTTTAAAAAAAATAAAAATAAAGCAAATGAATATGAACAAGGAACCATTTACATAAAAACTAATAAAAATAAGAAAATATTTGGGGCTGGGACTGTGGCTCAGTGGTAGAGCACTTGCCTAGCATGTGTGAGGCACTAGGTTCGAGCCTTAGCACCACATAAAGATAAATAAAGGTATTGTCCATCTACAACTAAATAATAAAAGATATTTAAAAAGAAAGTATTTTCTTTATCACATATGCATATACTGAAGTACAAAAACACATGAGAGTTCTCACAAGCCTCAGTGTGCCCTCCGCTTCTGTTCCAAAGCAAGTTTTACGGCAGCCCCAGTTGCCCAGCACCTTTGGGTCTGCTGAGGCATCCATACCAAGGGGAGACTCTCCCAGGTGCTACCAGCCAACAAAAGGACATAGCAGATGTCCCACAGCTCTAACCTCTCCGCTGGGGTTGCAAGTGCACTGTCACCTGAGGCTCCTTTGCCCAGTTATAGCCACCCTTCCCTCTTCATGGTGTCCCACTGCATCCTCTACTAGCTCTGACCACCGAAAGCTCCTTCCTTTCCTCTTTATCCTTCACAAGCCCTTATCCCAATGAATCATTCCATCTAATTTCGTCTTGGCATCTGCTTTCCTGAAGATGCAAAGGATCGTAGAAATAATATAAATCAACTTCAAATTAATGAAAAGAGGCGGTGCAATTACAGCCTAATGATGAGAGTGTTGACCACAGTGAAGGTAACTATTCTATTTGAAGTTTTTTTCTTAAAAACCATGTCTGTATAATTCTATCCTACTTTATGGTGATTTGCAAAAAGGCATATTCAAATTATGCACAATAATTATCTTACCATTTTCAAATTTAAAAGCTTAACCCTTGGGCTGGGTCTGTAGCTTAGTGGTGACGTGTTTGCTTAGCATGCGTAAAGCCCTGGATTACATACCCCGTACAGGGGAATTGTTAAAAGTTTAATTATTTATTTAGTTTCTGAAATTATGAACATTATTACCATCACCGCATATTATTTTTGCACCTAATGACAAGGTTCTAAAACAATAAGTGTGAAGTTTCACCTCAGATGGCCCCAAATAGTCTACCTTGATGTATTTTTTTTTTTTTTTTTTTTTTTTTTTTTTGTACTGAGGAATGAACACAGTGGTGGTCTACCACTGTGCTACATCCCCAGCCCTTTTTATTTTTTTATTTTGAAACAGGAACTCACTAAGTTGCTGAGGCTGGCCTGGAACTTATGATCCCCCTGCCTCAGCCTCCTGAGTCACTGGATTACAAGCATGCACCACTGTGCCCAGCTAAAATATTTTTTCTCTGAAATATTTTCACAAAACACTTTTTTGCCACCTTAAATCAACACTACACTCCATTTTTAAATTTTTTAAAATATTTTTAGTTGTAGATGGACACAATACCTTTATTTATTTTTGTGTGGGTGCTAAGAATTGAACCCAATGCCCTCACAAGTGCTAGCCAAGTGCTCTACCACTGCGCTAGACTCCATTTTTAGAAGTCAACAACAGAAACCACAAATTTCAAGCAGACATTAAATATATATTAAATCTCCAGAACATGAAACAGAACAAACTAGACCCTCCTCCATACCACTTCTGGAGTCACAAACATTTCTTAAAACTGCCTTTTTGCTGCAGGAGTTCACTGGGGCAGCATCTGGTCCTCAACTCCTTCTTATCCAGTCTTCCACTAACAGTAGCCAACTTGCCCTCTCCCAGAAAGTGATCAGGTTTTCTGCTTTTAAAACAAATACCAACAACACACACTCCTTACACCAAGTTCAGTTTCCCATAGGGCAAGAGGACAAGTGGAAGCCTCACTTCTTTCTTATTTTTACAAACCACATGGAACCTCTGAAGAATTGCTCAGAAAAAGGGAGGACTACACACAGTCTAAGTAAAAGAGGGAAAATATATAAAACACAATAAACTAGGAAGGATTACAGTCATGTGGACAGGACTTTTATGTTTCTCTCCAAAAATTCAGATTTTTTTCAACTAAATTGCCCCCACAGAATTTTATAACATCAAAGAAAACATCTTCCCAAGAGTAATCCTAAATTTCTTCAGTACAAATGACCTTTAACATTGCTCTGAAAACAATTGCCAGGGTCAGCCTCAACCAGCTAAACTTGGAGTCACTGTCACCAACTATGAAGGGAGTACTATAGTAAGAGAATACCACCTCAAAAGCATTAACTCTCAAAGACAAGAATTTGGAGTTTAGAGCAAAAACCTCCTAACTCAGAAGAACCTAGTCACTGGGTACTTCCTCCAGCCCTGGGCTAGATCCAAGGTTTCTTAAAAACTTGACCTGAACAGGGATGAGAGGTGGGAGGGAAAGGGAGAGAGAAGGAAAATTGCATGGTAATGGAAGGAGACCCTCAGGGTTATACAGTGGAGGAGGTAGAGAGAGAGGAGGGGAGGGGAAGGGAGAGGTGGGGAGGGGGGAGGGTGGAGGATGGGAAAGGTAGTGGAGCACAACAGACACTAGTATGGCAATTTGTAAATCAATGGATGTGTAACTGATGTGATTCTGCAATCTGTGTATGGGGTGAAGGTGGGAGTTCATAACCCACTTGAATCAAAGTGTGGAATATGATATGTCAAGAAATTTGTAATGTTTTGAACAACCCACAATAAAAAATTAAAAAAATAAAGTTAATACTGGCAAAAAAAAAAACTTGACCTGAACAAATTCACCTATTCTCTCTGGACCTCAACGTTTTCTTCTACTATACCAAAGTGTTGGAGTACTCTCTCTTCCAAGAAAGCACATTTATTTAAATTGTTGCAGGTACATGTAACTTTAAAGCAACCAATGGCTTCCTTACAATCCAGTCCTATGGAAGCAGTGAGGCCAAAAATGCAGGGACCACTACTTGGCAACCTATGTTACATAAATAATAATCAGAATAAGGACAGCAGAAAATGTTTGCTTAGCACTCACTGCATGTCCGGCATGATGCTAAGCATTTTACATATACTATATAAGTAATTTCCTTTTCTTGAGAACAAAGTTCTACTCCCCGTATTTATAGATGAAAGCAAAAATGAAGTTGCTAGCCTAGAGTCAACAGAGGGTGGTAATGGCACAGCCTAGATCTGAACCCAGATTTAACTCTCAAAGTCCAACCTCCATCAGTCTGCTCTATATTGCTTCTAAAAGAAATACAATACTTATAAGAGGTTATTCTAGCCTGGCACAGTGGCACACACCTGTAATCCCAGTGACTCAGGAGGCCGAGATAGGAGGATTGAAAGTTTGAGGCTGCCTCAGCCTGTCTCGGGGCTGGGGATGTGGCTCAAGCGGTGGCGCGCTCGCCTGGCATGCGTGCGGCCTCGGTTCGATCCTCAGCACCACATACAAACAAGGATGTTGTGTCCGCCGAAAACTAACAAATAAATATAAAAAAAAGAACCTGTCTCATAATAAAAAAATTAAAAGGGCTGGGGATGTGGCTCAGTGGTTAACCATCTCTGGGTTCAATCTCCAGTACCCAAAAAAAAAAAAAAAATGCTTTTCTGTAACTAACATTACCATAGATCACTCATGATAAAAAGAATCCTTGATACATGATTGGGGAAACTGAGGACCAAGGAGACAAATTAGACAGCTATACCTTCTTAGTTGCAGTTCAGGGTCCCACCCTACCACACCCACTAAGCCAAGTGAATCATTCACAGGATTCTTTGCTACCTGCCTCTCATTTGGGCAAACACTACCTGAAAGTATGTTTAAATCACAATGCATTTACCACAACCCATGAATTTTAGAGTTTATATTTATAGTTATATTTATAAATGTAAAATTATATTTATAACTTTAGGTTCTATTTTCACAAACAGGCACAGTGGTGCATGCCTGTAATCCCAGTAATGTAGGGGGACTGAAAGTTTGAGGCCAGACTCAACAACTTAGCAAGGTCCCTAGCATATTAGGGAGACCCTGTCTCAAAATAAAAAAAATAAAACAGGCTGGAGATGTGAGTCAGTGGTTAAGCACCCCTGAGTTTAATCCCTGGTACCAAATAAAAAAATAAAATAATATTTTCACAATGAACGAAAGCACAGAAAATAATGTGTTTGAAAAGCAGCACAGGATCACCAGTGAAAGCCAATGAAAGGCAGGCCAAGTATCCTATTCAGTAAAATCTTCTGTCCACATGGTTAAGCACCCCTGAGTTTAATCCTTGGTACCAAATAAAATAAATAAATAAAATAAACTTTTCATAATGAACGAAACCATAGAAAATAATGTGTCTGAAAAACAGCACAGGGGGCTGGGGTTGTGGCTCAGCAGTAAAGCGCTCACCTAGCACATGTGGGGCCCTGGGTTCGATCCTCAGTACCACATAAAATAAAAAAATTTAAAAATTTGGGGCTGGGATTGTGGCTCAGTGGTAGAGTGCTCGCCTAGCACATGTGAGGTGCTGGGTTCGATCCTCAGTACCACATAAAAAAATAAACAAATAAAAAGGTATTGTGCTCAACTATAACTAAAATAAAAAAAATTTAATTTAAAAATTTAAAAAAAAAAGCACAAGATCACCAGTGAAAGCAAATGAAAGGCACATCAAGCATCCTATTCAGTAAAATCTTCTGTCCACATGAAAAGTATAACATATCTTACTACTACAAGTCAACTTCAAAGTGACAGTTAAGCTCCAGTGACACCACAAATTTTCAAATCTGATTACATATATTGGACTGAACGTTCAAACTACAGGTTGCTTTTCTGAAGGACCAGTTTCTAAAAAATTATTACCATTAACAATCTCATCTTCTGGACTGGGAGTGTAACTCAATGACAAAGCACATCCCTAGCATGCGCAAACCCTGGGTTTGATGAGGGGTTGGGGGATTCCTCTTCTGTAAGTTGTAATTTTAGCACAAGTGAACTGTGATACTGAAAACCAACTCAGGATAAAGTTGACATAACACAAGCTTCAGAAAACAAAGAACTGGAGCCAACCCTAACCTCCTATCACCGTGCTCCTTTGGCTAGAAGTCAACAAAGAGGAAGAGCCACAAAGAAATGACCAAAAAGATACACGGACCAGACTTTACACTGAAGCTGCATGCTCCCAGGAAGACACAGGAGCATTCATAGTTTTGTATAGAAAAACTCATTTCAAGATAAGTGACCCTTCACGAGTTCAGGAAAGAACTGGAGGTGGGATCCCTAAGTTCCCCACTCACTGTTCTGTGCCTGCTGGACTCTACAGAAACCAACCACCACTGGACATCCTCCAGGACATAGTGTGGAAAGTCTGGGTACCACACATGGACACAAAGCCCAAATTAAAGGTGGAGGGGCTGCACTCTGGCTTTTTTTTAATGTTAAATGATAAAAACTTTTTCTCTACAGATCTCAATCCTCTGTCTTGGACTATATAAACTGAATCAGCGTTTTAGCACTACCATGCTATTTTGCTATCTGCAAGGCATAACAGAATTAACTCTTCCTTGGACTTTATAGAGACTATCAGGCAATCTTAACTCCAACCAGTCACAGAACAGGGTCAAGCTGTGATCTGCAAAAAATAAAACCTGACCAAAAAAATAAATAAATAAAGTCAACTTTTTCCACCCACACACCTTTACTATATATACTTTAAAAGAAAAAAAAAAGCCATGTTTTAATTTTATTTTACAGTAGCACATGCCTGTAATTCCAGCTACACTGGAGCCTGAGGCAAGAGGATCACAAGTTTGAGGTCAGCCCAGCAACTTAAAAACCCTGTCTCAAAAAAAAAAGGTTTGGGATTGGGATGTAGCTTAGTGCAGCTGGGGCAGGGGGGCTCCTTTGATGAGTTTGATGAGTTTCGTGTCTGTCTGTTCAAATTCTTGTATAATGATACTACTACTAATAATAATTTTTTAAAACACAAAGGTGCACCCAAAACTCAGGCAAAAAAAAGCCAGGTTTCATAGCACGTGCACATAATATCAGCAGAAGTATGAAAAGCTCTAAGCCAGCTTGAGCAACTTAGCGCAACTCTGTCTCAAAATAAAATTTTTAAAAGGCTGGGGATACAGCTTAGTGGTAGAGCATCACTGGGTTCAATCCCCAGCACTACAAGAAAGGAAAACACCAACCCCTTGGGAAGTGATTGTAGTTTAGTTCAGTGGCAAAGTGTGTGCTTATAATGTCCAAGGACCTGGGTTCAACTCCCAGCACTCAAAAAAACAAGCCCACTCCAGAAGGTAGAAAGAAAAAGTTGTCACAACTACACCCTCATTCCCATGTTATTCTAACTTCTTTTACTCCTGTGAAGAACATCAAATGCCCGTAATCCCAATGACTTGGGAGAGTTAAGGCAAGAGAATAAAAAGTTCAGGCCAGAGGCTGGGGTTGTGGCTCAGTGGTAGAGTCCTTGCCTAGCGTGCATGAGGCACTGGGTTCACTGCCCAGCACCACATTAAAAAAAAAAAAAAGTTCAGGCCAGCCTGGCAACTTAGCAAGACCCCTTCTCAAAATAAAATGGGCTGGGGATGTAGCTCTGTGGCAGAGCCCCCCTGGATTCCATCTCTAGTGCCACACACACAAAAAAAAATTAAAATTAAAAAGGAGTATAGCTCAATTCTAAAGACCTAAAAGAAAAATATTCCATAAAACAAACATGTTGTACAATTTATATTCCAAAATAAAAATCTCAATCTCAGCGGCTCAGGAGGCTGAGAGTTCAAAGCCAGCCTCAGCAATGGTAAGGCACTAAGCAACTCAGCGAGACCCTGTCTCTAAATAAAAATACAAAACAGGGCTGGAGATGTGGCTCAGTGGTTGAGTGCCCGAGTTCAATCCATGGTACCAGGAAAAAAAAAAAAAAAGTCAGTTGGTTTCCCCCTTAGATTTCAAGTTAAATAAAAACCACATGAAAAATCACTAGAAAATAGGAAAGCCTCACAATTTTCAGCCACATTCAGGAATGTTTCTCATTGCTCAGACTGACAAAATAGGGCCTGAAATAATTTCATACTGGCTGGATTTCTTTCAGATTAAAACAGAAAATGTACAAATGTTAATATCAAGACTTAATCAAGGGGCTGGGGATGTGGCTCAAGAGGTAGCGCGCTCCCCTGGCAAGGGTGCGGCCCGGGTTCAATCCTCAGCACCACATACAAAGATATTGTCTCTGCCGAAAACTGAAATGTAAATAAAACATTAAAAAAAAAAAAGAATCAATCAATTGGCAGTACAATGATGCATCAAAACACTGACAATGTTTTACTTTCCAGAATCCAAGGCTCCAGCAAATTTATGCTTTACTTCTCCCATCAAGTAGTCCAAGGATTTCAATCCCCAGTACCACCAGAGAAGAAAGAGAGGAATCAAAAGACAGTTCAAAATACTATCCTATAACATATGCTGTTTCAAAGATACAGCTCCAAAGCCATTAGACTCATTATTAACAACGCAGGAGCTAAACATTAGTATTTAGATGAAAGAATGTCAGAAATCTAAGTACTGGCTGAGGATGTTAAGTAACTCAGTGGTGGAGCCCCTTGCCTAGCATGCCTGACACTCTGGGTTCAATCCCCAACACTGAAACCAAAAAACAAAAATGTGACTATCAAATATGCCCTTTTCCTCAATCACACTCAACATACTTAAATAAATCTTCCAAAATTAAAGCATTGAAACTGACCAACTTAATCAAAGATTTGCTCAACTTGACTCTTAAAAATAACACCTGGAGGGCTGGGGATGTGGCTCAAGCGTTAGTGCGCTTGCCTGGCATGCAAGTGGCGCTGGGTTCGATCCTCAGCACCACATACAAATAAAGATGTTGTGTCCGCCCAAAACTAAAAAAATAAATAAATAAATATTTAAAAAAAAAATAACACCTGGAGAGGGCTAGGGTTGTGGCTCAGAGGTACAGCGCTTCCCTAGCGTGCCTGAGGCACTAGGATCATTCCTCAGCATTACATAAAATAAAATAAAGCTATTGTGTCCACCTATAACTAAAAAATAAATTAAAAATATTTTTAAAAAACAACACCTGGAGAAAATTTAGTGACAAGCTTTTCTGTTCTGAATATTACCACAGATAAGACTTGACCTACAAAATGAAGATGGGGTCAACTGTAAGCAAAAAATGGAATGCTTCCCCTGGTGGCCAACCCTAGAATGGAGGAGCTTTGCACAGAAGAGAAAAAGCCTGGCCGCCTGGTTCTATCCTGTCACTCACAAATGAGAAGTGTCTACCAAAAAAGGAAGATCTTGGGGGAGGGGAAACTACAAGAGGGGCTTAAAAGGAATACAAATCTGGAAGTCAGGCTACATTAAATATAAAAGAGTAAGTCATCAGACCATAGAACGCAAATTTGGGAAAAGCCGTTTATTTCCAGAGTGCCCCAGCTCAGCAGGGGATCCTTCTGCATTTTCACTTCTAAGCACACCCAGTGTTTACTACCTTAATCACAGCTTAAGAGCAATCGCCTTTTTTGAGGACTAGATCCTTGCAATTTTCCGCAGTCCTGTTTCCAAGGAAAAGCATTTATTTCTTCAAACAAACTAGTGGTCTAACCTACTTAGAGAACCTCCAGTTCTAAAGCCCTCCAACCAGGAAGAGGACTGCTCACTCCAGCTTTACAAGAGTCTTTTGAATTTTACTTCTGAAACAAAACCCACGTCCTTTCAAACATTTTCTATACCAACAACCTTTAAAGACAGTCTCATACAGAGACGGGGGAGAATCTCATGTATTAAAATCTGAAGAATTCCTTTGTCTGATTTGACTATTTTTTTTTGGTACCACTTTAAATTTGCTTCCACCCAGGGCAGCAAGGGAAGTAAATGCTCCATTCTGGGGTGCAGGGATTTCTGGTAGGTGGAAACCATTGGTTAGCTAAAGCTCCTGATGGTTCTATTTTTTCGCAACCTCTTCCTCTCCCCCCTACTAACCCACCAAAAAAAAAAAAAAAAAAAAAAAAAGGAAATGTATATGCATTTACAAATAAGTCTTAAAAACCAAACTGCCACACGCGAGCCTCTCTTGTCCAGGCAAACGCCCTCTGGAAAGCACACTAGTTTTATGAGCTGGTTTTGGGGGTTCCACTCCTTCTCAGGATGGGAGAGGGGTCCAGAGGCAGCGAGGACACAGGCCCGCAGGGCACAGCCGGGCGAGGCTTCCCAGGAGGGGTCTCGTGGGAAGCTCAGTCCGGGCGCTCAGCACGCCAACTCTCCCGCACGCCACCCGGCCCGGCGGGTCGCAGCTCACCTGGGCGCGGGCATCCCGCTCCTGCTGCCAGGTGCGACCGCGGCCAGGGCCAGGGGTGAGGGGGCGCGGGGCGGGCCGGGCCTCCCGCCGGCCCGCAATCCGCGCCGTGCGTGCGCGCGGCCCCCGTCGCGCCCCGCGTGCCCCCGCGGACCGCAGGGCCAACACGCACAAAAAGAAAGTTGTCGCCGGGATCCCGCCGCTCGCGGCCGGCCGCGCGCTACTCACCGGGGTCGAAGTCGGGCACGGCCGCCTGGTACTGGGGTCCGACCCGCATGCCGCCGCCACCTGCGGGAACAGACACGGCGGTCAACGCGGGCGCGGGCGCGGGCCGTGCGGGGCCGGGCGCGGGGGCGGCTGCCACCTACCGTGCTCCTCGTCGCTGGACGAGCCCGAGCTGCCTTCCTCCCAGGAGTTGCTGCCGCTGTTGCCATTGGGCGCCGCCGCCGCCAAACTTTTATTCTGGCCATTATTGGGGGCGGCGGCGGCCGAGGCGGCGGCGGCCGAGGCGGAGGCGGCGGCGGCCGAGGCGGCGGCGGCTGCTGCGGCCGAGGCGGAGGCGGCCGAGGCGGCGGCCGAGGCGGAGGCGGCCGCGGTGTTCCTGCCCCTGCGCTTCCCTGAGACCTCGGGGCCCTTCTCCACCATGGCCGGCATCAGCGGGGCCCGGGGCCGGGCGACGGCGGCGAGGACCCCGGCTCGCGGGGAGCGGGCGCTGGCCGGGCAGGGGGCGCGGGTGGGCGCAGGGCCGGGCGGGCTGGCGGGCGCGCGGGAGCCCAGCGGCGCGCGCTGGGGCCGGGGGAGGCCCAGACGGGCGGAGCGCCGAGCCGCCTTAAGCCCCCAGCGCCGAACCGAGCGCAACTTTGGCTCTCATCACCGCCCGCACTTCGCTGGCTCTAACTACTCCGGGAGCCGCGGGCGGGGGGAGGGGCGGGGCCTGCGCGCCGAGGGGAGGGCCGCGCGCAGCCTAACACGAAGTGGGGAGTCCCGCCCTCCCACGCCCCGATTGGTCCTCGTGGGATTTGGACG
Organism: Marmota flaviventris; assembly: GCF_047511675.1. Lineage (NCBI taxonomy): Eukaryota > Metazoa > Chordata > Mammalia > Rodentia > Sciuridae > Marmota > Marmota flaviventris. Next base: position 3,740,805 of record NC_092499.1, read on the forward strand.
GCGAGCGGTAGCCCGGTTGGCTCACGCGCGCGTCCGTCAGGGGGCCGGGGCGGGAGCGCGGGCAAGGGGAGGCTCCGCGCTTCCGTTGGCCAGGTTGGGTTGACGCGTATCGCCCACTGTACGTGGTTTGAGGTTTGCCATCGCTCTACGCCCCATGATCCATCTCTCGAGGCAATCGCGAGGAGTTCGCCACCTCCCCGCCCCCTCCCGCCCGCCCCGACCCGCGAGCGCCCCCGCGGCCCAGTCCCCCGCCCCCGAGGGGCCCCGCCAAGCGCACCGCAGGCTTCCCGCAGTACAATGTGCCCGACGCGAGAACTAATTGCGGGCAAGGTCGGGACTACTTTCCCCCTCGCGCGGAGGAGTACAGCACAGTTTGAATGGGTTCTATACAAAGAGAGGAAACTAATTGAAGAAACTAATTGCGCCCCCGTTTTCCCCGAGGGGCTTGGGGGTGTGCGAGGCCGGGAGCCGCGGCGTCCCAAGGGACAGCGTCCCCGGAGGCAGCCAGACGCAGTGGGCTCGGGCCGAGGGCGCTCTCCGCTAATTGGGCGGGGGTCGGTGGGCTCCCGGGGCGGCGCGAGGAAGGAGATGGGGGCGGGGCCACCGCGCAGTCCTCAAGGGCCGGGAAGCCGAGTGGCGGGACTGGGGGTCCCGGGCGGGAGGGGCAGCCCGGAGAGAAATGAAGGGGCCTCTTGTCCCAAGTCCGTGGTGGGCGCCACGCCGATTCTCAGGGTCCGCTGGCCGCCCTGCCCCTCGCCCCACCCAGGCCCGCTTCCCCGCGGGGCAGGACGCGAGCCCCGACGGGTGGGGGGTTGGCCGAGACCCAGCCTGGGAGACCTGACGGCGGAGTGACAGCTGACCGTGAAACTGGGCGGGACTGGCCCACCCGCACCAGCCCCCCAGCAGCGCTGTTCCTAATTGGACCAGAGGAGGGCTATAGGGGAACCTTTCCTCCCCCACCTTAACAGGGAGTGGCTGTTTTTCTTTAAAGTTACTTCAAACCTGAGCTGCTTTGGGGGACAGTTTTCACCCGTTCAGGATATAAATAGCATCCGGGAAAAATAGGGAGTTTTATGGTTCTAATGCCTGAATAAATAGGTAGAGGTTTCTCTTCCACATTTTCTGTGGCTCATTAATTTCATTGGAGTGATCACGTTCAGTTCTGCCTAAGTGGCCTTTAAGAATCAGAACCCGGGAGTCTCCCCTTAAGAGAAACCACTGGCCCACCAAGTTCATGGTGTAGTTCTTAGATTCTCCTGAAAAGGAAGCCCCTGTCCTTGAAGAGCCCGGGGCAAGAACCTTAGTAGGGAGGGTGCCCACAGCAAAGCAAAGTGTAGAACCAGGGGCAGTCTGAAACCTGTGACTCAGCCAGAGGTGAGGCCTGTGTGAGGAGTGAGGTTAAGAGCACTCTGCCCTGCTGGCTCTTGTCCACCAAGATCTACCACCAGGCTCTGGAAAGGTACTCTATAAGGGCTCAAAGGTGACATTGGGTCATTTCCTTGGGGGGTGGGGGGGAAGACAGAGCACAGGGGTCATCTCCCTACCCTTGAGTCCTGCCCTCCAAGCTTGAGCCCACTTTCTAGCTGGGTTATGACTGTAGGCACCTCACCAGTGACCTTGCAGCCATTTTTTCCCCCAAAAAAAAATGAGACCCCAACAAGTGCCAGTCCCTGCTCTACTTTGACCACAAAGCCACATGGATACCACTTCACCCACAAACTCTCAGCTTCCTCATCTATGAATTGCAAGTAATGAGCTGGGCATGATGGTGCAGGCTTCTAGTCCCACCCAGCCCTTGGAAGGCTGAGGCAGGAGGATCACACAAGCTTAGGAGTCCATGGACAATATAGCCTGGACAATATAGCAAGTTTCCCTCTCAAAACAATGTTTTAAGTGCAGGTAGTGCCACCTACTTCCTAGCCTGGAAGTCTACCTTCCCATCCCCTGTCTCCCTCCACCATAGGGAACCCCAACCTGAAAGAAATCCCCATTCCTGTTGCTGGGGTGGAGGTCCAACACACAACCCCTGATCAAGAATTCGTGACCTCACACTTCACACGGTCACTCTCTACAGCCAGCAGTCCTCATGTTCTTTGGTGTCTGAAACTAAGATTTCACACTTTCTCCCTCTGCCTACACCTCTGTCAACTGTGGCCTCACTTCATCATTCTTTAGTCAGAACAGCTGGAGCCATTAGATTGACACATCTCCCTGCCTGCTCCCACCTCCTCCTCAGGCCCTGGCTACCCCTGGGGACCCCGCTTCCTGGGCCATCATCCTCCCTCTGGACTGGCACAGTTTCAAAAGGGGGAAACTCTGCCTTGCTCCCAAGCCCCCTCCAGCCTTGGAGTGACTTCTCAACTCCCCTCCCAGACATAACCCTCCAGAGACTAGTCTATACTTGCCTTCTCTCCCTCCAATCCCAGGCTTTCCTTACTCCACCCAGGAAGGATAGCCCCTCCCGTAACCTCTTGCTGAAGTCACTTACAGCCTCCCTGCTGCTCAGTCCAGTGGTGACTTCTGAGTCCCACTGAGACACTGGGTAGCACCTGAGTAGACCCCTCCTCCCAGGAACTCCCTCACTTCCCTAACCACTGGACCACAGGCCCACCTGATCTCCTACCTCATAAACCACTCCCCCTCCTTAGCAGACTTCACCACCTCCTTCAACCCTGTGAGTGCTGGGTTCCTGCTCAGCTTTTGCTCCTACTCTGTGCCTGGAGTATAGCAGGTGTTCATTAAGTATTTATTGAGTGAGGAGTGATTGGATGGATGGATGATAGGGAACACTACCTGCTGCAGGTGCACAGAGCAGGGGCCAATCCCTGGGAGGGGGAGTCCCTGGAACAAGTGCACTGTGACTGAGACCCTGGGTGTGGTATGGCTTGTCAGTCTAGCATCATTCTGGAGGAGCACCACCTACACCCTCTAGATGGTTGGTTTCCAGAGTCCTTATTTCTGACCAGAGCTGCCAGCCCTCGTTCACAGACCTCCTGGAGCCAATCAAGACCCTTTCTAGAACACTTGTGGAACTCTCAGGAAAGCTCCTCTGAGATCTAGACCTAGGGAGCAGGAATGCCTATAACCTCCGGGGCAGAGCCTGACTGGGGGGCAAGCCAGTTGCTCAGGGATCTCAAACTCCATGGAGCAACTGAGAGGAGGCCTCTTTTCTGCACCCAAGCCACCTGGCTTGCCTTGCCCTGGACCAGGCCATGCTCCAGGAAGCCACACCTACCCAACCATCCTATGAAAAGGGGGTCCAGCTGGGGAGAAGGACCGAGACTGATAGTCTCATTCAAACACTCCCCGCTCCCCACTTTCACAAACCAGACCTGAAATCCTTGATTGATTTGAGTTTCTGTTACTACCTGAATGACACAAATGTCAAGCATCACCTGGTACAGAACCTAGGAAAGAACACACAGGCCAAGAGCACCCCTCCCCGCCTTGAAATGACCTAATAAGAGCTAGTGTCCTGACTGCCCTCCTTGGCCCTTAGCCTTGAGATTGAGAGCACTTTCAATAACCCCATCATTAAATACAATAGCACCACTGCCCCTGCCTTGTAGATAAGGAAACTGAGGCACCCAGCAGTGAAGTAGTGCGCCTGAAGTTGTGTGATTGGTGACTGGAGGAGTGAGGGCACATGTGGCTACATAGCCTCTTGCTCAACCCAGAGCCACTACCAGAAATGCTGGAGCGTGAGGGACCAGGGCAGCATAGAACACCTGACTGATTTTAAACTGTAGAGCTGATCATTCACATCGCTGCCTTTTGTTAGTGGTGGTGATAGCATGGCGGATGACTCGATAGAAACTTCTGCTTGGCAAAGAAAAGCTTCTCCAAGGATGGAGGCAGGCAGGTGGAGGGCTGGCCCAGGGTTGGGGATGGCAGAAAAAACAGTCTTGAAGTCAGGCCTAGGAAGGGTCAAGCCCCAGAAGACCCCTGGGAACCCAGGAACTCTAGCCACCCCAGAAATTCTCAACCTGAGATCTAGGAGCTGGGGAGGGTGGTTACAGCTTCCTTTAAATTAAACTTTAACTGAAATCTAGCATTTTCTTCAATTATGAAGGTAGGCGGTATTAGCAGTGCCTACAACTATGTCACCCATGATACTGTCTCATATTACAGTTGGAGACGTCTCAGAATAGCATTTACACTCATCTCCACAATCACAGGAGCTGTTCGACCCCCACTGTCTTCTTCCTTAATATGTTAGTAGCTCGACAAATAAAATGGATCATAGACCTAATTGTGAGAGGTAAAGTATAATACAAAAGAATAGCAAGTTTGAGTCCAGCCTGGGCAACTTAGCAAGATGATGTTTTGAAAAAAAATTTTTTTAATTTAAATTTTTTTAATAGGGATGTAACTCAGTCGTAGAGTACTTGCCTGGTTACACCAGGTTCAGGGTTCTATCCTCAGTACAACCAAAAATAAAAAATAGTAATGCCCAAAGCAAAATAAAAAAATAGATAAACTGGACTTCATAGATATTAGACCTTTTCTTGGTGGACATGGTGATGCACACCTGTAATCCCAGCAATTTGGGAGGCTGTGGGAAAAAGATCACAACCTCGAGGCCAACTTCAGCAATTTAGTGAGAAACTCAGCGATTTAGCAAGACCCTGCCTCAGAATTAAAAAGGCTGGGAATAAAGCTCAGTGGTGGTCTGGGTATAGAGCTCAGCTGGTAGAGTGCTTGCCTTGCATGCACAAGGCCCTAGGTTCAATCCCTGACACTGCTAAAAAAGAAAAAAAAAAAAAATAGCTCAGTGGTAAAGTGCTCCTCAGTTCAATCCCCCAAATGACTTCTGAATATAGAAGAACTCTCACAACCTAGGGAAATGTAAATCAAAACTCCAATGAAGGGCAGGAGGTACAGCTCAATGGTGGAGTAGGATCCTGGCATATGCAAGACAACAGAAAGAGAAAAACAAAAAACCTACAATGAGAGACCACTTCCTGCCCATGAGGGTGGCCATTAAGAGAAAGACAATAACCAGTGTTGGAGAAAGTGGAACCCACTGCTGGTGGGAATGCAAAACGGAGCAGCTGCTCGGCAAAAGCCTTCTGGTGATTCCTCAAAAAGTTACAGAGAAAGGCACCAGTTGACCCAGAAATCCCAATCCTAAATATATACCCAAAGAACTAAAAACAGCTGGGCTGAGGTGCAGCTTGGTGGTGGAGTGCTTGCCTCTCATGTGCCAGGTTCTCCAGGTTCCACCTCCAGTACTGCAAAAGGAAAAAAAGAAATAAAACCTATGTCCACAAGAAAACTCACATGCAAATGTCCATAGAAATTATTCATAATAGCTATGAAGTAGAAAAAACTAAATGCCCATCATCCGATGAGTAAACCAAATGTGGTGCATTGGAATACAATTCATCTTTAGGAAGAAGTTGAACACCCACTTCAACACAGATGAAGTTTGAAAGCATTATGTTAAATGAAAGAAGCCAGTCTCAGGAGAACACACAGTACGTGATTCCACTTACATGAAATGTCTGCAATAGGCAACTGTGTGGAGATGGGAAGTAGAGTGGTGTAGCCAGGGGCAGAGGGGCAGGGGAGTGGGAGCAACTGCTCATGGCATGCAACCAGGGGCCCCATGCTGCTACACATGTTCTCTACCACTGAGCCGCACCCAGCCCCTGGCATATCTCTCTGAGATGATGACATGTTCTAACATCGACTGTGGTGTTGCTTGCACAGGTCTGTGAATGCATTAGAAACCACTAAATTGTACAGTGAGTGAATGAATCATATGGTTTGTGAATCATATCTCAATAAAGCTGTTTAAAGAATAGAGACTATCTCTGCCCCTGGAGATAACCTGCCTTCTCCCTTGAATGTGCACCTCCTTCTTCAATAAACCTGTGTCTCTGAAAAATATAAATAAATAAATAATGAGCAAGCCAGGTGCAGTGGCATTCACATGTAGTCCCAGTGACTCAGGAGGCTGAGGCAGGAGGATCACAAATTTAGGGCCAGCCTCACCAATTTAGCAAAGCTTTAAACAACTTAGTGAGACTCTGTCTCAAAATACAGAATAAAAAATGGCTCAGTGTTTAAGCACCTCTGTGTTCAAGCCCCATCTCCCCCCCACCCCCCGCCAAAAAAAAGTAAAAAAGAAATGAGAGGACTCAGGCATGGTGGTACACAATGGCACTCAGCTACTCAGCAGATAGACTGAGGCAGGAGGATTGAAGGTTTAAATCTACCCTGGGCAATTTTGCAGGAAACGGTCTCAAAATAAATTTTTTTTTTAAAGTGCTGGGATATAGCTCTGCAGTACAGCACTTGCTCAGCATGTATAAGGCCCTAGATTCAGACCCTGGTGCTGAAAAAAACAATAATAAGGACTGGGATTGTGGCTCAGCAGTAGAGCGCTTGCCTAGCATGGGTGGGACCTGCGTTCGATCCTCAGCGCCACATAAAAATAAAGGCATTGTGTTCTGTCCATCTACCTAAAAAATAAATGAAAAAAAAAAAAATAATAATAATAGAGATGAACTGGACGCAGTGGCACACACCTGTACTCCTGGCTTCTTGGGGAGGCTGAGGCAAGAAAATCACAAGTTCGAGGCCAGCCTAGGCAATTTAGTGAGACCCTGTTTCAAAATAAAAAACAAAGAGCGTGGGGTTCAGCTCAGTGGTAGAGCACTTGATTCACATGCACAAGACCTTGAGGGGCTGTGGATGTGGTTCAAGCAGTAGCGCGCTCGCCTGGCATGCCTGCTGCCTGGCCCGGGTTCGATCCTCAGCACCACATACAAACAAAGATGCTGTGTCCGCCAAGAACTAAAAAATAAATATTAAAATTATCTCTCTCTGAAAAAAAAAAAAAAGACCTTGAGTCCCATCCTCAATACTGAAAAAAAGAGAGATGATTAAATAACCAAGAAGAGAGAAAGAGGAAGGTGTGCAGAGCCCACCACTCTGGGATGCTGCGCGCTGTGTTTCTACAGCTAAGGTTCCCTTTGCATCCCTGCTGGCCCACATGCTGGGAGGGGGCGGCCTCCCTGCCGGGCCCCTAGGTTTCAGGCCTGATTCCCCCAACACCAGCCAGCTCAGCTGCTGCCACCAAAGCCATCTTAGGGGACCAGGGCAGCGTGGGTGACCTCTGCTTGCACAGGAAGGCCACCCTAAGGAGTCCTCACCCCACAGGTTCCTCTTTGGCCTGGCCCTATTTTACAGCAACCTTGAGACCCTCCCTATGTGACAGGGTGGAGGGTCTGTTGTCAGGAAATGCCTGCCTCATCCCTGTCCCCACCTGGTCCACTCCACCCTTCATTTAAACTCTTTCTGGAACATTTTTCACTCTCTAAGAAGCCTCCGCAAGAGGACTGGGGAGATGGCAAAGGTCTAGGATATAATCCTGTGGGGTCTCCCAGGGTGACCTCCTCAGAGGCCAGAAGGAAGGATGCCTGGAACAGACCCCAGTCCCAGGCCTCTGAGGTGGCTGAAGGAGTCTCCACATGACAGAGCTTCTCACTTTGGGGCCTCTCCCTTTTCAAAGTTGACCTGGGGGTGCTGCTCCTATCAGGCCTCAGGGCTCAGGCCTCCTGACCGCCTTGGCTCCCTATCCTAGCCCATCCTCCCCCTCTGGCACTGCGCAGGGCTGTGATGATCCCTGCATGGGCTGAGTGACCTCTCTCCCACTCAGCACCTACACTCGGCAGGAGCCCACTGCCTTCCCATGGCTGGCTCTGTCCAGGGGCCCCGGGGCTCTCAGCTGCCTCCACTGTAAGGACCAGCAGACCCTCAGAGGGAGGGTAGTTCCTTTTTCTGTCTAGAAACAGCCTTCCAGTGTGTGGTTTCCTGTCTGAAGACCTGGTCCTAAGAGTGAGGCCCCTCCAGCCCCTCCCCAAACATTGGATCAGAAAAGGACCAACCAGTACTTCCGGCTCTGGCTCCACCGGGACCGTCCCAGCTTCCGGCACACACACTGGACCTGCCTGGGGACTTTGCACGTGATGACCCCTGGCCTGGAACACTTTCCCCAGATCTTCCACCTCATGTCACCTCCCCCAGAGCCTTCGACAACCCACCCCCCAAGTCCCCGTCCCAGCCTTATCTCAATTACGGTTATGGGACTCTGGGTTCTGGTTTGTTATCTCTCCCTCCCGAGACTCCACCCCAACAGGGCCTGCGTGTCCTGTCCTGTGCCTGGCCCTGAGGGGAAGGCTCTGTGGGTCCTCCCTGCCAGGGTCACCTCTAGGACTGCTAGGAGGCCACAGTGAAGGTGAGGCCTGACGCCCACCTGCCATCTCCACAGACTCCCCTCCCGTGGGCTGAAGCATCTGCCCTGGGTGCACCCCCTGGGGTGGGGGCCCTTCCTGGTGGGAGGGAGAGCAGAGCCTCGGCCCCTCAGTAAGCAGGGACTCAGCCAGCGTATCTGGGTGTGGCCTCCCCTGCTTCCTGCTTCCCTGGCTCCTCCAAGGAAGAGGTGGAGCCTGTCCTGAGGGCTACTTAGGAAATCTCTGAAATCCCTGGAAGGAATGGAGAGATGGTTTGTTTTGTTTTGTTTTGTTTTAAATATTTTTATTAGCTATTCAGGGATTTTCACTTATTTATTTGCTTATATGTGGTGCTGAGATTCGAACCCAGTGCCTCACATGTGCCAGGCAAGTGCTCTACCACTGAGCCACAACCCCAGCCCCTTGTTTTTTGTTTTATGTGGGGTTTTTTTTTGTTGGTTAATTGGTTGGTTTTGGTACCAGATGGAAACCAGGGGTGCTTAGCCACTGAGCCTCATCCCCAGCTGTTTTTTAAAATATTTTATTTAGAGACAGGGTCTCACTGAGTTGCTTAGCACCTTGCTTTTGCTGAGGCTGGCTTTGAACTCAGGATCCCCCGACCTCAGCCTCCCCAGCTGCTGGGATTACTGTGCCACCACACCTACCTGGACAATTCCTTTTTTTTTTTTTTTTTTTTTTTCCTATTTTTTTAAATTTATTAATTGTAGTTAGACAAATATCTTTAATTATTAACTTATTTATTTTTTATGTGGTGGTGCTGAGGATGGAACTCAGGGCCTCGCCCATGCTAGGCGAGCCTCTACTGTTCAGCCACAACCCCAGCCCCCTGGGCACTTCCATTTTAATCAAATGTCCAAAACTGAAAAATCTGTACAGACAGACGGCGGCTGACAGATGCTGTCGGGAGGCAAAGGGAATGAAGGGCTGCTGGATTTCCTGGGTGGGAGGGAAGGGGCTGGGAAGAAGTGGAGAGGGCTGCTCAATACCGCGAGGGCTGTCCATGCCGTGGAAGGCCACGTTTTGGGCTCTTCTCTTCTCAAGCCCCACATCCTGTGTCCACTCTGCCTCTAGACAACCTGGAGTCCAGTCTGCTATTATTCCTCCACTGCCCCGACCCTGGTCAGGCCCTGCCTCGTCCACCGGCATGGCTACCGTTGGCTTCCCTGCTCTTGCCCTTGACTCAGGGGCACCAGGGGAATGTGGTTAAAACAGAGACCACATCAGACCCCACTCTAAACCCTCCAATGGCTCCACCTCACTTAGAACACACAGAAAGGCTTTCAGGGCCTTACAAGGCCCTGTGCCATCCAACCTCCGGTGGCCTCTCAGACCCTGACTTGTGATTTTACCCTCCCCAAGTCCCCATCCTGCTCTAGCCCCACTGGCCTCCTGCTGATCTCTAACAAAACCAAGCACACCCAGACCTCAGGACCTTTGCGCCTGCTGTGCTCTGTACTAGGAATGCTCTTCCCCCAGAAATCCACTGACTCGGGGCTGGGATGTGGCTCAAGCGGTAGCGCGCTCGCCTGGCATGCGTGCGGCCCGGGTTCGATCCTCAGCACCACATACAAACAAAGATGTTGTGTCCGCCAAATACTAAAAAATAAATATTAAAAAATTCTCTCTACCTCTATCTCTCTCACTCTCTCTTTAAAAAAAAAAATCCATATGAATGAATAAATATGCAAGGGTTTAAAAAAAAAAAAAAAAAGAAATCCACTGACTCCCAACCTCCTTGCAGTCCTCACTCTTAAGTGATTTGTGTTCCCTGGCTTCACTAAGGACAGCAGCCCCTTAAGTGCAGGGATTCTCTGAGCTGTTCTCCAGAGCCTAGAATCATGCCTGGCACCCAGTGGGCTTCCATAAATCTTTCAGAACTGAATGAGACTTTTAGAGGTAGGAGGATGCGGCCTGCAGGGCAGAGCCTAGCCTTGCTGTCATGCATCTGTAATTGGCAGCACCAGGTTCCCTCCAGGCCTCCCCCCAACCCCGCCCCCTCACCCCCGATTCTCAGACCCCTCCAGCTCACGCTGCTTGTTCTTTCTTTATTTTTCCTGTGGTGCTGGGGACTGAACCCAGAGCCTCAAGACTGCTGGGCAAGTGCTCTACCACTGAGCCACATTCTGTCCTGAATTTTATTTACTATTTATTTGTATTTCTTTTTGCCCTACCTTTTTGAACACAGGGATGCTCAATCACTGAGCCACATCCCCTGGCCCTTTGTATTTTTTATTTTGATACAGGGTCTCACTAAGTTGCTTAGGGCCTGGCTAAATTGCTGAGGCTGATTTTGAACATGTGATCCTCCTGCCTCAGCCTCCTGAGTCCCTGGGATTACAGATGTGTGCCACCGTGCCCAACTCCTTTTTATTTTGGAACAGAGTTTCTCCAGATTGCTGAGGCTGGCCTTGAACTTGCTGTGTCTTGCCTCAGCCTCTGTGTCCCTGGAACTCAGCCACTGGACCTGGGCCCGCCCTGCTTGATATTTTTTTTAGGATCCCTCCTATGGAAGACTGAGTGTTCTCTCAGCCTCTTCCTGCTGAGAAGGCAAATATTCAAAAACACTTTGACAATGATATTCTGCAGTTCCTTCAGGCTGCGTGAGATGCCAAAAATGATTCCACTAATTAGCAGGCCCTCGGTCCCAGCCTGAGAGTGGCACTAACTCCCTGCAGGCCTGGCAGCCGGGCCTCCTGGGGAGAGGGCCCAGCTGCTGCTCTGGGTGCTGCAGGGATGCGCAGTGGATCCTCCAGCCTGGGCCTGGTCAAGCTCTGCCTCTGGCTCCCACGAGCTCCCAAGCCCGTCCCTAGGCCTCTCAGCATCTCACTGTCCCCGTTTGTAAAACGAAGAGGCTTTCTCCTCAGATCTAGGTCCAAATTCTATCTGCAGAAGTGTCGATGCCCAGTTGTTAGAGGACAGTGGGGCATGAACAGAGCTGGATTTGGTTTCAAGACTTTTTGGGGCGGGGGCTAGGTACTGGGATTTAACCCAGGGGCCTTCTCCAGGTCACCAACCCCCATCTTCCTCTCTGGCAGGCCTGGACCTTGTGCCCCTTGTTACACCCTAGCACAGCATCAGTAGCCCCTGGAGGGCGGAGTCAGTGATGTCGGCCAGCACCCTCCAAGGTCAGCTCCTTTGGGTCACAGTCCGTTTGGGGCCAGGCCTCATTTGCCCCTCACAACAACCTCAGGAGGCCTCCAGTGCAGGAGTCATTGCTCACATTTGACAGACATGCAAATAGAGGCCCCAAGAAGGAAGCAACTGTTCAAGATCCCACAGGAAGGGAGGTGGACAGAGGCAGGAGTCGCCCCCGGGCCTGCCGGGGTGAGGCCATCTCTTCTTAATCACACATCAAGCCCAGTCCAACTCACAGGGGCTGCGCAGACTGCACCAGACTCACGGGCAGCAGGGCACGGTGCAGGGACTGGGCCCAGGCTGCCAATGCAGCTGCTCTGGGGATTGACCTCCCAACAGAGGCTTCTGGGGGACAGAGCTGAGAAGGATGAGGTTGCCCCCAGGAGCTCAGGGCACAGGTGAAGGTCGACCCGACAGGATGGGGCAACTGCAGGAGGGGGCAGTGGGAGGGTGGGCAGCCTGTCAGCTCTGGGTGGAGGGAGGCCGCAGCCCAAGCAGGGAGGAGCAGGAAGGGCAACCAGAGAGGAGTGTCCTGCACCAGGCCCCCGGGACCTGGAAATTTGTTCCTAGACAAAGGTGGACGCTCCGTGAGGAGCTGCAGCTACAAACAGACTTCTCTTGGGAGCCAGCCACACCCATTCATTCACACATTGCCTATGGCGGCTTTGAGGACAGCGGTGTCCAGTAGCTGGGCCCGACAGTCAAGAAGCCTAAAATATTTATGTCCTTTCCAAAACGTTTGCCAACCCCTCCTGTTGGAAAAGGTCACCAGCCGATCAGTGGGTCCCCACCTAAAACAGTCCTCCTGAAATGCTCCAGAGAAAAGTGCTCCCCAGCAGGGTTGTTGGGGAATTCCACTTCCTGCCTCCCATGTCCTCCAGAGGGACAGTGAATGACGGTTCAGTGAAGTCACTGACAAGTGCTGCAGGAAGGAAGCTCACTTAGCTCCTGTGAGTCAGTAGGATGTACACACAGGTCCAGACCCTGTCCTTCTCAGCTCCTGGGGGAGCTGCGTGGCCCTTCAAGGGAAGCATGGCTGGCTGGCCAGCTCCGTGCTGAGGCCTGAGCAGGGTGCAGGTGTTGTCTTTGGGTGACAGCTTTAAGAGCCAGTGGTGACGAGTCCTGTGTTCTTCCTCTTCCCCCTTCCTTGGAGAAGAAGCTCCACCAGCCTCAGTTGGTCAGTCGGTCGTGGAGTGTGGACACGCAGACAAGAGTCACTGCCAGGTCAGGGCTTGGAGCTCAGCATGCTCAGGGCCCTGGGTCCAATCCCAGTGCAAAGGAGGGAGGGGGAGGGGAGGAAGAAGGCCTGGCCGTGGTGAGCCACAAACAGGAGTTTGGTCCCTCTCTGTTGCTCCTTTAGAAAACACGTTCAGGGCAGGGCCGATGAGGAATCTTGGTACCTTCCACTCAGTTTTTCTGTGAACCTAAAATTGCTCCATAAACAGTCTTTTTCTATTCCTAGCACTGCAAAATAAATAAATAATAAATAAATAAAAACAGAATATAGGGGCTGGGGATGTGGCTCAAGCGGTAGCGCGCTTGCCTGGCATGCTTGTGGCCCGGGTTCGATCCTTAGCACCACATACAAACAAAGATGTTGTGTCCCCCGAAAACTAAAAAATAAATATTAAAAAATTCTCTCTCTCTCTCTCCTCTCTCTTAAAAAAAAAAAAAAAAAAAAAACAGAATATAAAAGTCTTTTAAAAGAAAAAGAAGAACGACAGTAACAGGGGGCTGGGGCGTAGCTCAGGGCCCCGGGATAATCCCCAGTGCCTGAGAACAAAATAAAAAATAGCAGCAGAGAGACATTTCTCCAAAGAAGATATTAAAATAAATGCATCACACGGTGCTCACTATTATTAGTCATCAAGGAAATGCAAATAAAGCCACAAAAGAGAGATGGCTTCACCCCCGTAGGAAGCTAGAATCGTGAAGCCCCACAAACTCGTCCCAGTGTGTGCAGGCCCCAGGCTCATCCCGGAATGGGAGGAGGGAGGGAGGGAGGGAGGGAGGGAGGAAGCAGACCCACAGTAAAGCAAGGTGCAGAGGACAGACAGACACTGGAACCCTTCCTCTCTGCTGGTGGGAGTTGTAAACGGTGTGATCACTTTTGAAAGCAGCCTGGCACTTCCTTAAAGTTAAAGGTAGAGATACCATGTGACCTAGCTGGGTGCAGTGGTGCCCGCCTGTACTTCCAGTGACTCAGGAGACTCAGGCAGGAGGATGATAAGTTTGAGGCTACCCTAGGCAAATAACTGAGACCCCCATTTCAAAAATTTTAAAAATGAAATAAAAAGGGCTGGGCATGCGGGCTGGGGATGTGGCTCAAGTGGTAGTGCACTCGCCAGGCATGCATGCGGGTTCGATCCTCAGTATCACATACAAACAAAGATGTTGTGTCTGCCGAAAACTAAAAAATAAATATTAAAAATTCTCTCTCTTTAAAAAAAAAGGGGGGGGGGGGTGCTGGGAATGTGGCTCAGTGATAAGTGCCCCCTGGGTTCGATCTCTGGTACCAAAAAAAAAAAAAAAAAAGAAAAGGGCTGGGGGTACAGTTCATCAGTGGGGTGTCTGCCTGGCACATGGAGTCCCTCAGCACTGAAGGGGAAAAAAAAAAAAAAGAAAGAAAAAGGATACTTAAAAGTAACTCAGTCACATGAAGAAATAAAGATATTAATTAAGGTAAATACACGGGCCATTATAAGCGCTAATACTGTAGTGACAACAGTTTGTCATTGCACTTTTTGTTTTTTACATGTTTTAAGAGGCTAATGCATTTAAACGACTCCACACTCTGTTTCCAGACTCATGATGTTTAAAGATATGATTCTGTGGCATTAACAACTGAAAGATGTTGGAACAGAAGTATAAAGGAGCTGAGTTCTTTCTCATTATTGAAGTTAATTCAAATTGGAATGTCTTTTTTTTTTTTTTTTTTTGGTACCAGGGATTGAACCCAGGGGCACTCGACCACTGAGCCACATTCCCAGCCCTTTTTTATATTTTATGTAGAGTCAGGGTCTCACTGAGTTGCTGAGGCTGGCTTTAAACCCATATCCTCCTGTCTCAGCCTCCTGAGCTGCTGGGATTACAAGTGTGCAGCATTGTGCCTGGGGAGTGTTATAACTCTAAGATGTTAAACATAATTCCTTCGTAACCACCAAGAAAATAACTGTAGTATACACAAAAAGAAGATGAGACCGATATTTAAATGTTTCACTAAAAAAAAAATCAACTAAACACAAAAGATGGTAATGCAGGAAATGAGGAAACAAGAAAGATATAAGAGTTATAGAAAACAAATGTGAAAAAAAGGAAGTCCCTCACAGTCCATGGTTACTTTAAACACAAGTGGATTCACCTTCTAATCAAAAACAGAACCCATGAGAACGCGTGGAGCTAGCTGTGGAGGCGCACACCTGCCACCCAGCAGCTCAGGAGGCTGAGGCAGGAGGATCGTGAGTTCAAAGCCAGCCTCCACACCTTTTACAAAGACCAACACCCAGACCCTCAGGGCACTGGGCTGGCAAGGAAGGTACTGGAGGAGGCTCACTTCTCGCTGGCAGGGAGCAGAGCCGCACAGCCACTTGGAAAATAGACCGGTGTTTCTTCCAAACTCAGCACCCTGTTACTCTACCAGCAGCCGTGCTTCTTGGTATTTACCCAAAGGAGGAGAAAACTCGGGTCCACACAAAAACCTGCACATGTGTGTTTGTAGCAGCTCTATTCATGTCGCAAAACTTAGAGGCACAGGAAAACGTTTTTTGTATGCAAATGTTCATAGAAATAATATTGATAATAGCCTCAGAAGGATAAAAAAAACCTTAATGTCCACCTTCCCATGAGTGGTTAAACAAAATGCCATCACACACTGGATTGTGACTCAGAGAGAGAAAGGGCTGAAGTCTGGTGCACACTTTAACATGGGTGAAGTTTGAAAATTAAGTGAAAGAAGCCAGTCACCAAAGGCCACATAATATGGTTCCATTCATATCAAATGACCAGAACAGGCAAATCCATGCAGACAGTAGACTAGTGGCCACAGGCTGGGAGGACCAGGGTGATGGAGAGTGGCTGCTAATGGGTATAGGGTTCTTGTTTCTGTGTGTGTGTGTGTGTGTGTGTGTGTGTGTTTTTCTGGGGATGGAATCCAAGGGCTCTCTACCACTGAGCCACACCTCCAAGATTTGCAAGCAATTAAAAAATAAAAATCTGGATGGCCTTGACCATCTCTCACCCAGCCCCCGGTGTCTGACACCGCAGGGTGAGGCGATAAGCTGCCTGGACCACTCAGCTGGTGGATAGCAGGGCTGGCCGCAGTCCCCGCTGTGGAATGGGGACTCTGACCCTGGTGAGCTAGGCCCCTGGGGCCCTCCTCAGCTGGGACTCACCAGGTGGTCTGAGAGAGCTCTTGAGAAAGCCAGCATTCTCCACGGGTCCCACCCTGAAGGCCAGCCACGTCTTCCTAGACAGATCGCCCAGCAGCTGCCGCGAGGGGCTGCTAAAATCTCCAGCAGAACCGCAGCCCCCACTGACGAGTACCTCCCTCCCCTCCTGCCCTGGCCTGCAGCTGCATGCCTCCCCTCAGGGCAGGTTGACTGACTCCTAGGCAGCTCCAGCCCTAGCCAGGCCTCATCAGTCAATTACCCATCCATTCAGCAAGCACCTGCCCAGAGCAATCTGGGCCAGCACTGACCAGCCCTAGAGGCCCCTGGACCTCTCATCTAGGTGAGGACTGTGGCCTTTCACCTGGCCACCAGTCTCCCTCCAACAGCCCTCCAGCCCAGCTCCAACCCTCCAACGACCCCCAGCCACTCCAGGAGCAGAAGCCAAGCCCTCAGCCTGACATTCAAGGCGCATGTGGGCTTTCTTTTGCCAGCCTGTCCCACCCTTTTCCCCACCATGTGTGCCTGGGACTCCTAGTAAATGAACCTGACCCCCTCATTCCTGGAGTGGGCCCAGCGCGATGTCCTCTTTTTGAGTCACTGCATTGCTTACCCAAAATGCCTTTCCCAGACTATCTGCTTGCACCAAAACCCTGAAGCTAGACACTGGGAGGTGGAGGAGGTGGGCACAGAGAGGACCCCACTCTGCCTCTGCTAGGGAGGACGGGTTGGGATTAGGAGGTGGTGACCAAGGCTTAGTGTGAGTCAGAGTTAACCCAACTGAGTTAGAACTGTGACAGAGGCTTGCTGAGTGCTTCCCATGGATGGACCCATCCACCTCCATGTGGCCACCGTCCTCAGGGTCAGAGTGAGAAAGTGGCCCAAATGGGAGTCCAGAGCTGCCCCAGGAGTCTCTGGCCCACTTTCCTCCACCTGGGTGAGCTGCCTCTTCCCACCCAGATCAGCCCATCACCCACCAGCACCAGGCCTCACTTCCCCCAAAGACAGATCAATATGTGGCCAGTGCTGACAGGGGTTAGAGGCCCAGCCTTCGAGGTCCCAGGCCTCTCATGCCTGGCCTGGGCAGGGGGATCTAGGGCCAGAGGGGCCTCCATAGTGTCCCAGGAAGCACTCAGACACTCTAAGTAGGATTTGGGGGGGCAGTGTTGGGAAAAAGGGAAGAGTGGGCCCAGGGACCAGGATCCAGATGGTCCTGGGGGCTGCCAGGAGAGAGCAGGTTGCAGGGCTGGGGAGGGGACACTACTATCTTGTCTAACAGGTTGCTGCTGCAGGTGATGAAAGAACAAGATAACACACACCTACAATCCCAGTGACTCAGGAGCCCTAGGCAGAGGATCAAAAGTTCAAGGCCAACCTTAGCAACTTAGTGACACCCTGTTTCAAAAGAATAACAAAAAAAGGCCTGGAGATGTGGCTCAGTGGCTAAATAACCGTGGGTTCAATCCCTGGTACCAGAAAGAGAGAGAGAGAACACAGATAAGAGGGTAAGGACTTTCCCCAGATCACTGCAGGGAGGACACCATGAATGTGAAGGGGACTGTTGTCCTTGATGGGCCCATTGGTCCCCACCTCTCCCTGAGGGGTGGGCAGGACCAGCAGGACTGGCTGGGCCCCTGGGATTTTTTAAAATTGTTTGCACGTGCTAAGTACCTGCTCTAGTCCCTGAGCTCCAACCCCCACCCCATCCCCAGGTAGAATTTATCTCACTGGGAGATTCTAAGATCACTCAGGTGTGCTGGGCGGGAACCAAACCCAAAAGCATCACAGGTGCTCAGGAGCTTTCTCTGCCTGGGAGACCCAGTGCCCCTGGCTTAGGTCTGGCCCAAGGCACTGGAGATACACTGCCACCTGCAGACACCGCTCAGCGCCCAGGGTGGTACATGCACCACACAGGCACTCAGCCCGCAGGGGCCCAGACCACAGATGGGATCAGAACAAGCTCAGAGCTCCCAGGACTGGGAGGCTGGGGTCTAACCCTCCCCCCATCTCTTTTTACAGATGGGGCAGGTGGGCTGAGGTCTGCCCAGAGGAAGTCACCCCAAAGTTCCTCTGGGAGCCCTGGTCCTGCCAGAAAAGCCTCTAGATAATGAAAAGTCAAAGGAAAGGCTTCTGGACCCTTCCAGGCCCAGGTGAGCTCCTCGATGTCCTGCACACACCCAGCAGCAGCATCCAGCCATGTCCAAGCCAGGTGTGTGTGCACCCTGGGTCCTGCCAGGACCCCTGTGCTCCCAGGTGTCTTGTCTTTCTCTCACAGCATGGTCAGCACTGGGCCCATGGACTGCCAGAGTCGCCACTGGCTTCTGAATCTGTGCCCCTGGAGCCAGGGCACCCTGGAATCCCCTGATAGCCTGGCCTAAAGGCAGGGTGAGTAGGGTGAGGGCCCCTCAGCTCCTCCTCTCTGGGCTGAGCCCAGTAGCCCCCAGGACAGTCAAGCTGCCTCTCCAACCCTGAGCCTCCCCAGGGTCACCAAACCTTCATCCACTGGTCCCTTTGGCCTGACATGCCTCTGGGCTGTCCAGACTGGACTTGCCTGGCTCACTGTCCTCAACCTGATCTGGAGGGTCTAGGGCCAAGGGTCTAGGCTTATGTCACTTCAGAGCCTGGTCCGAACCTGGGAGTGGGGCAACTTCAACAGGTGCCAGGTGTAGTCCCCTCCGTCTTGCCAGTCCTGGGCCCTCTGTTGAGGAAAGGAGGAGGCTGGCCCCTCAGGACTCAGCACACCTCCTCAGGGCGGCCCCTCAGGACTTTCCTGACTTATTTATTTTTGCTGAAGGAGGAGTTGAAAGGAGAGAACAGAACGGCCGACTCAGGGATGGGCTGGAGGCACAGCTGCCATCTGGCTGTCCAGGAAGGGGACTGAGGCCAGGCGAGAACTGGGACCCAGTGTGCACTGCACCAACTTGCGCCTCTTAGTGGCCACTCCTCCTCGGAGGCCCTCAGTGCAGGGTTCGGAAGGAGACTGGGACTCACCACAGGCCTCCTGTGTCTCCACTTGAGGGCCAGGCACCCCACGCTGGCCGCCACTCACCAGGGACCTCCAGGCTGGGCCTTAGTCTCCAAACCAGGTAAACAGGCTCACATGAGGCAAAAAGTCCTGAAGGAGCGCAAAGGCACCGTCGCCAGTTTTTCTAGTGGGGTGGAGCAGGGTCCAAAGCCCAGCAGGCATCCCCAGTCCACAGCAGCTCTGGGTTCCCTTTTGGTCCGCACTCACTGAGTATCCTTGGAATTCCAGCCTTTCTACAAATCAGTGAGCCCAAGTCACATGGATGGGATTCCATCCGGTTTGGGGAAGTTCACAGCAATCTTGGGACAAAACAGGTGCCAACTACTTGAAACCCACTGTCTTTATTATGACTAAAATATCGTGATTTGGTTGAGTTGATAAATTTATCTCATGCCCAAGGAGCCAATGTATGGTCAGGCCTGGCTAGATCCAGGCTTGGAGGATAAGGGCCCGGTACCCACCATGTCCAGGGTTTAAGAAAAGCTCAGCTGTGGAGGAAGGAACCTCATGGCCAAAGCCCAGAGGCCTGGAATCTGGGTCCCTCCTCAGAAAGAGCACCCAGGGAGAGGGAGGGGACTGTGGCAGGGGAGCCAGGGCTGGGCTTCACCTACCACCTTCGCAGTTCCCTGGGTCCTGTGTCCAGAAGGGACACTATTTGGTTTAGTTCTCAGATATTGCTGTCTTGAAATTCTTAGTAATTTTTGAATACAGGGCTCAGAATTTCATTGTCCACTGGGTCCTGAAATACTGTAGCTCGTCGCATGCAGAAGCCACACAGAGCCAAGAAAGAGTTTGTTGTTCATCTTTTTTGTTGTTGTTGTTTTAATATTTATTTTTTATTTGGACACAATATCTTTATTTATTTTTATGTGATGCTGAGGATTGAACCCAGGGCCTCACATGTGCTAGGTGAGCACTCTACCGCTAAGCCACAACCCCAGCCCCCCCTCTTTTTTTAAATATATATTAGTTGTAGTTGGACACATTACCTTTATTTTATTTATTTATTTTTATATGGTGCTGAGGATCGAACCCAGCGCCTCTCACATGCTAGGCGAGCGCTCCACCACTGAGCCCCAGCCCAGCCCTGTTGTCCATCTTTTTAACTGTGGTCAAAGTATACATCACTTGCAATCTGCCTTTTGACCATTTTTTTGAGCATACAGTTCAGTAGCATGAAATACATGCACACGGTTTGGCCACTGTGGAGAGGCTGGCTGTGGGAGGCCCGAGGCCTGAGGGACCCGTGGCCTGGATCCCAGTGGGAGGAGGGCCACAGTGGAACTCCGCAGGCTTTGCTCTGGGAGTGTGGAAGTGAAGAGGGTCCCTGCTTAGCGACAACTCCCCGCCTTGCTCTGGGGACCAGGCAGGGTGTCCGTTGCCAGGGCTCCCAGGCAGGCATGCTCTCTGACCCCCACCCTCCATCCAGGGCCAGGAGCAGCCTGAATGAACAGCAGCCCTTCCTGTCCCCAGGGCCACACCACAACTGAAAAGGCAAGGAAGCCCCAGGGCAGGACCCAGAAAGCCCCACCTTTCTCTGGAAAGAAGACTCCCAAAGTCAGGTTCCCCACGGAGCAGAGAGCAGCCTGGCCAAGCTGCCTCCAGGAGAGGGAGCAGGGCCACGGGGCTCGCCCCTGGAAGGGCTGCAGGGGCTCCTGGGCATAGGCTGGGCAGTGAGTCAGTTATTAGTTGGCAACCAAGTCACCCCTGGTGGGAGCTGCTGTGCCATTATTTGGCTGAGGAAACAGAGGCTTAGAGGACAGGGGTATGCGACCTGTCACTGGAGAATCTGGAGCCCGGGGCTGAAGATGGCTGTGTCTTCCCAGTGATTTTACCAGAATCACTTATTTCTTGGATTTTTTACATTATAGAAAATTACCGAATTAAAAACCAAACCAAGCCGGTTCGGTGGCACTTGCTAATAATCCCAGCTATTTGGGGAGCTGCAGCAGGAAGATCACAGTTTAAGGCCAATCTGGGCAACTTAGTAAGACCCTGACTCAAAACAAGAATTCAAAAGGGCTGGGGTGTAGTTCAGTGGTAGAGCACCCCTGGGTTCAATCATCAGTACCTCAAAACAAAACAAAACAAAACCCGTCAGAGCCTTCAGAGTCTCCCTAAGAAATGTCTATGGGGTTGGGGGACTCCTGGGGGTTGGGGCCCACTCAGCCTGGCTCCTTCTCCACCCTGGGGGCTCCCAGCTCACCTTCACTATTATCCTCCCAAACTCACCTAGCCCAGGTGCCAGTGGCTTCCTACCCCTGTGCAGTTGACTGTGTCCCCCCCCCAACTCCCCCACCCCCGGGAAGCTCCACTTACACATCCCTCCTGGGAGTAGCCAGGGCTTGTTCCCTGGGGCCACCTCTTCTCCCCTGGATCTGTTCTTCAGAACCAGAGCCCCTCTCTCCAGGGAAGAAGAGCTCCTGTAAATCAGGACCCCTGGGGACATCACAGTTCCCTCCTCAGGGACACTTCTCCTCCTCCTATCCCTTTCTCTATTAATCCTTGTGTATTTTTACTCAGGTAATGCAATAGTTTAAAGTACACACACGTGATATTTGCAGAATTTTAAAAGGCAAATAGGCCTATGATGAAAAGCAGCAGCCCCTCCCCACCTGCCTCACTCCTGATCCTCTCCAGAGACTACCACACTCAACTCTTTTATTTTGGTGCTGGGGGTTGAGCCCAGGGCCTCTCACGAGCTAGACAAGTGTTCTGTCACTGAGCTATATCTCATGCCCTTTTTACTTGAAGACAAGGTCTTACTGAGTGGCCCAGGCTGGCCTTGAGCTTCTCCTGCCTCAGCCTCCTGAGCTGCTGGGATTGCAGGTGTGTGCTGTGGTGCCACCCTTTGCATTTTTACCAGCATTCTCATGCTGCTGTTACTTGATTGACACATTCTGGCCAGTGGTCACTAGCTATGTTTACAGAAGAGGAGATTGGCTCTCGCACACCCCTGCCCCCGCACCTCTCACACACATACTCGCCCACCGTACTGTTTTTTTTATCAACCTTTTAGTTAAACCAATATTCCATTGCTTCATCGCAAGGCTTGCATGAACATTGTTGGCTACTGAGCCAATAAGTACACGATGGTTGAATTTCCTTTCTGGTATAACTTTTACTTTTCGCTGGAAAAAGCTTTATTTTTATATGGCATGGTGGTTAAAAGCTGCCTAGGGGTTGGAGGCAGAGGCTCAGGCCACAGCCCTGATGCCAGGCGATGCAAAGGAGCCCCATCAAAGGCCACTGGGCTCCAGGGCCTCTAGTCGCTTGAGTCTTTCCAAGAGATGCTCGCCCAGGCCAGCCTGGGGGCCCGCCAGACGGCGCAGGTTAGCCAGGCGGTCCCCCATCTTCTTGATGAGCGTCACCTCCTCATCAAGGACATGGTTCTCCAGAAAGTCTCAGAGATGTGGGTCTGTCTGCGGGTAGAACTCAAGGCATGAAGATCCAAAACGGCTTGCGCAGGTTCTTCTCCAGAGCCAAGGCAGCTTCCATGGCGCCCAGGGTGTTGCCCCCCCTCACCTGAGAAGGTTTCTGACATCCAGGAGGAGGGCAAGGCCGCTGCGCGGGTTTGCATCTTGAGGATGCAAACTCGGAGGCCTCGCGCTTTTCCTCCACCAACTCACGGAAGAAGTGGCCCAGGCCCTCCAGAACCACATGGTCAGGGTGGAAATCTTAGCCCAGAGAGAGGCAGGTGTAGGAGGTGCGCAGATGCAAATTGACCGGGCAGTTGACTGCAGCCTCCACCTCAGGGGACTAATGCACGAATCTGGGAGGTCATGATTGGGTGTCAAGAAGGAGCTACCACACACACACACACAAAAAAAAAAAAAAAAAAAAAACCAGAGTTGGCTAGTCCTGGAAGCAGGTCTTGGGCGAGAAGGTGGTCCCGGAGATTGCAAATGGAGATCAGAGTGGAAGGCGGTTTGAAGCTGGAAGAAAAGGTAGTCCCCAGGTCTGTACCATCATCCAAACACTGTTGAAGCAAGAAACGGATCCATGGAAACTCCAGGCTCGTTGGTTGACTTTTACTTTTTCTTGAAGTTAATGGTTGCTTCTATTTTTGGTTGCTCAGTGTGGTAAGCTGCTTCAAGATCGGCTGCTGTGCAAAGTGGCTCACGCCTGTAATGCCAGCAGCTTGGGAGGCTGAGGTGGGAGGATCACAAGTTCAAAGCCAGCCTCAGCAAAAGCGAGGTGCTAAGCAGCTCAGTGAGACTCTGTCTCTAAATAAAAAATAAAATGCAAAGTAGCTTACGGATACAGCTTACTGGTTGAGTGCCCCTGAGTTCAATCCCTGGTAGTAAAAATATAAAGAAAAAAAGATTGATTAAAGATCCCTGCCTCCTGGTGCTCATATCCACTTGTGGACCCCTTCCCTTAAGCATGGGAATGACTCACTGAAACCAAGAGAGTGTGACAGCCAGGCACGGTGGTGCACTCTTATAATCCTAGTAGCTTGGGAGTCTGAGGCAGGAGGATCATAGGTTTGAGGTCAGCTTCAGCAATTTAGTGAGGCCCTAAGCAACTTACCGAGACCCTGTCTCAAAATAAAATATAAAAAGGTCTGGAGATGTGGCTCAGTTGTTAGTGCCTCTGGGTTCAATCCCTGATAAGCCCCCAGAAATGACAAAGGCGGCAGAATGTCTGTGATCATGTGATGTAAGACTTCAGCACCAATTTTAGTCAGCTTTTTCACTGTGACTAAAAGTTCTGATCAGAACAATTTTAAAGGAGGACAAATTTGAGGCTCACAGTTTCAGAAGTCTTAGTCCCTAGAAGGCCGGCTCCATTCCTTGGGGCTCTAGGTGAGGCAGAACATTGTGGTGGAAGACTGTGGCAGAGAGAAGCAGCTCACATGGTGAGCAGGAAGCAGAGAGAGAGAGACTCAACTTTTCAGATACAAACGTCCGCCCCATACCCGTGCCTCCAATGAACCACTTCCTCCAGCCACAGCCCACCTGCTTCCAGTTCCACTCAGTTAATCCCACAGGGATTAATCACTGATTAGGGTAAGGCTATCACCCAATCATTTCTCCTCCAAACCTGTTTGCATTGTCTCTTCTTGCATTGAGCTTTTGGGGGACACCACACTGAAACCATAGCAGCACCCTCTTGCTTGAGCCTCTTCCTCCCTGATGGACTTAGAAGAGGAATCTTCCGTGTTGTGTACAGCCTGTGCTGGGGGGTCCACGCGGCAAGAAACCTCAGGTGGCCTGTAGGAGTTGAGGAAGCCTCTGAAATCTGCAAGTGACTTTAGTGACCTCTGAAGTAGGTCCTTCCCTGGTCAATCCTCAGATAATTCTGAAGTTCCAGCAGCTCTGTGAGACTTGTTTTGTTTTGTTTTGGTCGTTGGCATTGAACCCACAGGTGCTTAACCACTGAGCCACATCCCCAGCCCCTTTTTATTTTTTATTTTGAGACAGGGCCTCACTAAATTGCTGAGGCTGGTCTTGAACTTGCAATCTTCTTGCTGCAGCCCACCAAATTGCCGGGATTACTGGTGTGCACTACTGCACCAGCTTTGTGAGCCTCTTAAGCAGAGGATCCAGTGAAGTCATACCCAGATTCTATTTTTTCTTTTTCTTTTCAGGACTAAGGACCAAATTCAGGGCCTCGTGGGAGCTAGGCAAGTGATCTGCCACTGAGCAAAACCCCCAACCCCATGTTCAGATTCTTTTTTTTTGGTCGGGGGGGTACTAGAGATTGAACTCAGGGGCACCCAACCACTGAGCCACATCACCAGCCCTATTTTGTATTTTATTTAGAGACAGGGTCTCACTGAGTTGCTGAGTGCCTCACTTTTTGCTGAGACTGGTTTCAAAATTACAATCCTCCTGTCTCAGCCTCCTGAGCCACTGGGATTACTGTGCACAACTGCGTCATGTCCAGATTCTTGATACATTGAAACAGCAGTGAATTTGTGCTGATCTGTTAGACAGCAATAGATAATTAATAACTTAGCTTTTGGGCTGGGGCTGTAGCTCAGTCGTAAAGTGCTTGCCTTGCATGTGTGAGGCCCTGGGTTCGATCCTCACATAAAAATAAGGATATTGTGTGTCCATCTACAACTAAAAAAATTTAAAAAAATAATAATAAAAAAACTTAGCTTTCTTCGTATCCATCTATAAGTCCTCACAGTGCTTCAACATTCTCTCAGTATTATTTTCTATGCACCAAGTGTGCCCTCATCCTTGCCCCATGGTCTCCCTCCCAGAAGCCTACCTCTTGCAACAGTTTTTGCTGGTGGCTTCCTAGACCTACAGCATGGTTGCTGTTGACTGAGGTTTTCCCTCTCTTGAGTTGGATCCCCATTTCCTGAATCACATGTCTTTTTATTGGTTTCCTCCCTCATTTTGCTGGAGAAATTCTCCAGTAGTTTCCTGAGAAAAGGTACATGAGAGATTGATTTGTTTAATCCTTGCATTTCTGAAAGGGTCTTTATCCAACCATATACTTGATGATAGTTTGGCTGGGTATATTATTCCAAGCTGAAATCATTCCCCCCAACATTTTGTGTGTGTGGTGCTGGGGATTGAACCCAGGGCCTTGTGCAAGCAAGGCAAACACTCTACCCACTGAGTGTATCCCCAGCCTCTCCCACACAGTTTGAAGACATTTCTTCCAGCTTTTAGTGCTGCTACTAGTGAGCTGATGAACCCACAGCCTTTTTTACCCTCAGTCCTTTACGTAAGACTCACTTATCCTCTCTGGATGTATAGGACCTTTGATTTATCCCTGGTGACCCCACCCCAACCCCAACACCAACCCACAGTAGTGGGGAATAAATCCAGGTATTCTCAGCCTTGGCCCTTTTTATTTTTTGAGACCGAGTCTTGCTAAGTTTCCCAGGCTGGCCTTGAATTTGTGATCTGGGATGATAGGTGAGTCCCACTGCATCTGGCAAAACCCCATGGTACAGGTGTTCTATTTGCTTATTTGCAGGGCTGGGAGTTGAACCTAGGGCCTTGTGCATGCTAGGCACGTGCTCTACCACCAAGCCACATCCCAGGCCTCTGTGGCCATAATCTTACTGTTTAGAACCAACATCCAGGTCTGGTCTGCACTCCGGGGCGATTAGACAAGGGCATGGATACCAGAAGACAGGGAATCACAGTGGTCACACTGTGGCTGTCTACCACAGGGCTCCAGTCCCTCTGCAAGCGGGCCATCCTCTGGTCTCCTTCTTCCCCCTCAGCACCCAGGGCCCAGTCCCAGCCTCAGCCTCATTTTATTCTCCGGTAGCCCAGGACATGGGTGCTTTGGGCTGGCACACGTGCTTGGGAGCAGCACCTGCTTCTTTGCTGAGCCCTGTCAGTTTTGTCTTTCTCATCTGAGGTCATCTCCCCTTTTGTGTTTATTCCTTTCATCCTTTGCCATGATTTTCATGAAGTTTCCAGAGGAAGCAGAGAGAGGTACGAGGTTTATTCTCCGTGTTTGTTGGACATGCCGCTCCACCACTAAGCCTCCCCATCCAGCAGTCCTCACTTTTGCCCCACCCTACAGGTCCCCTCATTCCCGCCTCTCCACTCGGCCACGCCCACCCAGGCACAGGGCCTCTGACTGCTCCCCTGCCTGCTCCTCAGCCTGACCCGGAGCTTCTAGGGCATTGGGAGCCCCTCCCTGCCTCTGTGCCTTTCCCTCTCTGGACCTCCTCCTCAGCCCGCCCACCTGCCTCCTGGCACCTCTCCCTGGTGACTCCTATCCATCTCCTGTCTGGACACCTCCCCTGGGAATTCTGTTCATGCTGCCAGGAGAGCTCCAGCTCTTCATCCTGGTTAGCCCACCACAGCCAGGACCTAACAGGATTCCACAGAGAGCAGCAAAATGGGCATCGCACCCATCTCCCTCACTGTCCCCAGGAAGCCACTTCAGAGTGGGGCAGCACCAACCCACGTGGTGTTGCATCAGGAAGCAAGATTCTTTTCTTTCCAGACTGGCAGAGCCCTGGGAAGGCACGGAGGCCAGGGGGATCTACTAAAACACCCAGAGCGGCTCGGCACCCCTGCTGTGGCCCCTCATGCAACTGGGCTGAAATCCAAAGGCTGCTTGCAGCCCACAATCCTCCTGGCTCTCTGCTCCCTGCCCCCATGGTGTGCTTCCTTCCAGGGAGTTCTGGAATCCTTGTCTCAGGGCCAGTGGCTTAGAGCACTTTCTTCCCCTTCCCCCACCCCTTCAGTAGTCCTGCACTGACACCCTGCCTCTCTTAATTGCTCCCGCCCCGGGAGGTGGCCACAGATCACCTTTGTAACTGACTTAGTGTGGACCCAGGCTTCCTGCTCCCCCACCCCCCTCCCCAACTGTAAGGCAGACCTGGGGTCTGTGTTTATGTCACTCAAGACATGTCTGCAGGCTCAGGAAGCACCTGTTGAGAGAAGCAAGGAATATAGAAAACTGGACCCAGTGCAGAGGGAGAGGGGGCAGCCCACTCTGCCAGCTCAGGGTAAATGAAATCCATCCGGTACACTTGGGGTCAGGTGGGCCCCCAAGACTCTGAGTGGCCTGGAGCCAATAAGCTGAAGGGCCAAGGCCAGGGCAAGTCCAGCCTCAGACCTGGATGTGCCCAGGGTCTCTGGCATCAGGACTGCTCTCTGCACTCACCCTCTCCCTCTTGGATGAGCTCCACCTCTGAGGTGGCCCTGATATTACCAAGTCACCACTCCGGCTCCTGCCTGTCGGGCCTGGCTCTTCTCCAAACTACAGGGGGTATGCTGATGGCCAGGCTCAGAACCAGGAGGGTAGGGAATCACCCTGTGGCCAGCAGCATGGACCGGTGGGGTCTTATGGGAAGAAGGAGACCAGAGTGGGATCAATCCTCAGGCCCCAAGAGGCCTAGCTGCAGAGAGCTCTCAGGCCACTGAGCCAGTGTCTGCACGCAGGTGGGGAGTCCCAGGATGCCAGAGGCACAGCCTAGGAACCAAGACAGAGTTGGAGAAAGGAGCAGGCTAGTGAGTCCCTTCCTGACCCCCAGGACACCAAAAAAAGGACCCACTCCTGGCTGGTGGTGAGTCACTAAGAAGGCTTGAAGGATAAGGTGGGCCTGCCAGAGCTGGCAAGGTGTTTGGAGTGGGCCCCAGGGCAGGAGAGAGAGCTGAAAGAGTCAGATCCCTGGTTCTGATTAAAACACTGCTCTGATCCCATTTGCTGCCTGTAAAATTGGTCCATCAGTCCCCTCCCGGCAAGGCCAGGGACTCAAGACAGGGCGGGGAAGAGCAGGGCTGGGACAGGGTTCAAAGTCCCCACTTAGTCTCTCCAGGGGGAGGGGTGCCCGCCCTCTGTAGGCTGCGGAGCCGCTCACCGCTGGCCCCCAGAGATCGAGCCTGAGTCCCCAGGCCACGGCCCCCACCCGCAAGTCCGGGGGATGCAAATGCCCCATCCCGACCCCTGCAGGCCACTGAGCCCGGGGTCCAAACCGTCCCCCCGAGGGCGCACGCCCAGCCCCGCGCCGGGGAGTGGACAGAGGCCACCCCGGAGTGGGGTCCCGGACACGGTCATCTGTGGGTGTGGCTTCCTGTATTTTCCGAGGTGGTTTTCTCTCTGCTTCTTCCAGCGAGGGTGTTACTGTTGGTGATGGACGGCCACACGCCCTCCCAAGAAAGAGGCAGGCGCGCCGCAGGCGCGGAGGCTCGGCGCCCATTTCCCGGGCCCGGACGCCGAGGCTGGCTGCGCTGGGCACTCGCGGGGGCTGGGCGGCGGCCGGGGCCTGCGGGCCCGCGTGGCCAGGAACAGTCAAGCCCGCCCTCCTGGCCCCGAACCCGGGCCGGCCGCGCGCCCCTGGCCCGCCGGGCGCCGGAGGAGGGCGCGCCGCGGGGGCCGGGAGGAGCCTCTCGGATTTCAACCCGCCGCGTTCCCGGCAGCTTCGCGCAGATGTTCTCCCGCGGGGCCTCCCGGGCCGCCTTTCAGGGGCTCGTGGCCCTTCGGGGTCCGAGTCCGCGGTCCGAGGCGCCATCCCCTCCTGGTCCGCTTAGTGAGCACCTGGCGGGGATGCGGAGCCCCAGGGCCGGCGCGGAGAGGCTGGGTCCCCTCTTGTGTGCCAGGTCCCCCGCTGGCCCGGCCTTCTTCCTGCCTCCCAGTGCCTCCACAGGGAGAAATTATTTGCCTCCTGTGACAGTGGAAGAAACGGAGGCCCAGAGAGGTTAGGTCACTTTGTCAAGCTCAGCAATCGGGCTTTGAGTGCAACCTTGAAGAAGGAAGGAGCTGGACGTTTGAAGAAGGGAAGATGGCAGCTTAGGCAGGAGAACAGCTAGAGCAAAGGATGGGGGTGGGCCGCGGATGCAGGGGCTAGAGATGGAGGTGGAGGCAGACTGCAAGGCTGGGTTGGAGGATGAGGGCCCAGGAAACCGGATGCATCTGTGCAAGGTCAGTGGAGGCTTGCTTAGCTGGACTTCGGAGAACTCAGTGGGAATAACAATGGTCCAGAGTCCAGTGTTTGCTGGAGAAATTTTTTTGTTTGTTTTGTTTTTGTACTTGGAATAGAACCCGTTGAGTGCTACATCCCCAGGTTTGTTTTTTTTTTGTTGTTGTTGTTGTTGTTTCTTTTTTCTTTTTTGGGGGGACAGAATCTCCCTAAGTAGCAGGGGCTGACTTGGGATCCTCCTGCCTGAGCCTCCCCAGTCCCTGGGATTATAGGCCTGTGCCACAGTGCCTGGCTTGCTGGAGAGATTCTAAGGCCAGTCAGGAGGGGCAGAGAGGACCATGGAGTAGGGGACAGGCATTGGCTGGGGCCTGTGACACCTGATGAGTGCTGGGAGTTTTATCTGGGGGAAATCAAATGTCTGAATTGGCGGGAAATAGGCTGGATCTTAAAGCCTGCTCTGCACAAATCCCTCATGTGCACCAGAAGGTTTGGAAATGGTTTGAGAGGCCTGGTGGGCTCCCTGAAGGAGGAGGAGGAGGCACCTGGCAGTATGCTAGCCTGGCCAATGGAGGGCAGCCCGGTGGCTCCATGCAGCATACTGTCTCCTAGGGCAGCAGATGCTGAGGGCAGACAACAGCAGGCAGGGTATTTGGTAAACAGGTTGGACAGGAGCCCTCTGGGTGGGGTTTCTGACTTATTACCTGTGCCTCATGTGAAAGGCCACATCTGGGCATCAGCTTCTGTGGGTCTGGGGTGGCTTTGGCTCACTGAGAAGGTAGAGTGTGTGGCCACAGCCAGGACCAGGCCCTAACTCCCACCCACCACCCAAACAGAAACCTCTGGCCCTCCCCCCGCCTAGCGCTGAGCCCTGTCTGCCTTAGCAGCACCCTGTGCCCTGTGTCTTTGCACCGCCAGGCTGGGGGGGGCAGTCTGCACCACAACTCCCCCACCTCCCCTTCCTCTCTCCCTTCCCTTACCCTGCCCTTGGCTTCCCCTCCCCTCAGCTGCCTACTCAGTCTTTCTTGGACATTCTTGTCCACAGAGCCCTTGGGCCCTGGCCTCAGCCCTCTTCTGCCCAATTGCAATCCCACTGTCCTGGGGCAAGCTCCTTTCTCTGGGATTCCTCAAGACCTCCTTTGCTCCCTCCCCTGCTTAGAGTCTCCACAGGGCTGATTCTGAGCCTACCTCCTCCTGAACTTCAGACCCAAATATGATCCCGTGGGACACACACACCCATGTCTGGCGGGCCCCTCAGGCATAGCATACCCAGCCCAGCTTCCTCCTTGGGTTCAAACCCATGTGGATTGGAATCCCCACCAGCTGCAGGTCTTGGGGGCTGTAGGATGTAAGAACAGGCTACTTTCCCTGTGCCTGGTGAAATGGGGAAAATATCAGAGTGACCTCCTGGCAGTGGGGAGGGGTCACATAAAGTTCCCCATGTGACCCAGGGAAGAGGTCAGTGATGGCTGTACTTAATCTATGGCCCTTATCTAGCTCCACCAGGACTGTTGCTGGGTTGGAGGTGGCCTCCAAGAAGGCATGGGTAGGGAGGTTGACCCGTGAGCAGAGCGGGGCAGAAGTGACAGGGCTCACTTTTTTTTTTTTTTCATTTATTTTTTAGGTGTAGATGGACACAACACAATGCTTTTATTTTTATGTGGTGCTGAGGATTGAACCCAGGTCCCGCCTGTGCTAGTGGAACGCTCTACCGCTGAGCCACAATCCCAGCCCCAAGGGCTCACTTTTGACGTTAGGTTAAAAGAGGCTGACTTCTGTTTTGGGGTGACATGACCCCTCCACCATCTTGCTCTCTGGCTGGGAGAGATGCCAGATGCCACGCCCAGCAGCCCAAGGAGAGGTCCACATGGGCAGAGCCTGAGGCCACCAGCAGCCTCATAGATGTGCTGAGAAGCAGATCTTCCCAAAGCAAGCTACAGATGGCTGCCTGCTGTCCCCATTGCAGACTGCAAGACCCTGGATTAAGTGGGCCAAATGTGTTTGGTTCCTGACCTGCCTGGTAATAAATGAGATAGTAAATGTTTCATTTTCAGCTGCTGAGTTTTAGGGTGATTGATCATGCAGCAATAGATGCCTAAGAAAGAAGTTGATTTAAAAGCCACACTTGGCCAAGTGCAATGGCACATGCCTGTAATCCTAGTGGCTGAGGCAGGAGGATTGAGAGTTCAAAGCCAACCTCATCAATGGCGAGGTGCTAAGCAACTCAGTGAGACCCTGTCTCTAAATACAAAAATGGGGCTGGGAATGTGGCTCAGTGGTGAATTGCTCCTGAGTTCAATCCCTGGTACCCATCCCCCCCAAAAAGCCACACTTGAAGCATTTTGATGTCACTCATGTAGGAATAGACAACCTCGGCTGGTGCATCTGCAGTCTCCTCTCTGCTTGCTGGGAGGTGGGCTTTGAGACCTCCATGACTGGCAGTCTTTGGTGGTCTGCTTCCACTTCTGTAGATGCAGAACTTGAGGACTAGGAGAGAGTCCTCTATGCTCAGGAGCCTCCGGGATTTGTGCCCTTCCCCACCTTACAACTGTCTCCTCTTTACCTGATTCTATAGGAATTTTTTTTCCAGTACTGGGGATTGGAGCTAGGGTCACTCTGCCACTGAGCTACATTCCCAGGTCTTTTTCTTTATTCTTTTTGAAACAGGGTCTTGTTAAATTGCCCAGGCTGGACTGGAATTTAACATGCTCCTTCCTCAGCCTCTGGAATGCTGGGATCACAGCCCTGTGCCACTGTGCCTGGTTTCAATAGCAATTTTTTCTCTGTTTGTTTTTTGGTACTGGAGATTTAACGCAGGGTGCTTTACCCCTGAGTTGCATCCCCAGTCCTTTCTGCTTTTTTTTTTTTTGATACAGGTTTTCACTAAGTTGCTTAGGAGCCTTGAATTGAATTTAGGATCCTCCTGCCTCAGCCTCCTGAATTGTTGGGATTACAGGCATGCACCACCACGCCCAGCTCTTCAATGACAAATTTAAAATTAAATTACTTTTAACAAATCTTTCCAAAATATCAACCTAGGGAGAGAGCAACTCTGTATTTTTGCACTCATTCTGGCAGCTTGCATAGTATTTAATGAACAAACCCATTAATGTGTTTAATAGGTATAAAGAGATTGGGAACAAAGCATGTGGCCCTCAAGGGGTGGGACTGAGGCTCAGGGAAGGTTTGAAGCAGCCCCAGTCAGGGAAGTGGTGCTTGTGGCGGGGGCGGGGGGGGGGGGGGGGGCTCTAGGAGCTCCTGGGATGGCACCACTGCACTGGTATGGATGGGTGCTGTGCCCTTTGGAGAGTGTCAGGAGGATCCCCGGGTGCTTTGAGTGGGGGGGGGAGGCACTCAATGCAGCAGCTGGCTTAGTGCCACTGGGTCAAGAGAATGTCTGCTTTGGTCTCTCCAGCTTCTGGGGCCTCTTAAGGCCTAAATCTAGAGGACGTCTCTGACTAACTCCTCCCCGTTTACCTCCATATTCCACCAATCGCTAAGTCTCCAAGGTTATGCCTCCCACTTTTCTGAGCCCATTTTGTCCCTCCCAGGAGCCTTCCTCTCCAGCTCAGAGGCTGCCTTGGGCTCTGCCCCTCCCACGAGCTGCAGAAGTGTCCCTTCAGGCTCGCTGCCTCCCAACCCACCTGGTTGCTGCCCTGCCCACCTTCTCCTGCCCTCTGAGCGCAGGCTTTCCCACCTGGCTCCAGGTGCTGCCCGGCCACGCCCCCTGCCCCTGCCCCCCTGGCGGAGGATGTGCTGGGGCTCTGGGTCTACCAGCTGGGACTCATTTATCTGTCCTCTGAGCCTCCCTGTTGTCCCAAAATGGGGATAACAAGCAATGCTGGCCACCCTTGCCCTTGGCTGAATAGTGGGAGGATTAGATAACAGAGATAAAAGGGCTCTAGAGCATCACGGGCTTTTCGAAGGGCTGTTATTGTTTTTATCATCATCATCATCATTATTATTATTATTATTATTATTATTTAAAGTCAGTATTTTTTCTGTTTATTTAACTCTATTTATTTATATTTTATGTGGTGCTGAGGTTTGAACCCAGCGCCTCACACATGCTAGGCAAGCGCTCTACCACTGAGCCCTAGCCCAGCCCCACTATTATTATTATTATTACCGTCCTGGTCCTCACCACTCAGAAAACCAGATGGTCAGAATCATAGATGGCTATTAAAAAGGGCCAAACATGGCCGGCTTCGGGCGTAGCTCAGAGATGGAGCGCTGGCCCATTGGAGACGCCTGGGTTCAATCCCAGCACCAAGAAGGAGAGCCCAGAATCCACCAGGTCCTTCTCCAGAGCCCCAGGGAGGGTAGGAGGAGCAGGGAGGGATGGGCAGACCCCTGTAGGTCAGGCGGGGAGGAGGAGGCCTGCAGCCCACTTGGCCTCCTTCCCGGTTGGTGGTGGCCAACCAGGGCTTGCAGGGCTTTGAGGGGCCACTAAAAATTTTTAATTTCTTTCATCAGAAGGATAAAAATGAATTTTTAGGATGAACAAAGTGCTCTAATACATAATGTTGATATATTCACCTTTATACCGGTGCATCCGAAAATTAAAAATTCACATTTTTTTGATGGAAAAAAAGGTCAAGGAAAGCAACAGAAATGGACCCAGGCGCTGGGGATGTGGTCATGTGGCACAGTGGCAGAGCCCTTGACCAGCATGTACAGGCCCTGGGCTTGATCCCCCAGAGTGCAGCAAAGAAAGAAAAGAAAATCAATGTAGCCTGAGCCAGAGCAAGGATCTGTGGTTGTTGTTGTTGTTGTTCTGGGGATTTAATCCGGGGCACTGAGCCCCATCTCCAGCCCTTTTCATTTTTCATAGGTCTCCGCAGGCCACCTGGAACTGGAAACCATCCTGCCTCAGCCTCCCAAGGCTGGGGTCATAGTCAGGTGCTGCTGGGCCCTGCTACTCTGGGCTCTTACCTCTGAAGGGGGTGTGACTGCATGAGCCCTGGGGAGAGAGGCGCTGCAGTGCTCCTGGCCGTGGCTTCCTCCATCCATCCATTCCTCCAGCGGGGACCTCTGGTCCCTGACCTGGCACTAGGGACACACGCTGAAGAAGGCAGGCAAGGTCTGGGTGTACAGGGATGGAGAAGGAAGACAGAACACTGCTAGGCAGACACGAAGAGGCTTTTCAACAGCCACACTGCGGCCCAAGATCCCTTCATCCCTACCCAGCAAGAGGCCCTGGGAGCTGAAGCCAGATGGACCCAAGAGGCTGTAGTGACACTAGCACTGTCCATGCCCCTGCTGGGGGCACCTGGGAGCCAAGAGCACTGCCCATGGCAGTATAAGAGCACGGGCGGCTCACATCAGCAGCCCCAGAGTCGGCCCTCACCACGTCCTCCACTTGTCCTGGCAGCTGGGCACCTTCTGAGCACGGGTGCCCTGGATGCTTGCCTTGAATCCCTGGGGACAGGAGCAGCTCACTCACCTGCCTTCCAGGTGTGGGGCTTGCAGGGGGGAAAGGGGGACACAGAACTGTTTCCAGGTCCTTGCCCTGGCACAACTTGGCCACCTCAGCCTCGGGCCCAGGCCTCACAGGGTGGCCTCTCCATCTTGGGAATGTGTTGCTGAATCTAGAAGATGCTGAGGCAGAAGTGACGGGTGGGGGAGGGGGCAGGACAAGCTCAAGTGTGTCCCAGTGAGATGTATCAGCCCAAGGACCCCCAGCCCATGCCCCCTACCAGACATACATGCCCTGGTGGGAAGCCTGTACGGGTCACCAATACATCTCAGATGCAGGTGTACACTTACCGTGTGGTGACACACATGTGACCAGTGAGCAGATCCACCGCAAGTAGAACAAGAAATGCTTTTGCCTCTGGGTTTTGGCCTCCTTCATTCTGAATTCCGACCTGCCAAACACTCCTGGTGCAGAGCCACAGGGAAGAGCTCACCTTGCCACAGAGGCCCTGCCTGGCTGGCCTCCCCCAGCCCTGAGGCTTGGTACCTGGTCCCATCAAAGCCTCCTGGGAGTGGGCCCAGTGAAGAGGTCTCACAGGCAGCCCTGAGGGTCACCCCTGTACCCTAATGGCCCTCCAGTCTGCTGGAGAGCAAGGTGGGGACAACACATAGGGGTGGCTGAGGAGCCTGGTGAGCCCCAGAGGGAGGGAGCCCCAGGGGCCGGTCTCTCTCCCTGCCAGGCCTCTTGCCAGGCTCCCTGCCAACCCCCCCCAGCACCGCCCCCGACATGCCTGCAGGTCTGGCAGCCTCTTACTTTCAGTTGAAAAGGAGGCTCCAAAGTGTGTCTGGAAACTTGGGGGCCTAGGAGGTCCAAATCCCATGGGTCTCAGTTTCTCCCAGGAAAACTGGCCCAGAGCCAGAGAGATGGGGTGGGGGGGGGTCAGGCATGTATGTTCCCCTCCCCAGGCCTGGCAGGCTGTGGTCATCCTTGGCAGGAGTCAGCCATCCCCAGGAGGGGCAGGAGGAGGAGAACAGATGGGAGGCAGCAGCTCCCACTCCCTGGGACTGGGCTCCATCCACCCACCCAATCCAGAGAGCCTGGTCGAGTAGGGCAGTGGCCTCCAGGCCTCTTCAGGGCAGCCTGGCCTGGCTCACAGTGACAGGGAAGGGGAGGGAGTAGTCTCGGGTTGCCATTCCCCCACCTCCCACTCCAGGGCACTTAGGGAACAACTCCAGGCCTTGGGTCTCAGCCTCCCTTTTACAGAATGAAGGGCTCAGCTGGAGGTACAGCTCAGCAGTCAGGCACTTGGGCAGGCTGCTGGAGGCTCTGGGTTTGATCCCTAGCATCAAAACAATAATAACAATAACACTAATGAGGGGCTTCTGACCCCATCTGCCAGCTCTGGGCAGGAGGGGACATGAAACGCTTAGACTTTAAGAACTCCAGAGTCTACCCACCCAGCCCCTCTGTGTTTGCCTCCTTCCAAGAGAGAAGACAGGCTTTGGTGTCTATGTCCTAATACCTGGGCCTTGAAACCAGGTCCTGGAATCCCTGCGTGCAGAGAGCTCGGGCAGTGCAGGGGCCATGTGAAACTGGTCACTCTCTTTCCCTCTCAGGGCCACAGTGTCAGAAGTGAGGCTGGGCAAGCTGGAGGAGAAGACCTGAGCCCCCAGGGACAGGTTGGGCTGGCACAGCACTGTTTCAGCCCTGCCCCAGGGCCGGGTGGTTTAGCTACCCAGGACTGAGCTGAGCACAGCCCTGGCATTTCACATGACCCACTGCCCTCCCCAGACCTCAGTCTTACGCCTGCAGATTGGGAACAACCCCACCTTGAGGGCTGTGGTGAGGACCAGATTATACCAGTCAACTGCCCAGGATCCACAGCCCCCTCCCCTTTCCAGGTTGCAGGGCGTGGTAGGGCCAGCAGAACTGGGCATGGCAGAGTAGTCCCCTTTCCCCCGTTCCAAGGGTGGGGTGGGGGGCTGGGAAAAGTTCCAAAGCGGTGGCCCAGCTGGTGGGGAAGGGGTGGCATGGTGTGTGCATGAGGAGGTCTTGCCCTCTCCCATTTGCCTGGCAGCCTGGGAATGTGAGGTGGGGCCTCTGAACACCCGCAACTCCAGGCCCACCACCTCAGGATGGGGAGGCTGGGTGGGCAGGGCCTGCCCATGAGGGGGTGGCCTCCGTCTCCCCAGATGCAGGGCATCTCTCCCTCAGCCCACCTGCCTCAGGCTCCAGCCCTTCCCACACCTGTGTCTGCAGATGGCTCCTCCCTCTGGCCCAGGCAGGGTCAGAGTCTCCTGGCAGCCCCATGCCTTTGCACCCCTGCTGGGAAGCTCTTCCCTCCCTCCCATCTGTCCACTCGGCAGGTCCATCCTGCCCCAAGGTTAGCATGGCCCTCGCTTCTCCCACTGTATCATGGCCCCCTGGGTTTGCAGCCGCAGAGCTGGGCCCTATCTCAGGCTTCCCAGGCCTTCCCCAGGCTGGCGCTCCCTGAGGGCAGCCCCTGCAGATTGTCTTTGATGAACAGAAACAGATCAATAAGCAATTCACGGTCCTGCAAGAACCCCCGTGTTCCTACATTTCACTGACAAGTGGCTCAGAGACATTAAGGGACTGAAGTGGCAGTGCTGGGATCTGAAGTGAGGCAGTGGGCCTCCAGTGGGCCTTCTCTCCATGAAGAATCTGCTCTTTACCCTGAGGAGACCCAGGCGAAGCCATAGTGGCCTCACAACAGGGCTCGCAGACCCAGGGAGAGACCCCTGGTTTTGCCCTGGAGGAGGGGCAGCTGGCTTGCTTCCTCTCCCAACCAGGGGCCCACAAGAGGGGCTCAGGGCTTAGGAGAGCAGTTTTTCCCCTGGCCTGGGCCCACTTAGAGTGCAGAGTACCTGTGGCCCTTGGTCTGCCTGGGGACAGAGTTGGGCAGCTGGGCCCAGGACTTGACAGCCCCAGAAGGGACTGTATTGGATACCTCTGATGCTCTTGACCCACCCACCACCCTGAGGTGCCCTGCTGTGGACTCCAGTCCCCTTGAGGATTACCTGTCCACAGCAGTTGAGCAGGTAGGGGACCCCAGGAGGCCTCTGCTTGTCAGCAGCCCTAGAGCACCTGTATGGGAATTGCCAGGAGCTGGTCACTTGTGTCCTGTGGGAATGCAGGTGGTGTGCCCTCACCCTGCACCCTCCCCAGCCTCAGCCTCACCAGGAGCAGTGGCCAGGGCCCTCCAGTTGGTCAGGGCCAGGCAGAGAGACATACAAGAAGCTCTCACCTTGCCCATCAGCGTTTTTCTCTGGTTTTCCTCAGTGTTAACCATCCCAACAGCTCCTCCTAACCACCTCAAGGCTCTTATGGAGGATCCCATGTAGCCCAACATGGCCGTGCACACCTGTAATCCCAGTGACGTGGGAGGCCAAGGCAGGAGGATTAGTGAGTTCAAAACCTTAACGACATAGAGGATCTCACTTAATGCTTACAATCCTGATTCTGCATTTGAGAAAAGTGAGGCATGGAAAGGTTGTGGGATTCATCTGAGGTTGCACAGCTTGTACATGTAGGAGCTGAGACTTGAGCCAAAGCTGTCTGACACAGAATCCTTGCTTGAAACCCCATCTCATAGCAGGGGGAATGTCCTTTCCTCCCTGGGCCCCTCACCCCACCCCACAGTGAGTCCAGGCATCCCTGGGGAATTCCACAGGCCTGGAGGAGGAGGAGGAAGTCCTCTCTGCCCCAGGTCATCCTTCTCTGCTGCTGCCTTATAGAGGTGGGGCCAAGGGAACAGGAGAGAAGGGCTGTTCCTGGTGCCCGGCAGCCAGGGTTGCCCGACTACACAGGGTGTGAGTATGTCCAAGGCTCCCCTGCCCACCCTGCCCCAGCTGGCTCCCAGCCAGAGCCCCTTCCTGCCAGCACCCCCCAGTCTGGCCCCCAGCACCTCAGGGGCCTGAGAACAGCAAGTGGCTTGCTGGAAGGGACAGAGTGGCCAAGGGGCCTCTGGATAATCTTGGGGAACGCAGACTGTCCACTCCACAGGGGTTCGCCAGCCCCCTGGCACCACAGGCCAGACCACTGCATGTTACTTCAGCTCTTCAACACCCTCAGTGTCTCTGATCCCGGTGACACATGGGCGAGGTTAGGGAGCAGAAAGCCACAGGGCTCCTGAAGAAAGGCAACTGGCTGCCCTTTGTCCCCCGGCCCTCTCAGCTCCCTCTCTGGCCAGGCCTCAGCAGCACTCTCCTACATCATCCATCTCCAGTTTTGGTCTTCTTTGCCAGCCACCCTGTGACCCTGAAAGGTTCCCCCACCTCCAGCCTCTCTTGGATGGCTCCCACCCGAGGGGCACATGGGTGTGCTGCCTGGAGGCTTCCGGCCCCCTTGGTATTCAGGACTGCTGCTCTCCTTGCTCAGATTCCAGGCACAGCCCACCACATCCCGACGCAGTCCTCCAGGCTGTTCCTCCGTTTGCAGGTTGAAAATCAATAGTTACCCTGCTGGCCTGTAATCCCAGCGGCTCAGGAGGCTGAGGCAGGAGGATCGAGTTCAAAGCCAGCCTCAGCAGAGGTGAGGCGTTAAGCAACTCAGTGAGACCCCATCTCTAAATAAAATACAAAACAGCGCTGGGGATGAGGCTTAGTGGCCGAGTGTCCCTGGGTTCAACCCCGGCACCACCACCCCCCCAAAAAAAAAGAAAGAAAAAAAAAATCAATGGGTTTTCTACCCCTTGTGGACGATGATGGCGCGCAAATGGAGGGACTTTATTTAGACGGTAGTGAGTTCAGTTTAATCCGTGTCGGAGCAAACAAAATGAGTGCCTCAAACATCCCGGACAGGAACGCACAGGAGGAGGCCGCCGGAGAGGGAGGGCCAGGGGCGGGGGGCCGCTAAGGGCAGGCGAGAGGGCTGGGCTCGCCGGCCTCTGATCCGGCTCAAACTTTCCCAAGCCCAAGTCAGTCCCGCTGGCCCTGGGTGACTTCCACCCTGTCCGCTGCTGGCCCTCCTCTTCCCGGCGGCCTGCCGAGGCGGAGGGTAGTTAGTGGCCACCGTGCGCCGCGGGCCCCTCCGGGTCAGTCTTGGCGCTAGGTCCCAGGGAGGCATCCGATTGGCTCCGCTCTCACCAGGCCGCCCCTGATAGGCCCCTGGGCAGCCTATGGATGGGCTCCCCTCGGCTGGCTGGTCCAACCCGTGTCGGGCAGGACAGATTCAGGGGCCTGGGCAGCGGGAGTCTGGGCGGAGCTGGGGCGGAGCTGGGGGGCCTGGGCGGGAGCTGGGCCGGGCAGGAGCTGGGTCTGGGCGGAGCTGGGCTAACAGCGCCCCCTGGTGTTCTGATGGGCCCCGGGGACCCCAGGCCCACTGAAGGCCGCGGGTCAAGGTCTGAGGATGACCGACCACCCTCCCAACCCTATCTGGAAGGGGACAAGCCGCGGGAGGTGTGGGCGAGTCGAGGTCCCTGGGGCTGGGCGGGGCCGCGGGTCGTGCGGGGCCTGGGCGGAGCAGGAGCGCCCCGGCGCCGGTCTGCCCCTTGCAGCCCGTGCCCAGCCCGCACCCCACCCCCCTTTGATGGCTCCGGGACTAGGAGGGCTGCGGCTCCTGTGCCTGCCCTCAACTTGCCTCAGATCTTGCTTCTCGGGTTTGGTCTTGGAGACCTCTGCGCCGACTCTTCAGAGGGTACCCCTGCCTTTCTCCAGGCTGGAGTCAGGGAAGCTGCCCCCTCCGGGCCTGGGGAGAGGGAGGCCCTGTGTGCCTCTCCCCGCAGATCTGCCTTTCCCGAAGCGCCGCCCGGGCCGCGCCCCAAATAGGAGCCTTCCTAATTGCCCTGCACTAATTGCCCGCTTCACCTGTGCTGCTGGGCGGTCTCCCCTGGGCCAGGAGCTTGTTATCGGAAGTGAGCTCCAGTCTCAGTTTGCACGAGTTCAGACGGGGGGGATGCACTTGTGATTTGGAAGATTTGTCATTCAAGATTCCCTATTCCCTCCGGGAGAGGTTCTGTAAACAACTCTCGTTCTCCTGCCCAGAGGGGGATTCCTGACCTGGGACGTGAAGAGGCACGAGCAGGAAGGCTCAGGGGCTGTCCCCTTGCTGGAGGCTGGGCTAGGCTCAACACTGAGCCACAGCCTTTCTGAAGGCCTAGCCCTGGTGCTTTCGTTTTTTTTGCTTCAAAGAGTTTTATTGATGTATAATTTATATGCTATGAGATCTGCCCAGTTGTAAGGAAGTGTACAATCCATTTTTAGTACATTTACCGAGTGAAGCAATTCATTTTTATTTTTTGTGACACTAGTGATTGAACCCAGGGGCACCCTACCTGAACTTTTTTTTTTTTTTTTTCCTTTGGTACCAGGGATTGAACTCAGGGGCACTTGACCACTGAGCCACATACTAAGCCTTTTTTTTTTTTTTTTTGGTATTTTATTTAGAGACAGGGTCTCGCTGACTTGCTTAGCACCTCGCTTTTTTTTTTTTTAATTTATTTTTTAGCTTTAGGTGGACACAATATCTTTATTTTATTTTTATGTGGTGCTGACGATCGAACCCGGTGCTTCACGCATGCCATGCCAGCGGGCTACTACTTGAGCCATATCCCCAGCCCCAGCACCTCGCTTTTGCTGAGGTTAGCTTGAGCTCCTCCTGTCTCTGCCTCCCGAGCCACTGGGATTACAGGTGTGTGCCACCATGACCGGCCCTTTTTATTTTTTGTTTTTAGTGAGACCCTGTCTCAGGGTCTCATTGAATTGCTGAATCTGGCCTCAAACTTGCTAGCCTCCTGCTTCAGCCTCCCCAGTAGCTGGGATT
Source organism: Marmota flaviventris (assembly GCF_047511675.1). Lineage (NCBI taxonomy): Eukaryota > Metazoa > Chordata > Mammalia > Rodentia > Sciuridae > Marmota > Marmota flaviventris. The sequence goes on from NC_092499.1 coordinate 3,782,167, forward strand.
ACAGGCATGCACCACCACACCCAGCTTCAATCATTTCTAGTAAACTTTCAGAGTTGTGCAATCAACACCACATTGGAGTTTTAGATAATTTATATCACACCCTCCAGGTTCCCTTGAGTCTGTGTGTAGCCAGTCCTTGCAGGCCACCATGGGTCTGCATTCTATATCTGTAAGTTCACCTTTCCTGGATGTCTTATGCACATAAGGTCACCTGTGGTCTTTCCCTCACCCAGCACAATGTCTTGGAGCCTATCCTGCCGTGGCATGCCTTTTCCACTGTGTCAATATGCCACAGTTGATTCATTTATTTACCAGTTAGTGGATGCATGGCTGTGTGTTTCCATTTTGTAGCTATTATGAATGATGCTGCTGGGCTTGATGGTGCATGACTGTAATCCCCACTACTTGGAATACTGAGGTGAGAGAATCCCAATGTCAATGCCAACCTAGGTAACTTAGTGAGACCCTGTCAAAAAAAAAAAAAAAAAAAAAGACCATGCTGGGTGCCATGGCGTATGTCTGTAAGCCCAGCAACTCAGGAGGTTGAGGTGGGAGGATTGGAAACTGTCAAAGTGTTTTTTTCTTTCCTTTTCTTTTTGGCAGGGGGGATGGAACCCAGGGTTGTTTTTACCACTGAGCCATATCCCCAACCTTTTTTTTTAATTTATTTTTAGAGACAGGATCTCACTAAGTTGCTTAGGGCCTCACTAAATTGCTGAGGCTGGGCTGGGGATGTGGCTCAAGCAGTAGCGCGCTCTCCTGGCCTTCGTGCAGCCCGGGTTCGATCCTCAGCACCACATACAAACAAAGATGTTGTGCCCGCCGATAACTAAAAAATAAATATTAAAATTCTCTCTCCCCCCCCCCTTTGAAAAAAAAATTGCTGAGGCTGGCTTTGAACTCACAATCCTCCTGCCTCAGCCTCCCGAGTTGCTGGGATTACAGGTGTGCGCCACTGCACCCAAGTGCTTGTCTAAGTCATTGCTTCTTTCTGCATTTCCACCAGCAATAAGAGTTTCAGTGGCTCCATGTTCCCGTCAACAGTTACATGTTCAGTTTGTTTAATTTTAGATAGTCTGATGAGTAATTATTGGTATCTCATTGTGGCTTTAATTTGCATTTTACTGGCTAATGATTCTGACACATTTTCATGTGCTTATTAGCTATCTGCATATCTTCTTTGGCAAAGGGTTCAAATCTTTTGCCCCTATAAACTTTGGGTCATGTGTATCATTAAGTTCCAGGAGTTCTTGCTATATTCCAGATATATGACATGGAAATATTTCCTTTCAGTCTGTGGCTTTTCATTTTATCAATGGATTTTTAGGAATGCAGATGTCTTTAATTTGTGGGGGGGGGGGGTAAATATTTCTTTATTTTTGGCACTGGGGATTGGATCTAGAGGTACTCTACCATTGAGGCACCTCCCCAACCCTTTGTATCTTTTATTTTGAGACAGGGTTTCACTGAGGTGCCAGGCAGGACTCAACCTTGTGATCCTCCTGTCTCAGCCTCAGGAGTAGCTGGGACTACCTGTTTTGTGCTTCCACCCCTGGCTAGGTCTTTAATTTTGATAAAGTCCCATTTATCAATTTTTTCCTTTAGAGACTTAGAGAGACTGGAACTTGTGATCCTCCTGGTTTCGCCTCCCTGCCAGCATTTCCCCTGCCCACGTTGACTTGGTGACTGCTCAGCCTCCAACCTCTGCAGGGCCCTGAGGATGAGGAGCAGCAGAGGAAAGAGCCCCCAGCCCCCAGCCCGTCCTCCTCCAGCCGCCTTCCGTGGTCCTCTGCCCTGGAGGAGCTGCCCCACCTCCTTTCCCCTGGCTGTTGTGGGGCAGGAGGAGCCCAGTTCCCTGCTTCTGTCGCCACCCCCCTCGCTCCACAGGGGCTCTGGGCTTGGCCAGGTGGACAGGTGACTGGTTTAGGTCACTGTTTTGGTGGTCAACCTAATACTAGCAAGTACTTGTTGTTTGTTTGTTTTTTCTAGGAATGTAAGAATGGTTTAATATTGAAAAGTCAATCAGAGGGCTGGAGTTGTGGCTCAGCGGCAGAGTGCTCACCTAGCACAAGAGGCCCTGGTTTTGATCCTTGGCACCACATAAAAAAATAAATAAATAAAAAGAAATCATCAAGAAAAGTCAATCAGTACAACTCTCCATATTACTAGAATAAAGAAAAATTAAATGATCATCTCAAGGGACTGGGGTTATGGCTCAGTGGTAACATGCTTGCCTAGCATGCGTGAGGCACTGGGTTTGATTCTCAGCACCACATACAAATAAATAAAATAAAGGCCCATCAACAACTAAAAAATATTAAAAAAAAAGATCATCTCAACAGACATGGAAGAAGTATTTGCTAAAATTCAATACCTATTTTATGATTTTTAAAAAATACTCTTAGCAAATAATGGAAGGATACTTTCTTAATCTGAAATAGACATCTATGATATATCTACACACATTCTTTTTTTTTTAACATGTACTCTTTTTTTTTTGCATTACAATTTTTTTTTTAAAGAGAGAGAGAGAGATAGTGAGAGAGAATTTTTTTTTTAATATTTATTTTTTAGTTTTCGGCGGGCACAACATCTTTGTTTGTATGTGGTGCTGAGGATCGAACCCGGGCTGCACTCATGCCAGGTGAGCTCGCTACCACTTGAGCCACATCCCCAGCCCCAGCATTACAATTCTTAATACACACGTATACCACAATTTATCATATCTCTGTTTGTATATAAGGTATGTTGACACCAAATTCAAATCTTCATACATGTATTTTGTATAATGATGACCATCTCCTTCCACCATTCTTGCTATTCCCTTCCCCCTCCCTCTCCCTGTTTGTTTTTTGAGACAGGGTCTCACTAAGTTCCCGAGGCTGGCCTGGAACTTGTGATCCTCTTGCCCCAGTTGCTGGGAGGACAGGCCTGGGCCACAGCACCTGGCTCCAGTCCAGCCCTCTTAAGGGTGGGCAGTTCACCCAATCATCCCCTTCTCGGGCTGTTAAGTCCTGTCCAGTTCCCTGCTCCTAACAGGGGTCTCAAGGGAAGCACCTAGTGGCCTGCTTAGGTTCCAGCTCACCACGGTGGAAAGGAGTGGAGGATTCTAGCAACTTCTGCCAGGGACCCCAATGCCCTCCAGGGCACAGCTCTCTGCTAGGGAAGGGTGGCAGAGTGAAGGGTTGCTTTCTGGAGATCTCCGTGTCACCAACTGGACAGTACTAGACCCTTGGTGGGCTGCTAGGGTGATGTCACCAACTGGACAGTACTAGACTCTCCAATTCCAGGGGTTGCCTGCTAGGGGACGGTGACACTGCAGCCCGCGAGGCAGAGATGAAGCCTAGACAGTTCCTCCCCTCACCCCACCCCACCCCCCGCCTCGAGGCTGGGCGCTAGGCTGGCTGCTCGGGGTGCCTGGCCCCCGTGTATGCACCTGCAGAATGGGCCGGCTAGCGTGCGGGCAGCCGGGGAGGGCCGGGCGGGTGGCGAGGGCTCCGCAGTGGGGTGGGTGGGGTGGAAGGGCGGCCCCCGTTCCCCCTCCCCCGGGGTTAGGGTTGCCGGGGCGGAGCCCGCAGGGTAGTGGAGGCTCGGGGGCTGGGACGCGCTGGAGCAGGGGGCGCGCGGCGTGGCGGAGGGACCGGCCGCGGCCGCCAGGGGGCGCGGGTGCGCGGAGCAGGGCTCATGGCGATTGAGCCACCTGCGTCTCCGCCTCCGCTGCGCATCTGGCTCCTGGGCTCTGAGTCAGTCACCTTGGATACCAGGAATAACAGGTCTGCGTGATGCACAGACCGTGGAAAGTGGGAAGTTCCCCCAGGCGACAGCAACCTGCTTAGGACCGGCTGGGCCTGGCCCACCCCCACCAATGGGGAGAAAGATCCAGCAGCTGGCTGGACCCAGACTGCCCACCAGTGCCCTGCCCCCTGTCCAGGCGCCAGGCTAAGGACGGTCCTGTGTACTGGCAGCTATACTGATTAAAGTTCCTTTCCTGCTTTTCACTGTTAATTTGGGGGGCAAGTGGCTAGACCTGATTTCTTGGGACCTCCGAGTGGAGCCCCTGGTCTCGGACGCCAGCAACCTGACACTGGGGCTTGTCTGAATTGTGTGACCTGGGCCAAGCCCAGTGTCCTCTGACCTCAGTGTCTCCTCATCCTTCTCTTCTTTCCTCCTCTTTCTTGTGTTTCTTCCCTTTCTTCCTTCTTCTTCTCCTGCTCCTCCTTTTTTAAATCCCCCCTTTTTCTTTTTTAGAACTGGGGATTGAACCCCAGGGCTTTGCAAATGGGAGGCAAACTCTTTGCCACAGAGCTACATCCCAGTCCTCCTTCTTCTTTTTCTTCTCCTTGTCTCCTCTTCTTCTCCTTCTCCTCCTCCTTCACTGGGGATTGAACCCAGGGATGCTCTACCACTGAGACAGGGGCTTGCTAAGTTGCCCAGGCTGGCCTGGAACTTGTGATCCTCCTGCCTCAGGGATCACAGGTGTGTGCCACTGGGCCTGGCCTCAGTTCCCCTCCCTCTCACTTACTGCAAACCACAGCTATTTATCCAGCACCCACAGGGGACAATGGAAAATGAGGCGGGAGATGCAGAGGAAGTGGAGGCACATGTGCCCAGCCACCTCTCAGCCCCTCCAGCCCTGGGATGTTCGAGGTTAGAGTGGAGGTGCTGCAACACCACCCCTGCAGGCAGCCCCAAGACCTGAGCAGAGGGACACACCTGGCCCAGGCCAGCCCAGCTCCAGAAGCCCACGGCTGTCTTTGCTCTAGCCCTCCCCAAGCCCTGTGGGTTAGTTGAGAGTCCAGAAAGGGAGGCTATGCCTGTGAGGTCACAGGGTCCTGCAGGAATCCAGGCCAGGTGCTGGGAGGGTCGGGAGGAAGCAAGCTGGCCTTCTCTGCCCTGTTTTACTGCCCCTCCAACTTCAGGGCCCCCAGCATGGTCAGAGCTATCATCCACTGGGAGAAGTCAGGCAGGTTTGGGTCTTTGGGCCAGCATCTGGGCTGGACCACCTCTGAGCCTCTCTACTGGGGCCCAGCATGCCTGGGATTCTCATGCTGCCGTAAATGAATCAGTTCTTCCTGCTCCCAGCCCTGCAGGGCATTCCCACCCCCTCCTACTCCTAATCCCAGAATTTGTGTCAGCCCTCCACCCTTGAAGGCAGAGGACCCCACCCATCTGCCTGATTTACTCTTGTTTGTTTTTTTTTTCTTGGTACTGGGAATTGAACTCAGGGACATTCAACCACTGAGCCACATCCCCAGCCCTAGTTTGTATTTTATTTAGAGACAGGGTCTCACTGAGTTGCTTAGGGCCTCCCAGTTGCTGGGGCTGGCTTTGAACTCTCGATCCTCCTGCCTTAGCCTCCCAAACTGCTGGGATTGCAGGTGTGGGCTACTCCGCCCGGCCATGATTCACTGTTTCTGAACTTACTCATCAGTGTCTATGGGCAACTTCTACCCTCCTGACCCCAGCTGTGGGCTGGCGAGGAGAAACTTCCCCTTGCAGGACACCAGTAGATCAGGTCAGGGAGCGCCTCCAGCCTGAACCCAGGCCCTGCTCACTTCCTGGGAAGAGCATTCCAGAGAGAGGGACCAGCACCTGCAAGGTCTGAGGAGGCCTGAAAGCCAAGAGCTCCAGGGGAGGAGGATGTCATCTCTTTGGAGAGGGGCAGCCAGGGAGGGCTTGGGAAAGAGGGGTCCGTTGGACTGTGGTTGTGTCAGGTCCCTCAGGCAGCAGGAGGCTGAGGCTGCCCTGGGAGGTGCGGTGGCCCAGTGAGGAGGGGTGGGGTCAGGGCACTTGACACAACTGTCACCTTCCTTGACCAGTGATGCAGATCACAGGGACTCCTCTTCATCTCTCCTTCAGAGCCTTCCCTGCCCTCTTACCTCTGGTCCTTAGAACAAGCTCCAGGGGCCTGCTGTTGAATGGATTCATGAGAGGAGCTGCTCAGAAGTACTGGCTGACAACCCAACTCCCCTGGCCAAGGATAGAGGAGCCCAGCCCACCATCCCAAACTCTGCCAGCCTCCATCTTGTGAGGGGGAACTTCTAGGGCAAGGGATCTCAGCCTTCATCAGCCTTCCCCGAGTCCAGAACCTCATTAGGGTTATTAGGAACGCAGGAAGCCACAGCCCTCCCCTCCTGGGATGGCGTGAAATTCACAGGGTTCAGCTAGGTGCAGGGGAGCACTCCTGTGAGGCAGGAATTTCGAAAATTGGAGGCCAGCCTGGGCAGTTTATCGAGACCCTGTCTCAAAAAATAAAAAAGGGCTGGGGGAGAGCTGCGTTCAATCCCTAGCACCACCAAAAAAAGTCTATAGATTTCACCCATGGTTCTCTGAGTCTGTGGGGCTGATCATCTGACCTCGCTCACTGGGAAGTCACTGAGACAACATCTTCGAGCAGTATGTTGCCAGTGGGAACCCTTTAAAATCTACCTCAGCCCGGCAGGGGGTACCTGCCTGTCATCCCAGCAGCACTGTGAGTTCAAAGCCAGCCTCAGCAACTTAGGGAGGCCCTAAGCACCTTAGCGAGACCTCCCTCTCAAAATAAAAAAGGGCTGGGGATGTAGCTCAGGGGTTAAGCGCCCTTGAGTTTAATCTCTGGTATCAAAAACAAAAACAAAAATCGAAAAAACAAACCACCACCAACAAAAAACAAACTTAATCACACCAAACAAACAAAGCGGTCCTCCTTTCCAAAAATTAAAAACATAAACATAACAGCATAAGGGCTCCCTGGCCCTCCTTGCTGACCCTTCCCCAGTGATTCAACAACAGATCACTGTGTGGCTTATTTTTGAAATAACAGGGTTGATTTTTCTTTTAATACTTTTCTGTGGAAATATTAATAGTCCTAGCCACCCTGTGGCTGGGGGCGAGTGCTTGCTGGTGGGCTGTGTCTGGGAGGCCTGCATGGACCCATGGCTGCTATCTCCACTGGACAGATGCGGAGCTCTGAGCAGGCCCTCTGCTCTTGATACCGGGTCACCTTCTAAATCAAGAACTGTTGAGGGTGAAGGCGCTGTTATCACTGTGCTGGGATGACAGGGATTCTCCCCAGCATATTCCCTGGTGGTGATAGACCCATCTCCAAGTAGCCTAAGCCCCAACCATAATTGACTGACTCATATAGTGCAAGCCCAGGTGCCCAGGCATGGCTGGGTCAGGGATCCTACAAGGACCAAGACAGAGAAGCCACTGAATATGCCCCACATGGAGAGGAGGGGACTCCAGGCTCCAGTCTCTCACCATGCCCAGCCAGGGAGCAGGGGCTCTGCTGTGTAGAAAACTCAAGAGAGCCTATGAGCGCCTGGGGTGTCCCGTGGCTGCTCACACCTCACCTAGGCCTGGCCCACGCCTGTAATCCTAGCAGCTCCAAAGGCTGAGGCAGCAGGATCACAAGTTCAAAGCCAGCCTCAGCAAATTAGCTCGGCCCTGTCTCAAAATTTAAAAAAATAAATAAATAGGGCTGGGGTTGTGGCTCAGTGGTAGAGTGCTCACCTAGCCTGTGAGAGGCCCTGGGTTTGATCCTCAGCACCACATTAAAAAAATAAATAAATAAAAAAAAGGTATTGTGTCCAACTACAACTAAATAATAAATGTTAAAAAATAAAAATAAAAAAAATGAATAAAAAAGGGCTGGGGGCATAGCTCAGTGATAAAGTGCCCCTGGGTTCAATTCTCAGTACCACAAAATAATAATAATAATAATAATAATAATAATAATAATAATAATAAAAATCCCATGGAGCTGGGTTGTGGCTCAGTGGTAGAGCACTCATCTGGCTTTGATCCTCAGCACCACATCAAAATACATAAAAAAAATAAAAGTTATTGTGTCCATCCACAACTAAAAGAAAGCATAGCCAAGGGTCAGGTGCAGGGTGTACATGAGTAGTTCCAGCTACCCAGAAGGCTGAGGCAGGAAGATAACTTGAGCCTGGGGGTTCAAAGCCAGCCTGGGCAACAGAGTGAGACCTCCAACTTGTGTGTATGTGTGTGTGTGCATGCGCGCACACGCACTATATATTGATCCTACCTCCTCAGTACTTGGCTTGCAAAGGTTTAACTGTGTAATAATAATGAAATATAAATTCAGGCTGAATTCTCCATTTTCACTTTTCCAGTGCTGGGGAGGGCCCAGACCTTGCACAGACTAGCCAGGTGCTCTACACTGAGCCAGCCGTCGTCCCCACCACCCTCTTTATTTTCTGTTTTGAGCAGTGTCTAGCCAAGTTGCCAGGCTGGCCTTGAACTTGTGATCCACCTGCCTCAGCCTCTGGAGCAGCTCTGCCTCAGGCTGAATTATTTCCTGGAACACTAAAGGGTTAAACAAGAACCACTGCAGTGGGCATTGCGCACGTTCCTTGGCGAGTGGGCGTGAGTCTGTCTGGGGTACCATGGCCACAGAAGAAACTGCTGTGTGCGGAGCTCTGGGCACGCCCCTTTCCCACTGGAACTGTCACTCCTTTGCTGTGTGTTGGATCCTCTGGTGTCCAGGGGATCACTTGTTTCCATCTAGTTTTGTCCTGTCTTCACTTGTACTAGCAGCTCCAACTGAGCCTTGAAAGGCTGGCTGGAAGGGAGGAGAGAGGGCAGGAGGGCTGCAGCTGTGGGGAGGGCAAGGAGCCCAGCCTGCCCGAGGGGCACTTGGCTCAAGGTGCAGATCCTTCAAGGCCAGAGGAGCTTCTGCTGGTCTAGATGGGTGGTGGGAGGGCAGGACCTAGGTGAGGTGTGGGTAGGCACAGGACACCCAGGCTCTCACCGGTCCTGCCAGTCCTGCCACCAGGAATGCCTTCTCTTTGACTTCTCAAAATCCACCTACTCATTTCACAGGTAAGTGGCTGGTGCTCAGATAGGCAGTTACTCAACCTGTTCCACAGCTGGTGAGGAGCTGAACAGGCAGAACCCAGCCCGTCCCTTCCTGAGGAGGCTGTGTGTCCTCCCCTTTTTCCCTACCCAGCTCACAGGATCCCAAGGCCTTGCTGGGGGTCAGGTCAGTGGGTTTCTCTGTGAGTCAATGAACCCCTCTCTCTAGCCCTATGCCCTCCCCTTCTACCAGCAGGTGACCTAAAAAAAAAAAAAAAAGAACCACCAGGGTATATCCACCTTTACCCTGCCCTCACCTGCATCTGTGAAGAACTGCCCATGAGTTGGGCATGGTGGCGCATGCCTGTAATCCTAGCAGCTCGGGAGGCTGAGATAGGAGGATTGCAAGTTCAAAGCCAGACTTAGCAACTGGGAGGTGCTAAGCACCTCAGTGAAACCCTGTCTCTAAATAAAATACAAAATAGGGCTAGGGAGGTGGCTTAGTGTCCCTGAGTTCAATCCTCGGTACCCCACCCCCCAAAAAAAAACTGCCTATGGCTCCAGATGAGGGTGCATGTAGCAGGAGAAGGAGAATGGAGGGGGTTGGAGGGGGCCACCGCTCAAGGCCATTGCTCCAACAGGTCTCAGCTGTCCTCCAGTATTGGTGATTTGATCTGTCAGTGCACTGCAGGTACGTATGCGCAGCGCCCCTGTAAGATGCAGCAACTTCACTCATGCACACCTAGGCGCGGCATGCTGGGCCTGCACACTGCACACATGTGCGTGTGTGGGCATGCTCCTGTGCCCACGTGCACACTGGTGCACACGCGGGTGCTCACACACATCCTGTACATTTTACTTCCACTCCTTTTATGCTGATTGTCTCCAGCTCCTGCCCTTCCTGTGCCCTTCACTGCTCCCATGGTCTCTCTCCCCGCTGGGCCCCAACCTTCTCCAGATAGCTTCTCCCTCCACTCCATGACCTCTGGTGAAGGACACTGTGACCTGCATGTTACAAAACCTTTTTCCGGGGGCACTGGTCCCAGCTGACCATTTCCTCTGCCTTGGGCTGCCTTCACCTCCTAGAATCCTGTGTCTTTTTTATTTTTTTGTAGTTGTAGATGGACAGCATGCCTTTATTTTTTTATGCAGTGCTGATCAACCCAGCCTCACAGGTGCTAGGCAAGCACTCTGCCACAAAGCTACAGCCCCAGCCCTGGCACCTGTGCCTCCGACTTCTCCTGTCCTCTCCCTGTTACTCCACGTGCCAGGCTCAGGCCTCCGACCCGCTCCATTCTTCTTCTCGCTGCTGCCCCTGCTTTGAACCCCCTCACAGCCAGGCCCTCTCCCCAGCCTCCAATTTCCTTGGACACATCCCTCATTGCAGGGCCTCAGCCTGAACCGGGGGCACCCTCACCTCCTCTCCTTTCCCACCCACACCCAGCTGTCCTCCAGTATCTGTGATTTGATCTGCAGAATCCGTGCAGAACACAGTGCTTCTCTCCAAGGCCCCCATACCACCCTTTACCAACACCCCTTCAAAGCCATGGTGGCTGGCACCTCCACCCCCTCACCCCCCGCCACTGATTCTCAGCAGCCCAGAGGGAGGCCAGAAATCCAGCGCCAGCTGCTGAGTTCCTACGCCCAGAACCTGTAGGATGTAGGTCCCAGGATTTGAACCCCCCCCATCTCTGGCCTCACTGAGCAGCCTCCCAATCAGCTCACACATAGACCTCTGCCCTGGAGGGAGGGCCAAGTGAAGGGAGGGTGCTTCAAGCCAGGTCTCAGCAGGAGCAGGCGAGGGTAAAAGTCAAATCCTCTCCCCAGTTGGCAAGACTCAGCCCTCAGCCCCTCCCTGCCCCAAGCCTCTCTGGGAATCATCATCCACCCTTCATCCCCTGCCCCAGCTGTGCGTCACACCCTGAGGCCATCCAACTTCCTTTAGGAGTCTGCCCATTAACGGCTGTCCACACTGTCCCCTGGGCAGCCTTGGAGGGCTTTTGAGACAGCTGTGGAGGGGGATAGCCTGCTGGCCACACCCCCCAGAAGGTGTAGGCGGGAATGTTCAAGGCATTGCTGGGAGCAGGGGACAGCTTTCTCAGGGAGACCAGGACTCAGCAGTCACAGGTGCCCTGAGGATGGATCTGCCTCTGTAATAGAACATCTGTTACAGGGAACAAAGATTGACTTCTTTCTTTTTTATTTATTTTTAATTGTAGATGGACAGCATGCCTTTGTCTATTTATTTTTATGTAGTGCTGTGGGTCGAACCCAGTGCCTCACACTTGCAAGGCAAGCCCTCTATTGCTGAGTCACAACCCAGCCCCAAAGATTGATTTCTTAGAATTCTTGAGGCTGGGAAGAGGGGGAGGAAGGAGGGGAGGGAAGGAAGGCAGAGAAGGGAAGGGGACAGAATGTTAGACCAGAACGCAAGAAAAGACCACTGACTCCAATTAAAATCAAATTAAAGCAAGCTTATTATTTCGACCGTCCGGGCTGCGTTTTTCATGGTTTTGTGGTGAGATGCCCAATTTTAAGAAAAGATCAGGTTGGGTCCATCAGGAACTCATCCTTTTGTCTTGAAGCTCTCTGGGGGTGGGGGCCTTATGGCCCAGTCGCCTCTTAGAGGCCCCAGTTCTCAACACTGGTGCATTTGGGGATTCAGTTGCCAGTGCATGCGCCCTGGGGACATGTTCGAGTCATAGAAGTGATCTTGGGAGGAAAAGGCAAGCTGCTGAGGATAAGGGACGTCTGCCACCATGATGGAGAAAGTTACAATGTCAGCCACCATGTGGCCATAAGAAAGACCCATGCAGCCAGGAATGCCACTGGGTGGCAGGAAAAGAGCAGGTGCCCAGGGCGTCATGTTTTTTTTTTTTTTATTTTAATTAGTTGTTGATGGACCTTTATTTTTATTTATTTATTTACATGTGGTGCTGAGGCTTGAACCCAGGGCCTCACACATGCTAGGCAAGTGCTCTACCACTGAGCCCCAGCCCCAGCCCACCCAGGGCTTCACATTTAGTCCCATGGTATCTCTTAACTGGGATCATGGGCTTCCAGGCATTTGTCATTATTTGTGTGCTTTTCATGAATGAATTCAATAACAAAATAAGTCCCTTCCACCTCCACTATTGTCTGAACACTAAACCCAAGCTCCTTGCCCCAGCTTATAAAACCCCTAGGGAACAGTCCACCCATCAACCTCTGCAGCCTCCCTTCTTGTCTCCAGGCCCTGCACTACCTGTGCCTGTCAGATCAGGTGAGGTGGCAGCGACCAGAGGAGGCCGATTTAAAAAGGCCGCCGAAGGAGGCTTTATTGAGATATCACTCCCGGGTGGAACTCTGACCTACAGAGTGGACAGGGGAAGGGTCTGAGGAGAAACCGCGTGGAAGCTCAACCAGACTGCACTTTTATGGGGCTTACAGCAGGAAGGGAAGGGCTTGGGACAGGAAAAGGTGTTTTTAGGGTCCCTTGTCCCTTGTTGGAGTGGGTCAGGGGAGTTGGCTGAACTCCAGGATTGGCCAGGGGGGTCCTGCTAATTGACAGGTGTTAGGAGATCTCGTGATTGACAGGCGTATCCGCTGGCGCCTGATTGATGTTCCTTTCCCCGGGGGACTGCTTTGTTCTGGCAGCCACCGACCTAACAGAAGTGTCTCCCATCTGGTGTTTCAGGCTAAGTGTCCGTGCCTGTCCAATGTTTCTAAGGCAGTGGAGCAACAGGGTCAGTCTTGACTTTTTTGAAAGAGTCCTCTGAGAACCTGAGCAAAGAGGGACAGCATGGAAGTGTACCCAGCCAAGAGCACATTCTGGCATCCACAATCATGGCCTTTTGCCTCTGTCCACCAGTAGCCATGTGACAGCTGTGTCTCACCTCAAGCCCTGGAGGAGCAGAATGGGGACAAGGGCACAGCTGTCTTGAGCCCAAGGTTGCCCACCTGGGGACCCCTCCCTAGGATGTCCTGAAGGGTCTGGGGGCTCCCAAAGGTCATTCGTTTTGCCCTCCATCATTCTCAAAGACCTTCAGAACAGGGGAAGCTGGGAGAAACCTTAGGGAAACTGAGGCCTCACAAGGGGAGGAGATGGTGGACACAGTGGCTACACCTGTAATCCCAGTGACTCAGGGGGCTGAGGTAGGAGGACTGCAAGCTCAAGGTCAGCCTTGGCAATGTGGCAAGACCTGTCTCGAAATTTAAAAAGGGGCTGAGGATGTGGCTCAATGGTAGAATGCTCCTGGGTTCAATCTCCAGGACCAAAAAAATTAAAATAAATGAGTGAGAACTTGTTGAAAGCTGAGGTGGGCAAAAGCAGGGCTCAGATTCCGAGCCTAGTGCTCTCTATAACCCCACCCCTGGCCATAGACAGAGTTTCTTCAAACTTAGTGGATGCCATGGATCCCTTGAGAGAGTTCCTATGGTCTGCAGGGTCCCAGTGTACTGAGGTGGGGCAGGGCTGCTGCTGTCAGCAGCCACCATACACAGATGGCAGCCTGGGGCACATGGATGCCCGTCTTCCCCAGGTTGGCCTGGGCCGCCTTCTCTCTGGTCTGAGAGCCTTGTCTGCCTCCCAGGGCACAGTGCTACAGGAGAAGCCCATGTGTGCCCTGTGTATGTTCATATCATATGTGTAGGAGAATGGACAGGCATGTGCTGTGGTAGGGGTCTGCTTGGGTCTGTTCAGAGGAGACTCTGGCCCAGGCAGGTCCTCTAGTCTTGTCCTAATTTCCTGGGGTGACACAGAGGAGCCAGGGCAGGGCTGACTGTGTGCTCAGTTTTGCCCTGTAGGCTGGATCCCTCTCTCCATAGCAGAGGCAGGAGAAAGGGTTGGGATGAAGATAATAACTTTCTCCCTGTATGAGAAGGTGCTGGGATGCTCTAGTGAGGACCTGTCAGCATCCCTGCATGGACTGTGGGTCTGTGGTTCTCAGTGTCTGTAAAATGGCCAGTTGTGGTGGCACATGCCTGAAATCCCAGGCAATCAAGATGATCCCGTGTTTGTGGCCAGCCTGAGTAATTTAACCTGCCTTCTCAAAATAGAAAGTAAAAAGGGCTGGGAATGTAGGTCAGTGGTAGAATGCCCAGGTTCCAAATCCCCAGTTAAAAAAAATTGTTTAAAAAATTGTATTAAAAAAAAAAGGTGGGGCTGGGTTGTGGCTCAGTGGTAGAGTGCTCGCCCCACATGTATGAGACCCTGGGTTCTATCCTCAGCACCACATAAAAATAAATTAACAAAATAAAGATATTGTGCCCATGTATAACTAAAAAATTAAAAAATAAAGGTCCAGAATTCCTAACTACTGGGGTGTGAAGGCATGAATTAGTGCTTTTGGGACCCCAGGACCTCAGGACTCTAGGCTCCTGAGCCTCCAAATCTATTACCCCAAATCCCAGGCCCATTGTGGGAAGGCTGGGGGGCCAGGGCCCAATTCACAAGCGTCTGAGGAACAGCAAGGGCTTCCCTTCTGGCTCTCCTTGCAGGCTACCGCTCTCTCTCTGAGCAGGAAATTCTTGGCGGCTGGTGGTTGTGATAAAGTGAAATCAAGTGTGTTTAGACAGGGAGGGCAGACGCAGGTGCCACACACATCTCCCTCCATCCACCCATCCACACCCTCGGTCCGACCCTTCCCTGGGAGATGAGCCTGGAGCTCGCTGTGCTACGACTCCCACGACGACGGGCAGCACGCGATGGGAATCCTTGGGGCACAGCTTCCACCCCAGGCCCAGACCATAGGGGGTTTTCCCAAGGTCGGCGAGAGTCAGGTCAAAGGAGTCTTGGAACTTGACTCGCGGAGCCACGAGGGGAGCCTCACACGGAGGGCGCCGGGGTGCCTACCAGCACCTTGACCCTGGCTTTGCCCCGTGGGCGCGGCTCCAGGTGCCCAGCCCGGCGCGGGCGGTCCCTCGGGGGCAACCGGGTTCCTGAGCCCCGCCCCCGGCCCCGCCCCCCGCGCCCTCAAGTTTCTCCGAAGTTTTCCTCAGATCGGGCTGTACGCCCCGCCCTCCGGCCCGTGACGCAACAATGGTGCAGCGCGGCCGCCAATGGGCGGCGGCGGGGACCCGCAGCGCGGGCCAATGGCGGCGGCGGGCAGTCCCGCGGTCCTGCCGGCCCGGTCCGCACTGCGCCGCCCGCTGCCCTCCCGTCTCCGGCGCCGGCACCGCCGCCCAGCTACCCGACCCAGAGCTAGGCTGCGGCGGGCGCGGGCGGCGGCGGCGGCGGCTCCCCCGTGCGGTCCGTGCTGGGACCTCCGCCTGCCTGCCGCACGGGGACGGCGCGCGCTCCAGCCCGCAGCAGGGACCGGGACGCTCGGCCCACCGTCCCTCGCGGTGAGTCCCCCCGCGCCCGCGGCTAGCAACCCGGGCGGCGGTCCCCGCCCTGCCCGGCACGCCACGGTGAAACCCTCACCGCGCCCGCCACCGGCCGGCAGACACTGGGCTCGTGGGGGTGACCCGCTGCGGCCGAGGTCGGGTCGTGCCCGCTGGGAAGGGCGGGGAGGAACTGGCGGGCGGCCCGGCTCGCGGCGCTGTCCTGGGGCCCAACCCCGTCGCGGAGCCGAGGCGGTGACTCTGCCCAGTGACGTGGGGCCGCCGAACTTTACGTAACGCGCCTGGCGCCCCACGCGTGCCCACTTATTGCACCTGGGACACAGAGGCCCTGACTCCAGGAGGGCACATGGCCACAGCCCAGCCCGCCGTGTCCACCTCTGTAGCCCAGTTGCTGCGAGGGGTCCACCCAGTGTGTGTGGATGTGGCCTGACTGCTGCCCCAGAGCCCTCCTGACCGAAGGCTTACCCTTGCCCAAAGACACCAGGGTGGTGGGGCCGGGGGCGGGGCTCAGGTAGGGGCTGGGGCATTGAAGGCAGGGTCAGAGTTCAGGCTGGGGTCCTCACCATGTTGGAATGAGCCCAAATTGGAACTGCTTCCACCATGACTTGGTGACTGACCTTGGATAAGCTTGTCCCCTGCTGGTAAATGGGTGGCAGTACCAGCATCCTGTGTGAAGATCCAGAAAGGCGTCGGCCGAACTGGAGGGGAGGGACTGCAGACTGAAGTGCAGCCTCTAGGTTGACTTCACCCTTTGCCTCCTCCCAGGGGCACTGACCCAGAGGAGATGTAGGGTCGGAGCCACTCCCCCACTCGCCCTGCGGCCACAATCCACTCCCTCTCCTACAGATGAGGAAGCTGAGGTTTCTTGAGGGAAGGTGAAAGACAATCACGGAACCTGGTGATCGTGTGTCAGGAACCAGGTAGGTCTGATCAGCCTGGGAAGAGGCTCAGGGGGCCTGACAGTGGTAAGGGGTCCGAGGGCAAGATCAAAGCCGAGGTGGGATTGGAGTCGTCGGGGAGTTAGGGGCGGAAAATGGATTTGGCTCAGGTTGAGATATGGGCCTGAGTTTTCCTGTCAACTACCTGGCTTCTTATTCGGGGTTATGGACCTGGCAGAGGTGGGAACAGGCGCTCTTCCCCCCGTTTCCGGGCTGGAGAGGGGTGGGAGACTTTGAAGGGCTGACCAGGTTAGGGTTTCTCTAGCGGGTGCCAGAGAGCAAGAAAAACTTCAGGGAGGGAGATCAGGTGCTGCCAGATCAAGAAAGCAGGCTGTGGGTTTTGGGCCTAGGAGAGACTATAGTAGGGGCAGTGACTGCAGGGGCCAGGCTGAGGCAGGAGGCAGGTAGGAGAGTCCCAGACAGAAAGCTCAAGGCTCCAGTGGGGCCATGGGGGTAGATGGGACAACCCACGTCAGAGGGTCTTGATGAAGCCGGAGCCCTCTCCTCACTGCACCCTTTGCCCGCAGGTTGGTCTGTCCTGGGGCCCATGCCTTGAGGCTGCCAGCATGCCTTGGGACGCAAGGCCTGGGGGCGGTGCAGACGGTGGCCCTGAGGGTGCCGGCGCAGCCCGCTCTCGGGCACAGAAACAATGCCGGAAGTCGTCTTTTGCCTTCTACCAGGCGGTGCGCGACCTGCTTCCCGTGTGGCTCCTGGAGGACATGCGCGCCAGCGAGGCCTTCCACTGGGATGAGCGCGGGCGCGCCGCGGCCTACTCACCCTCGGAGGCGCTGCTCTACGCGCTGGTGCACGACCACCAGGCCTACGCACACTACCTGCTGGCCACTTTCCCGCGGCGCGCACTTGCGCCACCCAGCGCGGGCTTCCGCTGCTGTGCGGCGCCTGGGCCTCACGTGCCGCTGGCTGTGCGCTACAACCGCGTGGGCATCCTGCGGCGCATCCTGCGCACTGTGCGCGACTTCCCAGCTGAGGAGCGCGCGCGCCTGCTGGACCGGCGTGGCTGTAGCCGCGTGGAGGGTGGTGGCACTTCGCTGCACGTGGCCTGTGAGCTGGCGCGCCCCGAGTGCCTCTTCCTGCTTCTGGGCCACGGCGCCTCGCCTGGCCTCCGTGATGGTGGTGGCCTCACACCACTGGAGCTGCTGCTGCGCCAGTTGGGCCGTGATGCAGGCTCTGTCCCTGCCGCTGGGGCTGCCTCTTCCGCCACTGCCGCCAACACTGTGTCTGGGGAGCCACGCCAGCGCCGCCTGCTACTGCTTGACCTACTGGCGCTGTACACCCCTGTGGGTGCCGCAGGCCCAGCCCGCCGGGAGCTGCTGGATGACCGGCCGCGCTGGCAGCGGCTTCTGGGTGAGGACAAGTTCCAGTGGCTGGCAGGCCTGGCCCCGCCATCTCTCTTTGCACGTGCCATGCAGGTGCTGGTCACCGCCATCTCTCCTGGCCGCTTCCCTGAGGCCCTGGATGAGCTGCCGCTGCCGCCCTTCCTGCAGCCCTTGGACCTCACTGGCAAGGGCTAGACCCAGGGGGTGCGGGATTTGGGGACAGAACTGTTTTTCGGAGCATTGTACCTGCACTTTACATATACTGATCTCTGTACAGGAGAATCTGCTTCATCTGTCACATGCCATGGGGCAAGGCTCCCAGGTTTCCTGGGTGCAGCTGGATCCAGCTCCCCATGTTCCTGCCTAAGTGGGGCTCCGGTCATATACTCCCCTCATTGCCTAGCTCTGCAAAGGGGTGAGGACCAGCCTCCCACTCAGATCTGGAGCTGGGAATGTCCCAAAGAGGGTGGCTGCTGAGCTGAGCAGGAATTGAGCAGGCACAGGGGGAAGGGACTGACTTGTGCAAGCAGGGGGACGGAATGTGCCGAGGCCTGGAGGCCAAGAGGACAGGCCCAGTGGGGAGTTATGACAGGAGGCTCTTGTAGTGAACTCTCTGGTGGGGCCTGGACCTGATCCTGCAGTTGACGGGGGACAAGCAGGACTGGGCAGTCTGCTGTGCCAGGAGCTTGGCAGAGGCCTGACCCAGGCTGTGCCTTCCTGTATCCCCACCCTACTCTAGCCATGAGCCCCTTGGGTGTCACTGGCTTCCTGTATCTCCCACTGATAGCTGGCCCACCCAGGCCTGGCTCTGACTCTGTCACCACCTTTTGCTCTTTGCCCACAACTGGCAGGCAGTTTCCTGGGGCTCCTGCTTCTCAGCTCAGCCATTGTACCTGGTAGGCCCCAGGCCTGGGGCCCCCAGCTTCTTATCCCCTCCTGGGGTTAGGTGTGTTTTCCTCTTGGTCCAGGGATGACTCCCTGGCCCACTCAGAGTGGGCATTAGATGGTGTCCATGATGATGGAGGGGTGGGTGTGTCACCCCAGGGGCAGGCTTCTTGCCCGTGACTGGAGAGCTGATTTCTCCAAGAAGATTTGTTACCCTGTGAGTGTGCTGCCATCCTGCAGGATGAGGGGACTGACTGAGAAGATGTACCACTCCTGAGGAGCCTCAGGACCAGGCAGGGTGGCCAGGCTGCCTGGCTGGGGAATCCTGCTGGGTCTGTATGGGCTGGAGGGCTGTGATGTCCTGCCAGGGCACCTGCTGCCTGCCCTGCACCCAGTGTTCCTGAGGGGAGCCTGCCTGCCAGGTGGCAGAGTCTAGGAGGGAGGGCGGGGAAGGCCCAGACAACAGATCTTGCCTGGGGATCTAGACCTGCCGCAGTCTGGCTGGGCACAAATCACGAGCCACTGAAGCAGGAACAAACTTTATTTTTAAAACGCAGGAAAACACTTCACACAGCTCCCGGGGAAATCCTCCCCAACGCGCCACGAGGCTTGTCCAGCAACCCCCAGCCGGAACTATATCTCCCGGAAAATCCCTCCTCCTGCACTTCCCCAACCAATGGGAACTCTCCGGGAATCCCCGGAAATCCCCACGAGAACTCCAAAATAGTGCGAGAACTCAAAAGTTGCGGCAGAGGCGGACAGGCAGAGGCGCCTGTCAATCAATACTGTTGGCAAAATGCCAGGGGCCATACAGACTCAGCCGTGGCTCTCAGCATCGACCCAATACCCACTTTCAGGGTGACCTTGGACAAAACCTCTGCCCTGGGCCCTGGTTTTCTCATCTGTCTTCAAGGGATTTTGGACCATCTCAGCTTATTGCCAACCCTGAAAAGGATGTTCCCCCATTGTGCAGGAGTGTGGGGTGGGTGGTATACTGTCCTAGTGGGAATGGAGAGGGAAAGATGAAGAGGGCACACGACCTTCTGAGCCCAGATCCAGACTGGAGAGGGTCTTCTCCCCTCCTGTTGTGCCCTGGACCAGCTAAACAGCCTCTTTGAACCTCTGCACTTAGTGGATACTAGCTGCCCAGCCCCAGGCCTAGGGCATCAAGGCTCCCTGGTTCTCACAATAAGGATGCCATTGCAGAGGACTTTCACTTTCTTCCTTTGAAGGACAGCAATAGACTGCAGGACTGCTGGGGTGGGGCCTGTCAGGCTTTTGGGAGCCTGTCAGCCCAGCCATTCTGTCTAGAAAGCTGGACAGCTATTGGGTATAGACTTCACATCTCTCCTGTCTGGTGTTGTCCTCTGGGTCAGTCTGTCCAGGGCTAGATGTCCCTGTACTTCCCCTCCTTTAGTGACAACCTTTGGACCCCTGGCCTAGGGGAGGGTCCCTCTATAGAACCCATTGGGACAACCAGGAGGAGGCAGGTATGGGATCCTGCCATCTGGAGGAATTATGGGCAGGAATCCCCAGCTGCAGGAAGGTGCAGGGCAGGGTCTAGGGCTCCGGAGGGTGGTTTGTTTCAGGTACTCTGTGGGGTAACAGTAGTTGTGGGACAGCCACATCATTGCTGAGTGACTGGTTGACCCCTGTGCCCACATGGGCAAGTGGGTAGAGGCAAGGACACCTTAGTGTTCACTGATTGGGGTGGACGAGGCAAGGGCACAGGGAGTCACAGGAGGCCACAGACCAGAGTGGAGCCTGACCCTGGCACAGCTCAGCAGCCGGCCTGGCCCAGCCCTCCACCCTGCAGTGGAGCAGAGAACTTCACGTGGTGCTGGCAGATAAGGTTATCTGGTGCCTGCTGCTGGGAGAGCGAAGGGGGCCCCAGAGTTTGGCTTGCCACACCCAGGAAGGGCTGTGAGGACCCTGGTGCATCTGTCACTGTTGTCATTCCTGGCAGTGAGCTTGCAGGACTCGGGGCAGACCCAGAGGATTGGAGGGAGTCAGAGCCAGCCAGGCCCAGGCCCTTGGCGTATGGCAGCTCTGCTCTTGGTCCGTGGCAGGTGACTGACAACCTCATTCTCTGTGACGAAGCACATTGGTTTGTTGGTTTATTTCTTAAATGTCACTACTCTCTCCCCCTATGTATGACCAAGTGCCCAGCAATGTTCCAAGAGCCCTGAACCCAGCTCATTAAGAGTTCAGTGACCAAGCCAGGGGCCGTGACACATGCCTTAATCTCAGCATCTTGGGAGGCTAAGGAAGGATGGAAAGTTGTAGGCTGGTCTGGCCAACTTGGTGAGTCCCTGTCTCAAAAATAAGAACTGGGAATGAAGCTCAGTGGTTGAGTGCCCCAGAATTCAATCCCCAATAATACAAAAACAAAACAGAACTGTGTATTAAAGGTACTAGCCCTTTGACACATACTTGGTGCATTTTTTTTTTTTTGAAGGTGATATGGTTATTTTAGCTGTACAAAAGTTTTAAGTTTTATGTAGACAGACATCATGTTTATGATTTACGGGATTTTGTTTGTTTTTTGTTTTTTGTTTTTGTGGTGATGGAGTTTGAACTCAAGGGGTTCTCTAAAGCGCCTGCCACACCCAAGGTAAAGCTACATCCCCCATTCTTTACTTTTTTTTTTTGGTACTGGAGATCGAACCCAGGGGTGTTTAACCACTGAGCGACATCCCCAGCTCCTTTTTTTTTTTAATATTTATTTTTTAGTTATCAGCGGACACAACATATCTTTGTTTGTATGTGGTGCTGAGGATCGAACCTGGGCCGCACGCATGCCAGGCGAGCGCACTACCACTTGAGCCACATCCCCAGCCCTCCCCAGCTCCTTTTTGTATTTTATTTGGAGAAGGGTCTCACTGAGTTACTTATCGCCTTGCTAAGTTGCTGAGGCTGGTCTTGAACTCACGTTCCTCCTGCCTCAGCCTCCCAAGCCACTGGGATTACAGGAGCGGGTCACTCTACTCCCGGCATCCCAGTTTTTTTTTTTTTCTTAATAAATATTTTTTTTAGATGTTGATGGACCTTTATTTTATTCATTTATTTATATGCGGTGCTGAGAATCAAACCCAGTGCCTCACATGTACAAGGCAAGTGCTGTACCACAGAGCCACAACCCCAGCCCCGGTTCTTTATGAGACAGGGTTTTGCTCAATTGTGCAGGCTGGCTTTGAATTTATAATCCTCCTGCCTTAGCTTCCTGAGTCACTGGAATTATAAGTGTGTAATGCTACACTTGGCTACAATTTATTTATCATTTTGTACTGAGGGTTTAACCCAGGGGCACTTTACAACTGAGCTATATTCCCAACTCTTGTGTTTCTTTTTTTTTTTTTTAATTTTGAGATAGGGCATCATTAAGTTGCTAAGGGCCTTGCTAAATTGCTGAAGCTGGCCTCAAACTTGTGATCCTCCAGAGCAGCTGGGATTACAGGCACGTGCCAACTGTAAGTAAGATTTTAAAGAAGTCTTTGGTGGTTTTTTTTAATATTTGACTCAACTAGCATTGATACAGTAAAGGGTTAATGTTAGTAGCCAGGTGCAGTGCCACATGCCTGTAATCCCAGCTGCTTGCCTCAGCAAGCTAAGCAACTCAGTGAGAACCCTATCTATTTCTAAAAAAAATATAAAATAGGGCTGGGATGTGGCTCAGTGATCGAGTGCCCGAGTTCACTCCCTCCCCACAAGAAAAAGTTGATGTTAGAGATAGCTGATTTTTTTTTTTTTTTTTTTTTTTTGAGAGAGAGAGAGAGAGAAATTTTTTAATAGATTTCGGTGGACACAACATCTTTATTTTATTTTTGTGGTGCTCGCATGCCAGGCAACTGCGCTACTGCTTGAGCCACATCCCCAGCCCCTGAATTTTTTTGAAAATATTTTTTCTTTTAATATTTTTTTAGTTGTCAATGGACCTTTATTTTATTTATTTATATGTGGTGCTGAGAATTGAGCCCAGGGCTTCACGCATGCTAGGCACGTGCTGACCACTGGGCCACAACCACAGCCCAGAGATAACTGAATTTTTAAAATGTAAATTTATTTATTTTTGGAATAAAATATTTACATGGCTCAAAATTCAAATGATACAAAAGGTATATGCTTACAAGCAACCACTGTACCAATTTCTTGTCCCCATATAGAACCTGTTTCTTCCCCAGTTTTCTCCCCTGGAATTGGGAAAAGCCGCAAGTCGGCCAGAAGGTTGGAGAGTGAGCACCATTCCACAATGCTATCACCTTCCTCCCTCTTCTCATCTCCTTTTTAAAACCGTCGCACCCACACAGGGGATTTCACTGACACAGTGAGGAGGGCCACTTGCCAGCACGCACCACACTTCGCCGGGCCTGCGCTCAGGTGGCCTGGCCCTCCCCAACGCAGGCTGCTTTCAGAACTTCCTTATGAGGAATGGGTGCTGGATGTCTTGGTGTTCTTGAGTGCAGGTTTCCAGAAGTGGAGTTCATGGTGACACGTTTGGGTCCTTGCCCGGTGGTACCACGCCTGACTTTGGCAGTGTTTTTTTGGTGGGGAGGTACTGTGGATTGAACTTAGGGGCACTGATCACTGAGCCCCATCCCCAGCCCTATTTTGTATTTGATTTTTTTTTTTTTTTTTCAGAAAGAGGAGAGAGAGAGAGAGAGAATTTTTTAATATTTGTTTAGTTTTCGGCAGACACATCATCTTTGTTTGTATATGGTGCCGAGGATCAAACCCGGGCCGCAAGCATGCCAGGCGAGCGCGCTACCGCTTGAGCCACATCCCCAGCCCTTGTATTTGATTTAGAGACAGGGTCTCACTGAGTTGCTTAGTGCCTCGCTTTTGCTGAGGCTGGCTTTGAACTCACGATCCTCTTGCCTCAGCCTCCTGAGCCGCTGGGATTACAGGCGAATGCCACCGAGCCCAGCTTTGGGAGTGCTTTCGACACGTGCTCTTCCATCTGCTTGTGTCTGATGCGTTTGTCCCGTGGGCTTGGACAAGGCCTGTGGTAGACACTCCACCTCAGGATCTTACTTGTCATTGCATCCCTCTTTGATTTTTGTTTGTTGTGGTGCTGGGGATTGAACCCAGGGGTGTTTTACCACTGAGCCACATCCCTGGCCCTTTTTCACATTTTGAGACGGGGTCTAAGTTGCTTAGGGCTTTGCCAAGTTGTTGAGGTTAAGCCTCAAACTGCAATCCCCCAGCCCCGGTCTCCTGAGTTGCTGGGATTACAGGGGTGGACCACCACACCTGGCTCCCCGTTAACTTACGAGAGGTGTGTAGGTTGGCTGGCTCCACATCATGTTTGGTCTCCTGTTCTGGGTTTGTGCTCTGAGGATTGAACGCAGGGTCTCATCCATGTCAGGCAGATGCTGTATCACTGAGCCACATCTCCAGTCCTGTGCAGGATTTTTGATTTAGACTTTGCATTTTGAAGAAATCAAATTTGTACGTGGACTTTCTTTCGTGGCCTTGTCATGATTTCTATTCAGAAGCCATTCAGAAGACAGAGACTTCCTCCATTTCTTTCTTCCACTTACTATTATTTTGCCAGAATTAAGCAGTGGCCAACATCAGCTGTGAACCCCCCTGCCCGCATCTGCGGCACCTCCATCTTGCATCTCCGAGGATCTGGGCTGCATGGTGCTGTGGGCCCTTTGACATGCCAGCCCTCCTGGGGCTCTGGTCACTGCTCTTTGCAGTTCTCACCTATTTGTGAGGTGGCATCAATCACCTGAGCTCCCTACACGAAGGTGAGCATGTTAACGGGATCCCGAGTCTCACAGGGCTAATAGAGGCTGCGAGCTCCTAGCAGCACACCTGGCCATCATGGGGCCGTGTGGGCACTTTGGTTATGTGGAGGAAACTTACTGAAAATGAGCTGTACCTGCAAATTTCTCTGAGGAGAAATTTCATGTTTGGTCTCCTGTTCTGGAGCATGAAACAAGTCTCCTTTTTTTTTTTTTTTTCTTAAATATTTATTTTTTCAGTTGTAGTTGGACACAATACCTTTATTTCATTTACTTTTATGGGGTGCTGAGGATCGAATCCAGGGCCTTGCACGTGCTAGGCAAGTGTTCTACCATTGACCCACAACCCCAGCCCCTACAAGTCTCCTTTTAACACAAGTTTTCTCTGATGTCTCTAAAGCCTGGCCGTTTCTTGACACCGGTCAGACATTTCTTGTTCAGGTGGCTTCCTGGAACCTTGGATGTGGTCTTTTTTCAGATGTTAGTTCCTAGTAGGGCAGGGTCCACAGAAACCCCACAACCTGCCCCTGGCTCCAAGAGGGGAATCCCTGTGCCCCACCCCACTTTAGGGCCATCCTTCCCAGGCCACCTTGGGTGCATCCTGCTCTGGAGCAGCCTTCACAGTGACACCTCCTGGACATGCTGGTGCACATTTCAACACCCACCAGGTCACGAGGCCAGGAGGCAGCACCCTCCTGCCAGTGAGGCTGGGCTGGAGCGCCTCCCAGCACATCCCTGGGAAATACCTAAGCGCGCCTTCTCCCGGCTCAAGCATCAGACCTGACCAGGTTTGGAAAAAGTCTAGTTTATTGCACGATCTCAAAGCACAACTAAAATTAAAACCAGAAATAAAACTGTGCAAAGCACAGAAGCTAAAAGTAGTCTAAAAGTATCAACTAGACTTGGGTTTAATTGCACTAAGGTCCCACGGGCTTAGGAGGGCGCTGCCATCCGGGCGGAGCCGGCAAGGCACAACAGATGCAGAAGAGGAGCAGCCCACCTGGGGGTGCCTCCACAGTCACCAAACTCTTACAAAAGGGCTCTATAAAAGTGAAGTGGGTTTCAGCATCTCCTGCTGAGATTTGAAAAGCCTCCCTCTCCATGGCTGCCGGGGGGTCCTTCCCAAGACCTGTGGGGGCTCCCCAGCCTGGGCAAGGTGGGGTAGCAGCCAGCCGAGAGTCCAGCTGGGAGCTGCCAGGGGCGGGCTCAGGGTGGACACGTGGTGGAGCAGCCTCGTCCTGAAACTCAAGATGCCTGTGGACCACAAAGACCACCAGGAGGAGGCCACAGCAACTCTCTACAGCAGGCACTGTGTCACCTACCCGGGCACCAGGCCAGGCTGCCAGTCAAGGACATTCTGGGGATGGCCATTGCTCTGAAGCCCCAGCCAAGACAGGACAGGCTCAGGCTAACCCTCTGGAAGGAACAGAAGGCCCTCCCTTGTCTCCAGAAATACACTTCTCTTCTAAATTTGTAAGATTTGATTTCAAATGAGGTATCTTATGCAGGTTTGTAATATAACAAAAAAGGCAATAACTTGGAGATCTGTCCTCCGAGGACATATCTGGCTTTGTGACATCCACCAGCAGCATTTGACAGCACTCCAAGGACATTTCTAAGCTAGCTACCACAGCTCAGCTCCCCTGCGTCTGACCAGGGTACTCCTGGGCCAGGCCGCCCGAGACAGAGCCTGACGCTCACTAGCTGGCCCCCAGCAGCCCTCACTGTCTGGTGAGGCGCGTTTGCCGCTGGCCGTGCAGGCAGCAGTGAGGCGTGGTGTGCCTGTGTGTGTCTTCAGCCTGCACGGCCAGCGCCCTCTCCCCAACACGGACGGCCCCAAGTTCCTCCTGGAGCAGGCAGTGTGCAATGGAACCTGCCTCTCAGGGAGGAAGTGGGGCCCTGTGAGGAAGAGGACACCATCACCAGGCACGTCCAGAGGTTGGAGGGCACTGACCTGTAGCTGCACTGAGCCCAGGACTACTCACGTGGACACAGTCCGGGTGCCCTGTTGCCTGTGCTGGCTACAGGTGTCCCTGGATCCTGGTTCAGACTCGCCCTGTTCCCCACGTTGTCTCCCATAAACAGGACCTGGAGTGTGGAGAATTTGACCTCAGCACAGGGAACTAGTGCATGCAATGGGGCCACAGCCATTGCACCTGCTTGGAGGTGACCTTGGCAAGAGGTCAGAGGTGCTGCTGCTACAGCAACAGCTCCGGGCACTCAGCTGAGGCGCTGGGTGCTGGAATGAGATGGAAATCAACATAGATGAAGGCAGGTGTGGGGCGTCCACGAGAACAGACGTGTCTGGGCAGGGTTGATGAGGCATTGACGAGTGAGTGACTTGGAAATCAGCAGTGTCCACTGAAGAACCTTGGCATTCTCCCTCCTGAGTGGCTGCCCAGAGTTCCTTCAGATGACCTCCCATTCATCCTCCAGGTCCTCAGGGTGGGTGGTGGCCACCTGACTGTTCTTCTGGGTGCCATGTGAACGGCTGAATGTCTTAGTCAGCCGCTGGAGGAGGTAGCCTGGGGGGCCCACTGCCCACAGCTCATCGGACGCGGTCACTGCAAGACAAGAGGCAAGCAGAGACTGTTGTATCACAGGGCTGGGGTAAGGGCACAGGTGAGCTCAGGGACCTGGACAAGCCACTTCCCCAATTGTGCTTCATGGGCACACAGTAAGTACCCTGTGCTGGCCCAGAAGCCTGAGAGAGCCCACGGGTTCAGTCCCTCCCGAGTCGTCCCGCCCTCCGTCCTGGCTTTGGGAGTGCAGAGCCTGGTGGGAGCAGCCTCTTTGAGAGCCCCTCTGACACGACTCCGAGGATCCTGCCTGGGCACCTGCCTGTGAAACAGGACGCATTTCCGGGAATTTTCTTCCAGTAGTCCCCAGCAGGGTTTTTGTCTGTGATGCCGTAGCGCCGGGCCAGGTCACCATCTGGACAGCGGGCCCACACGGTCCTTGTGCTCAGTGCCAGCTGGCAGGCCTGCAGCCCTGTGGGAAACCAGGCATCCTGCTCAGCACCTGAGCATGGGACGGGGCACCCCTCCCTGACCATGGCACTTTCCGGGTTCTGCCCTTGTCTACCAGTACTTCCTGCAGGACACAGTGCCCGCTCCACACTGGGCACCAAGGGAAAGGATGCCCACTGTGGGGCTAGCCAAGCCACGAGCGCCTGAAGCCAAAGGACAGAGGGTCTGGCTGTATGAAAGCTGTCATGCTACCAGAGCACCAGGAAGGTGGCCTGGGTCTGCCAAGGAGGGAGTGCGTCTTTATTTCGGCGATGAGATTGAACTGTGGGTGTTCTAGCACTGAGTCGCATCCCCAGCCCTTATCATCTTTTATCCTGAGACAGAATCTTGCTAAATTGCTTAGACTGGTCTTGAACTTGCACTCCTCCTGCCTCAGCCTCCTGAGTAGATCACAGGCGTGTGTTGTCATGCCTGGCTAATGGAGTATGGTGCAGATTCCTGTCTGTCACCTGCCCAACAGGACACCGGAGGCAAAACAGAACACTGAGTGGGGCAGCTGCCACAAACATGTCGGTTGACGACTGTGGCCACGTGTGGGACACTGGGATGGTCTCATGGCTTCTTCCTACCAGGCACGTGCTCCCAGTCAGTCCCCACAGGCATCTCCTCGGTGATCCCGGTCCGGACATGCACGTTCCACCTGCTGTCGAGGGCCCACAGCATCTGGTCGTTGGGACTGGAATGGATGCTGACCAAGGTGACCCCGGCTGGCTGGAAGCAGGAAGAGACTTTTCTCAGGAAGGAGGGAGAAGGGTGGCAAGAGAAAGATGGGAGGTGTGGGGAACTGAGGACACATGGATGATCACAGGCACGCGGCCTGATGTCAGGCTGGGCGGAGGTGAGCAAACCTCGGGAAGCAAGGTGGATGGGGACTGTGCTAGCCCGCTCTTGCAGCAGAGGCTCAAACCATCCTGGAATGCTAGGCAGGCCAGAGGGACCTCCCTCCACAGCTGGCCCGAGCCTTCAGCTGGAGACAGAAGGGCAGAGGCCTTCAGGTCAGGGAGGGTGGAGCCATGTGAGAGGCACATGGTGGGGGGTACTCTGGATGGCGCCACCGGCAGCCCCGCTCATGGCAGCAGGCAGGAGGGGACCCGCATCAGAGGCAGCTGGAGCCCTGGCAACCAGCAGACTGGTTCCTCCTGCTCCAGCTGCCCTCCTGTCTCTGCCCTTGGGCAAGTGATGTTCCCTACTGCCTGGACCGTGGCACACTGGAGTGAGGAGAGTAGGCAGGAGCTGGATCCTGGGTGGATAGGGGGACCCCTGCTCCTCAGGCAGCCTTGGCCCAAACCTTACATCTACTGGTCCACTTTTCACAGCACAAGAATAAATCTCTTCGGTGGACTATCCACCAGCCAGCTCCAGTATGACCCAGGGATGCCACCCTTGGTTGAACAAAGCCTCTGTGCTTGAGAGGGCAGAGCTCTCTGGAGGATCCAAGCCTCTGGTCACTGGCAGTTCTGGTGAGCTGCCAAAGCTCTGAGGGACTGGCTCTCCCCCACTGCTGATGCTTCCTTTCCTGGACTCTGTTGTCCCTGCTCTGCACTTCGCTCTCTGGGGCTGTTGTGAATATGGTTACGCTACAAGCTACTGCCCGGCTCCATCCAGTGAGCTGTCATGACCCTGGTGGAGGGCTGGGGCTGGGGCTCAGGGGTAGAGCGCTCGCCTAGCACCTGTGAGGCCCTGGGTTTGGTCCTCAACACCACATAAAAATAAATAAATAAAATATTGTGTCCATCTACAACGAAAAAATAAATAAATATTTAAAAAACAAAACAAAACAAAAAACACTGGTGGAGGACTGGGGCTGGGGCTCAGTGGTAGCGTACTTGTCTGGCATGTATGAGGCCCTGGGTTCGATTCTCAGCATATAATTAATTGCATATAAATAAGCAATTAATAAATAAATAAAGGTCTATCAACAGCTTAAAAAACTAAAAAAGCCCTGGTGGCTCCAGCTGCCAGACACTCTCAGGGCACCTCCAGGGCAGGGGCTCGCCTGCTCCTGTGCCCATCGAGGTGCACTTGTGCTCACCCTCTGGCTGCCCTCGTGGGGGTTTCCTATTGAGTGAGTGAATGGGGGGGTACCAAGTCCCCTGCACATCAGCTCCATGGCTGGTTGGTCCCAACGGGGCCCAGGGGATTCAGACAGAATCTCCAGGACGTGGGCATGTCACCACTAGGAGCCTGTGTCAGCACTGGCCTCGCCTGCCTCTTGTTTCTCTGAATAACTCAGGTTTGGTGTCTCAGAGCCAGATGGGACTGAGGTTGCTGCGTGGCTTGGCATCTTGCAGGCCACTCCTGACACGCTCCCAGAACAGGAAGCTCACCGCCTCCTCTCCCACCCAGGTCGGCCTCTTATGATGAGCTCACACCAGTTCAGGTGGCTCCCTATCAGCCAGCTCCAGTATGTCCCAGGGATGCCACCTCTTGGCTGAATGCCCATCAGCTCAGGTCACATGTATACTATGACCATCCAAAAGAGTACGGAGGAAACAGATGTCCCTCATAACAGTGGCACCAGCACAGGCTCCATGTGCAACCATGTCAAGGGGAGCTGAGGCTGCTCCACGCGCTCTCTGGGTCCACAGACACCAGGCACTGGGGCATCGCTGTGTGGGGGGCAGGAGTGGGGCACGGGGCAGGAGAGGCAAGGCCAACCTCAGATCCTGAGAGTGGGGAGAGAGTGACTGGGTGGGGGGGGCAGCTCCTTGCACTGGCATTAGTGAGGAGGTGGCTTTAGGGTTGAGGCCTGGAGGACACAGGGCTGCTGTGGGGTGGTGGGAAGGAGGGAAGGCTGAGGAGGACTGCGGTGCTTATGCTGTGGGTCCTTACTGCCCATGCTACCAAACCAGTCCCCGTGGGTCAGATGGGAGGTGGGCATACACCAGAGCAGCCCTGGACCCAGTCACCTTCAAAGGTCAACCCCCAGATGCACTGGCAAGGTCAAAGGATAACTATATGCCACACATGTCACTGCTCTATATTGGTGACAGAATGCCCCTGGACCATAGACAGAGCCACAGAGAACCCTGGCCTGCCCTGACTCCTGGCCCTCGGTGCTGGTTGGACCGGGATCTACTGCACAAGGGCCATTCTCTCAACTTTGTTCACTCTACACTTTAGCCCTGGAGTCCAGAGATGCAGATTGGGGGAGGGTTGTTCTAGGTCCAGCTACAATTCTACAAAGAGTGAAGGGCTCCAGCAAAGGGAGGGGAGAGGCTGGCCACATGAGGACGCATTGCCAGCCCAACAGCACAGAGGCCTGCAGAAGTGCCCCCAAGCACCCTGAGCACCACCTACATGCCTGGCCCGTGCTGAACACCACCACCCCAGGGAAAGGAGAGCACGCCACGGCTTCAGGATGTGCTGTGTGCTTGGGATAAAGCCCACCCACAGGTTTGAGGACAAACACTGAAAGCATCCTCGGCCCCTATGGACCTGGCACGACAGGCTGTGGGTGGCTATGAATTCTTCAGCCCCACGGAGAGACCAAATCTGAGGCCTGTTCCCTAGAACCTGGGCTGCACCTTCTTTGACCACCAGGCCACAAGGGAAGCAGTACAGGTGGGCCATGCCTGGCTTGAATAGCAGGCAGAGGTGGCCAGCCTTCAGCATGAGCTGCCATGAGGCCTGAGGCTGAGGAGCCCACTCTCTCTGCGTCCCAGGAAGTCACCTTCCCAGGACCTGCCAGAGTCCCAGAACTGGAGCAGAGAGGAGCAGTTCCTGCTGGCTCCGCCCCTGTCCTGAGCCAGAGATGCAGATGGAACGTAACAGCCTGTTGGTGGAAGCCACTGACTTTTGGGTAGTGTATCATGGACAACCGGACAGACGGAAGGGACGGCTGTGATGCAGGGGAGGGGCAGGACAGGAAAGAAGGAAGTGGGACTGTCTGCGGGAGGCACTGGAAGGACAACAGGAGGTGGCAGGGGACGTCCCTCATAATCAGGCAGACCCAGGTCAGATGCCCCTTCTCTTTTTCTCCATCCCCTCTGAAAGGGCTCTGAAATAAGATGCCCCAGCCTCCCTCCCATGGCCTGCCCTCCTTCTCCTTGCCAGCCCTGCTAGGACACAGGGGACAGCATGCCTTGCTGCTGCAGTGCTCCTAGTCTCCCTGCCAACAGAACGCACAGAACTCCTGGCTTGGGGCAGCCCCATGCTGAGGGCCTGTCTCTGTGGCCTATCGTGCCATCGTGGCACATGTGCCCTGCATATGCCCAAGGTCACCTGGCAAGCTTCTACCCACGTTCATGACTCTACCACATCACCTTCCCAGCCTGCAGTGGGGACCCCCACGTCACCACAAGCTCCCTGAGGGCAGAGGCCATGTCTGTTCCCTCTGTCCACTCAGTGACCAGCCCAGGGTTGATCTTGATGCTGAGGAGGAACTGAGGCTACCGGCAACCACCAACGCATGGCCAATGTCCAGGTGCCTCACTTTTTCTTGTGCAATAAATAAAAAAATGTGTATTTTAGCCAGCGCAGTGGTGCACACCTGTAATCCCAGCAGCTTGGGAGGCTAAGGCAGGAGGTTTGCAAGTTCAAAGCCAGCCTCAGTAAAAGCAAGGCGCTAAGCAACTCAGTGAGACCCTGTCTCTTTTAAGTAAAAAACAAAATAGGGCTGGGGAGGTGGCTCAGTGGTCAAGTGCCCTGAGTTCAATCCTGGTATGGGGGTGGGAAAAAAAAGCTTATTTTGCTACAACTAAAAAAAAGAAAGAAAAGGCAGACGAGCCATGGTTGTGCAGTTACCACCAGGGGTTGGGCTAAGGGTTCTTGGGACTTCTATTATTTCTTTCTATATGTTTTGCAGGACTGGGGACTACATCCAGGACACTTGACCACTGAGCTGGCTTTTTTTTTTTTTTTTCTTAAAGATTCAAAGTCTTTATTTCTAGGATCTCCCATGTATAAACTGGACAGGCTCTAGGTGGCCACCTCCCCCGCTAAATACTGCAGTTTTCCCCAAAATATTGAGCCCTGTCCTACTGATCCTGTGTAGAAACCACATATGGAGATGCAGGGGTGCACATGTGGGGCATTTGCTGGTAGGGAAGCCATAAGTTCTGTGCCCTTCCTTACAAAGACCCCAGATCCCTGTTGGGTTGTTGTAAACAGAGGAACATTCTTCAGGCCCCTTGCTCCGAGCACACTCTTTTATTATTCCTTACAAATGCACATGAATCTATAATCATCTCAATTTCTTTTATAAATCGTGGTAAAATGCACAGAATACAAATTCTGCTATTAGTGACATCAAGTACATTCACAAATTGCATAATCATCAATACTATCTGGTTTCAGAGCCCTTTTTTAATATTTATTTTTAGTTGTAGTTGAACACAATGCCTTTATTTTATTTTATTTTAAAATACTTATTTTAGGTGGTGCTGAGAATCAAACCCAGAGCCTTGTATATGCTAGGCGAGCACTGTACCACTGAGTCACAACCCCAGACCCAATACCTTTATTTTATTTATTTATTTCTATGTGATGCTGAGGATTGAACCCAGGGCTAGGCAAGCACTCTACCACTGAGCCACAACCTCAGCCCCTTCAGAGTCTTTTCACTGTCCCAAAGGAGACAAAATTTCAATTAAAGAAAAAGCAAGCATGCTCAGCATGGTGGTATACACCTGTAATCCCAATGACTCCGGAGGCTGGGCCAGGAGGATCTCAAGTTCCAGGCCAGCCTCAGTAACAAAGCAAGGTCTTAAGTAATTTAGCAAGACCCTGTCTCAAAATAAAAAATAAAAAGGGCTGGGGGTATGGCTCAGTGGTAAATGGTAAAGCACCTCTGGGACCAATCACCAGTATCAAAACAAACAACAAAAAAAGCAGCTAAAATTTTGCTTATTCATATTAAAAAACTCATAGAAATGCAAAAAAGGAATAAAGAACACAACTTACAAAATGGAGCAAACAAGGGGTTTAAGAACCGTGTCTAGTGTGGTAAGCTGAGAAAAGGGGGAGGAGGGAAAGTGGGAGAGGGTAGGACAGACACAGGCCCACGCACGCCTGGGCTTGTGTTTTGTAAGTATGCCTTAAAGATAGGTTACAGGGCGGGTGGGAGGGAGCCAGGTCCTCTTTCTGGGCGTGCTGAATGATTTAATTATAGCCATCAACTACTTAGATGTTCACAGATCAAGGGGCTGCTGGTAGCTGTAAAGCTGCCTTTAAATAAGACCTTGTGGGGACACAGGAAGCTGCCCCATGCTCCCTAGCAGCAAGGCTCCAGGAGGGGTGCCAGTTAGGAGCAAGCAGAGCAGACATCCCTTCTCCTGAGACACCAAGGTCTAGGACATGATACTGCTCTTTTCCATTATTCAGAATCTTCAATTGGAACCTCTGTGATCTTGTCTGGACGCAGAGTGAAGGGCCCAGTGTGCCCTTGACTCTCCAGAGCTGTGGAAAGGGCCCTGTTCCAGGTGCATGCAGCAGCCTGGACCACAGAAATGGTTCTCGGGTTTAGGAGTTTGTCTGAGTGTCAGGCGCTTCATTTGGACAAGGGGAGCTATGAGGAGATGGTCCACCCTGGACAGGGCCAGCCTGTCTGTGAGTCAGTGGACAGTATGTGGTGACCCAGCTCTAGCAGTGCAGGCAAACCTGGCACTCCCTGCCAGGAGAAGGGACTCTACCCACCACGGACACTGTCCAGAGGCTGCTGCTGCCCCTTTCTGTAGTAGGCACGGTGGCAAGGCATGATCGGATGTGGTCCCAGCCGGTGGCTCTCACTGGAGACCATTTCCCCTGGCATCTACTGAACCACAGGCACCACAGGCAGGGCTATGCTGCCTGGTCCAAGGCCTCACGTAGCCCTGGCCCCTCATTGGTGTCAGCAGGATGGCTTCGGGCTCCTCCTTGGGGAGCTGCCTTGATCATGGGCACCAGCATGCATCTGCCTACCTGCCAGCCCCAGTGGCTCCCAACAGGCTCCTTCCTAGGGCCAGTGATCCCCTGGGCCTGGGTATCTCCTGCTCCAAGAATGGGACCACGCTCTGCATTTCCACTGCTCCTACAGCTTAATGAATTAGCAACCAGAGGACAGCACAACTGAGATCCCAACAATACTTTGAAAAGGGAGGACAGTTAAATTACCTCTAGGCTGGAGAGAAAACGATCTCTTACTAACAGGCTGGCTCTTCTGTGATTTAGGGCTCACAAATATTGGGCCAAAAGGGACCCAGATGACAGTGAAGCCCAGCTCCCTCACAGGAGAGAACTGATCAAAAGGATGCTGAGAGGCGATGGGACCTGTCCTGGTCAGAGTGAGCCTGGAGCTCAACCGTGTGGGCTGGAGCCAGAGTTCTTCGAATTTCTAACAGGATAAATCTTTATCACAAGGCGCTTCAACACGTGTGTGTACACACACAGTAGCACAAAACACAATCCCTCACAAACAGGCACACCCCTACACACATTTCCCCCAGCCAGAATGTGAGTTAACTCAGGTGGAACAAAGGAACCGGTGAGAAGTTCACAGTCAAAGGTTAAGTTTATCTAGATTACTTTGAGGACGCAGACAAGTTCATAGGCGTGTGGCAGCAGCACCAAGTCACTGGCCAGCAAGCTTCCAAGCAACAGCGTAAGCCACACTGGGAAGACCCTAGCTGGAAGGACCCCCAGTCCAGACGGCTCTGCCTGGCAAGTGGTGGGTGGAGCCCCCTGGGCTGCCTTTTCTTTTCCCTGTAATGTTATCTCCCTCCCTCCCTTTCTTTTCATTCCTTTAATCCACTTACAATGTGTGGACACAACCAGGAACAGTGGCACACCCCTGTTATCCCAGAGACTTGGGAGGCTGCGGCAGGAGGCCTGCAAGTGTGAGCCTCAGTAACTTAGTGAGACACTGTCTTAAAATAAAAAATAGAAAGGACTGGAGATGTGGCTCAGTGGTAAAGCACTCCTGGGTTCAATTCCCAGCACCCCCCTCAAAAAAAGTGAAATACTGAACTTTATTTTCCTTTGGAGTTCAGGGTCTCACCCTGATGCTGTCACCTCAGGAGCCACTAAAGAGTGTAGGTTTGTGGGGTCCTTTGTTACTGGCCCCTGTGGTAGTTATACTTTCTTTTATTTGGTCTTTTAAATTTTTTTTTAAGATTTATTTTTTAGTTGTAGTTGGACACAATACCTTTATTTTACTTATTTAGTTTTACATGGTGCTGAGGATCAAACCCAGGACCTTGCACTTGCGCCTCTGCCGCTGAGCCCCAGCCCAGCCCCCTATTTGGTCTTTTTAGTCCTTCTGTGTTTTCCCTGTAGCAGATCCTTTTCCTGCTTCTGGTCTATTCCTCCTAGTTTGGATAAGCTTGAAAACCAGTTATCAGCGTGAACAGCCTTGTATTAAGGTCAGTCAAAGGGTGTGCCCAGGCCTTCACATTTGGTCCTACATGTGATTCCAGAACCCAGCAAGAAAACGCATCTGCTGACTGCAGGGAATGTGCTAGAGGACGACCCCCAGGCAGGCCTCCTGCCTAGCAGGGGCTGCAAAGCCAACAGCCACCTCTGTTCAGCTCCAGACACCACTGGGGTGATGTGCCACGTGGCAGATGCTGACAAATCCCAGCCTGAGACTCTGCTCCCTGTGTGCTCACCAGGCAGGCTTTGGCTGGCCTACCAGATAAGTGAAGCCCGGAAGGGAAAGGTCCTGGAGGTGACCTATGAACTCAGCTTCTCTAAGGTCATAAGGTCAGCAAGGGACTCTGTTGTCAGTCTTTCCAGTTCTTGCAGCTTTTTTTTTGTGGTGATGGGGATGGAACTCAGGGCCTCATGCCTGCGATGCACGCACTAACCACATTACCCCAGCCCACGTTCTGGCAGCTTCACTGGGGCGCACACATGCCTCTCTGGGTCTTCATTTTACCCACTGGGTATGAGTCATTCAAGATTGATGAAGGAGCCACTGGTGCTCACCTGTCATCCCAGCCCCACAGGAGGCTGAGGCAGGGAATCACAAGTTCCAGGGCAGCCTGGGCAACTAGTGAAACGTGTCTCAAAATTAAAATTACAAAAGGCTGGGGTGCAGCTAGGTGGGGCAGAGTGCTTGAGAGGCCCTGGGTTCCATCCTCAGTGCTGGGGGAAAAAAAAAAAAAAGCAAAAGCAAAAGTGAGAGAGGAGGGGACTGCCGCAGGGAGGAGCACTCATG
Source organism: Marmota flaviventris (assembly GCF_047511675.1). Lineage (NCBI taxonomy): Eukaryota > Metazoa > Chordata > Mammalia > Rodentia > Sciuridae > Marmota > Marmota flaviventris. Next base: position 3,818,368 of record NC_092499.1, read on the forward strand.
TCCTCTTCTAGGAACTGCCACCTTCCAGATCAGAGACGAGAGCCAGAGCCCAACATCCTAGAGGAGGCAGTGTTTCTTAGGATAGGTTGTTCTGCATGCTAAAAGCCCTCTGCCGCAGAGCTTAGCCCTTTTGCGCCTCACTCTTACAACCAAGGATCGACAACATCTAAAGAGAGTCAGTGTCTGCCATGAAAAAGACTAAGAAGAGACAAAGCAGGTGTGATGGGGGACAAGGAAATCAGGAGGGGAGAAGAAACTTTAAAAACTCCTCAGGTCCCACGTTCCTACAGGAATGCTCAGCCAGCAAGCGCCATATCACGTACAACCACAGAATGCAGCCTACCCAAGATGAGTTAGACTCTGAGTCAAGTACACTCTCTGTCATTATCCCTAAAAAGAACAAAGAAACAAAACATCCTCAGACAAAAGAGAAGACTTTACAATCATGAAACAATAACAGGAACTGAAGTGTGATCATGGAAATGACCTGACAGAAGGCTGCAGGAGAGGCTGGGCTGTGGCTCAGTGGCAGAGCGCTTGCCTGGCATGGGGGGAGGCACTGGGTTTGATCCTCGGCACCACATATAATAAAATAAAGGATCATCAACAACTTAAAAAAAAAAAAAAGAAAGAAAGGCTGGAAAAATAACAAGGAAGATACCACTGAGAAAGTGGACAAAAGCATGAGATGAAAAATAGGGGGGAAAAGCTACAGAGAGTGCAGGCAGTTTGGGAAGCCCACACCAGCAAGGAAGAATCCCAGTGAGAGCAAATCCAACAGAGAGGACAGAGAGGTGGGACAGACAGGCTGTGTGAGGTGGGCCCAGCACATGGATGGAAACAGGTCCTCGCTAAGGCACACCAGGAACAAAGAGAGCTAGCAACTACAGAGAGCAAGAACAGGTCCAATACCAGGAATCAGGGGTCAGAACAGCGTCAATCTTCTTGGTAGCAAGGGCTTGATGGGGAAGACTTTCAAAATTCTAATGGAAACTGACACCAACCTGGTATAACCAGCCAGGTTGAGGGTGAAGGTCAATGAAAGATGTCCAAAAGTTTTTCCAAAAGTTACTTCCTGTGAGCCTCTCCTCTGGAACAAAGTGCAGGATACCCCCCCAAAACAGAGGCACCCCCTTGATGGAGACAGGGCTCCATCAAGAAGGAGGTGGGGCAGAGGGTGACCAGGCCAGATTGTAGCCTGCCGATGGGACCCAGGAGAGATTTCAGCAACAAAAAACAGACCACCTGGGGTGTCCAAATGTGTTGAGGCAGAGGTCTGGGGCTGAAGGTGGAAGAGCAACAGAGAGGGTCATCAAGTCCAGGAAAGCAGACACGGCACAGGCAAGCAGCCATCAGTGCGGTTCATCCTTCCCTCCTGTCACAGGGTGCAGGGGCAGGACTGGGGATGAGGGGTGTAAGAGCCTTGTGTTCTCCTCTGCCAGTGGAGTCAACTAAAAACCCCGGGGGAAGGACAAAAAGGTGCCCCTGTAGCAGCTACCCAGAGATACAAATGGAGAGCAGCTCTCCAGGGCAGGGAGCACAGCATACCCTGTAGAACCGCTGACAACGTAACTGTTGGACTCCGACTGCGATGACATGGCACTGAGCCACACGTATAGACAACTGGTCCAGTCACCAAGGGATGAGACCATGGAGACACAGATACTGGAGCAGGACCCTGGGTGTTTCCTTCCTGGTTGTTCCCCCAATCTGCTGCCCCCTCTTTGAGTCACTCATCATCACCACCATCTTCCTCTTCCTCCTCCTCCTCTTCTTTTTTTGGTTCCAGCCTTTTTTATTTTAAAATGGGGTCTTGCTAAGTTGCCCTGGCAGGCTTGAAATTATGATCCTCCCACCTCAGCCTCTGGAGTAGCTGGGATCACAGGTGAGGACCTCTGAGCTGGTTGCACTTGATTGTCGTGTACATCCTCATCTGTTTACCCATCCACCAATCCACAGTCCTTTTTAGATGCACCTCAAAGCAGACTGCAGACATCAACATCCTTCTCTCCCTAATTACTCCAACACGGAAGTCATTAACCAGAGCCTGGTATTTGTTTAATATGTTTTCCTGAGGTAAAATTTGCATGCAATAAATGTGCAATTCTCAGGCAGCCATTGCCTGAGCTTTCAGGAACTCCCTCTAGTAATGCCTCTTGCCCCTTGCCAATCATTTCCCTACTGGGCGACAATGGATCTGATTTCCACCAATGATACATTCTGTCTTGCTGTTCTAGAATTTCAGAGGCAGTGAGTCTGAGTGCTGCAGGAGACATGGCTTTTTTCTCTCAGGACGATGACTATGAGACACAACTGTGTTGTTGTATTTCTTTTTCTTTGGCTCATCCGTTTTTATTATCATCCCAGTCCCAACCATAGTCCCTCCGTCACAGAACTGAAGATGGAAGGTCAGAGAGGCTAAGTCGAGGCCATGGACCAGGGCTGTCTGGCGCTGCGGCCTGTGCTCCCTCCACTCCACAGTATCTCCCCTGCCACAGGGTTTGGGCCCCAAATGGCTGCTTGTATGGGATCTGCTTTCCCATCCTCCTTCTCTGCCCTTCCTGCTTCTGGCTGTGACCTGACATACACATCTCCCAACAGGTGTTGGTGAACATTTTAGGGACATACCTGCCCCCTTCTGCTTCCTAAGTAGAGAAGCCCCAGTCTTGCATTTCGGGCAGCCAGCCCTACAGCTGGGGGCTCCTGCTCGGCACACAGGTGTTGAGCCTCACTACTGGTCCAGCCTGACCCCCGTACTGACCCGGCACTGCTCAAACACTGCTGTTCACTAGTAGGCCAGGCAGACCTCCCAAACCACAGGCTAGGCACCTCTGCACCATCTGAAATCTGTCATTAAGGAGAAAGCCAACAAGGATAGCGAGTGGCCAAGAGCTGGGCTCCTGCAGCACCCAGACTCAACGCCTCTGAGCTCCTAAGCCACCCATGCCTACTAGGGCAGCTGGTGCCCACCTCCAGCCAGCACCTAAGGCTGCCCGGTCTGGGATAGCAGCACAAGGCACAGAGGCCCCCCTGAGCATACCACAGGCCACCCAGCTGAGCTGCATTGTCTGCGCAAAACACATGGCACATTTCAAAGATTCAGCACCAACAGGGAGAGGCTCTGGCAGTTTTTTTGTTTTTGGTGTTGAGAAATGAACCCAAGGCCTCATGCATGCCAGGCCGGTGTTCCACCACTAAGTTGTACTCCTAGCCCTTCCTTGGTTTTTTAAACTACTGTGATTACAAGTTGAAATGGTAACTTTTTGGATATACTGGGTTAAATAAAATACATTACCAAACCTAATTTTGCCATCTCCTCTCCCACAGCACTGCTAGTCAGCGGAAGAGTCTTCGCTGTAGCTCCATAACTCTGGCCCTCACTGTTCCAGTCCAATCCCCTGGGGACTTAACTAAAACAGGGTAACCTCCAGATGGCCACATCCAGGGGCCCTGCCCAGCCATGGCAGGAGCACCGCATGGCCACCCATGCCCCAGCCTCACAACCGGCTTCCCACTTTCCTCCTACCATCCGCCATGCACTCTGCCTTGGCTTCCTTTCCTGGGCCCAGGCCCAAAGCCCTGTGGCCCTTCAGGGTTCTCTGCGGGCCTCTGCTCTTCCTGGACCAGTGCGCCTGCCGGCACAGAGATCTGACCACACCTACCTTTCTGGACCTTCAGCCTGACTCTCATGAATGTTGGTCCATCGGTGGACAACCCTGCCTAGAGGTCTGCAGGTGCCTGATCCAACCTGCTGACGCTCGGCTCACTGCTCTCCTGGAGCCCTCGTGCGTCCCTTCTCAGTTGGCTGGCGTTGGCCCTGTCCCTGCAATTTTGCAAGTGTTTCTTCAGCTCTATGGCTCCTGCCTTTCCATGTCCAGCAGATGTCTTCTCCAACGGCCACACAGGGGGTCCCCAGGAAACCCGTCACAGGCTCGAAGCTCCTTCCTTCCTTACAAACGGTGGGACCAGGCCATTCAACCTGGCTTTGAGTTTCCAGTGTCCCTGAATGGGTATCAAGATGACAGTGCCAAGCCTCCTATTGGGTGCCCCGCCTGTTCCTGGGCCAGGGTATCTTCCAGGCCAAGACTGTGTCTCATGCTCCTTCTGCTTGGAACACACTCTGGCCTGCCGTCCTATCAATACAGCCCTTGGAAGGGTGTTCTGGCTACCTGTAGACCCTGGGGGCACTCTTGCCCTGGCCAGTTCCCTGGCACTCGACTCCCAGCTCCACAAACATATGGACCAGGAGTTCTTTAAATCTAGTCAATGGGGCTGGGGATGTGGCTCAAGCATGGCATGCGTGCAGACCGGGTTTGATCCTCAGCACCACATACAAACAAAGATGTTGTGTCCGCCAAGAACTAAAAAATAAATATTAAAAAAAATTCTCTCTCTCTCTCTCTCTTTAAAAAAAAAAAAAAATCTAGTCAATGGTTTATGTGTCTCCACCGAAGCCTCTACGTGTCCCCAGATGGGGCTGCTCTTGAGTCCCTGGCCCCAGCAATGTGGGCCTCCAGGATGAGGGCTGAGGACTGCTGGCACAACCAGGATCCTCACCTACAGAAAGAGGTGGCTAGGCGATTGTCTTCCAAGGTCTCCTGTTAGTGTGCTAAGATTCTCTGTGGAGGTGCAGGGGAGAGGGAGACCTGCAGGGATTCAGGGTTTTACGGCAAGGAGGTCAGAGGGATATGTTGGAGCAGAAAGGCTGCACACTGACCATAAAATCTGGGTCCTTTGCCGAGTGTGGTATAGGCCTGTGGTCCTGGAAAGGCTGAGGTGGGAGGAGCATGTGATCCTAGGAGTTCAAGGCCAGTCTGGCAACATGGTAAGATCCTATCTCAAACAAAAGAAAGGGCTGGGGATGTAGCTCAGTGACAGTGTCAATCCACATGGGAAACAGGTACCTCGGCCACAGCGGGCGAGAGCATGGCCACTGGGAGGAAGCGAGGCCTGCTCAGGGCACACAGGGGCTGTGAAGCAGTCTTTTTTTTTTTTTTTTTTAAAGAAAGAGAGAGGGAGGGAGAGAGAGAGAGAAGAGAGAGAGAATTTCAATATTTATTTTTCAGTTTTCAGCGGACACAACATCTTTGTTTGTATGTGGTGCTGAGGATCGAACCCGGGCCGCACGCATGCCAGGCGAGCGCGCTACCGCTTGAGCCACATCCCCAGCCCCCTGAAGCAGTCTTCTCTTACATTGAGGCCCACAGGCCTGAGTGCTGTGAAAGACCCTCTGCCAACTATGCTGGTTACAGAGGTGCTGTAAACGTGAACTGGAGGTTCTCTAACTGAAACAGCAAGCTCTGCTCTCCAAGACGCTATGCACCACTAGAAATGCTCCCTCCAAACCCTTCCAAATGTTAGGCCTGCATCATTCGCTTTGAGTATGTTGTTGAAACGTCTCCCCAAAACCACCACCAGAGGGAGAGGTTTTGCCAGAGCACCGGAAACAAAAATAATAAAGAAGCTGCTGATGTAAAACATTCCTGTTGCTTCACTTCACGTGCCCTCTGGCATCTACTGACCTGCTCCCATCTCTGATTCAACTGCAGATGTGGCCTCCAGGGAGACAGAACAAGAGGAGACACAGAGGACCAAATGTGATGCCCTATTTATTTCCTAGCACTTGGCAGTATTCTGACTTTCGAATCCTTTATTTTGTTTGTGGTGCTGGGATGGCCCAGGGCCACTCCCAGGCTGAGCACGCTCTCTTTGGGGCCGCCCTCAGCCCTCAGCACCTGTCACTGAATCCTCGTCTCTCCTCTCTTCCCTGGACTCATTTTCTAGGGCCCTGTGCAGAAAGACTCCTTAGGCTTCATCCTGCAATATCACCTGTGAGGTCACTGAGCCTGAGCTGTGCCACCATGCCTTCTCTTATGGCGTCTGCAGTGTCCTGGCGCAAGCCCTGAGCCTCAGAGCCAGAGGCGGGAACCAAGTCAGGGTGTCACACACTTGGGTCTGCATCCCGGCTCTGCCATCTGCTAGTGATGAAATCTCAGACCATTTTCTGAGCCTCTTCTCTGAGTTGAGGTTTTCTCCTTCGTTGAGTGAGGTCAGGAACAGTCTCTAGCTGAAATGTCATAAGGACTGGGGGGTGATGTGCTTATAGTGCAACGTCAACACCAGGTGAGCATCCCTTATACCCTTGTACCTCTGGCCTCAGAAGGGTCCCACAGAGGATCATAGGGAACCTCAGCAGGGGCATCTACTGGTGGGCAGGCCTGGGCCCTAGGATGGGCCCAGCATCATGTTAGAGCTGTGACGCTGGACAGGTTGTTGAGTAACAGGTTTCCTGCAAAGCAAGGAGAGCCACCCCTGGTTTGTCAACATTCTGGGAAAAAGCAGGCTCAAGGACAAGGCAGTGTTTAGAGAAGCACACAGTGAAGGCTTGTGCACAGATAAAGCCTAACATTTCCCCCCAGGAACCAATTTGAAAAGCCTCTTGTATCTGCAAATTCTACGGCAAAGTGAATTTCTTCAGAAGTATGCTAAAAGCTAACCAGAAAAGAAAGCGTGGCTCTAGTTTCTAGTTTCTACTTGAAATAGTTAATGTTTAACAGCCTACCTACCAAGCACGACTTTGAGGTCCTTTCATGTAAATTTGCTCTACTTTGGTCATTTTCCTGGGCAAGCTGTAGATCACCACAGTTAGTACATCTCTCCAACTGAAGCTTTCTCCCTCTTTATGTTTTACTTCCTAGAGGTTATTCTAGAATCTAATGGAGATAGGAACAGAAATGCCCTCATTATAAACCCACTGCTAGGTGCCCCTGTGGCTCCTTGGTTGCATAGAGGTGCATATAACAGAGGACAGGGTGGCCCCAGCCCCACTGTGGCCTGCAGACCCTGCCTGTTCTAGTCTCCTGCGTCCTGGCCTTTGGCTTGTTGGGGAAGGCGTGAGGCAAGGCACAAGCATGAAGCAACCGCTCGACAATGCTCTCTGCCACAGTACACTCTGCAAACCAGCTCCCGACATACCCTAGCGTGGCTCTGCCATGCCACATGTTCTCCATAGCACCATGTTCCCATGGTCTCACACAATCATGACCTATGCTTAGAGTTATCAGGGGAATGCCACTATCAAGCAAAGCACTGTGCATAGAAAGTGTGGAAGAAACAGCAAAGATTAGAGTGGAAATAGATGAGACACAGAAAAATGGGACAAAGTCAAACCAAAAGACGGTTTTTTGAAAAGATCAACAAAAATTGACAAACCCTGTGGCTGGATTAAGAAAAAGAAAAGAGCTGGCTCCAGTGGCGCATACCTGTGATCCTGGTGGCTTGGGAGGCTGAGGCAAGAGGATTGAAAGTTTGAGACCAGCCTTAGCAACATAGTAAGACCCTTCTCAAAATAAAAAACTAAAGACTTAAATTTTTAAAATCAAAAATAAAAGAAGGGATGTTACTATCCATCTTATCAAAATAAAAAGGATTATGAGAATACTATAAGCAAGTGAACACCAATAAATCAGAAAACAGAAGAAATGAACAAATTCCTGAAAAAACAGAAGCTGCTCATATTGAAACAAAAGAAATAGCAAAAAGACTGAATCAGTAACTAAAAACAGAAACTTCCCACAAAGAAAAGCCTCGGTCTACATGGAAACACTGAGAAATTCTAATATTGCTTAAAATGAATCAACCCCAATCCTCACAAACTCTTCCAGAAACCAGCAGAGGAAGGGACACTGATATCAACGTATTTTATGAGCCCAGAACTGCCCTAATACCAAATCTGGACAAACCCATGAGGAAAAGAGGAAACCAAAGATCATTGTCCCTCATGACTGTGGGAGTAAAGACCCTCCTCAGGAAGGCCTGAGCAGACCAGGTTCACAGCTTGACCAGGGTGTGCACCATAGTCAAGTAGGATGTATCCCAGGAATGAAAATGTGGTTTATGGTTCAACATGTAACAATCAATATGATACAACATATTAACGAAGGAAAAACCCCACGTGATAATCTCAATAGACAAAGAAAAAGCCAGGTGTGGTGGCACACAACGTAATCCTAGCTTTTTGGGAAGCTAAGGCAGGAGAATCACAAGTTCAAGTTTAAGGATAGCCTGAACAACTCAATATAACCTGTCTCAAAAAAAAAAAAAAAAAAAAAAAAAAAAGGATGGGGATGTAGCTCAGTGCCTGATGAGTTATATGCAAGTCTAAGTCTCTGGATTCAAACCCCAATACCATTAAAAAAAAGAAAAAGCATTTGACAAAAGTCAGTTCCTTTTCTCAACAAACCAGGAATTGAAGGGAACTTCAATAAACAAAACCATACAGCTAACATTTAATGGCAAAAGACTGCATGATTTTCTCCTGAGATAAGAAATAAGACAAAGGGGCTGGGGATGTGGCTCAAGTGGTAGCGCGCTCGCCTGGCATGCGTGTGGCCCGGGTTCGATCCTCAGCACCACATACAAACAAAGATGTTGTGTCCACCGAAAAATAAATAAATAAATATTAAAAAAAAAAAAAAAGAAATAAGACAAGGACATCCACTCTTGCTGCTTCTTTTCAATACTGAGCAGGAAGTTCTAGACAGAAGAACTAGGCAAGACGATGAAATGAAAGCCACAAAGGAAAAGAAGTTAAAATTATCTTTATTTATGGACAATATCAATTTTTTTTGTGTGTGTGTGTATGTGTGTGGTATTAGAGACTGACCTAGGGCCTACCACTGAACTACAGTCCCATCCCCTCTGCCCCCCTTTTCTTTTAATTTTGAGGCAGGGTCTTGCTAAGTTCCTGAGGCTGGCCTGGAACTCTCGATCTTCTTGCTTCAGCCTCCTAAGTCTCTGGGATTACAAGTATGTACCACTATGGCTGGTTTTAAAATATGACTCTGTATACTAGAAATTCTAAGGAGTGTATTAAAAAACTATTAAAATTTAGGGCTGGGGATACAACTCAGCTGATAGACTGCTTGCCTCACACGCACAAGTCCCTGGGTTCAATCCCGAGCACCATAAGAAAACAAACAAACAAACAAATAAAAAACACTATTAAAATCTAGAACGTGGGCTGGGGATGTGGCTCAAGCGGTAGTGTGCTTGCCTGGCATGCGTGCGGCCTGGGTTCGATCCTCAGCACCACATACAAACAAAAGATTTTGTGTCCGCCGAAAACTAAAAAATAAACATTAAAATTCTCTCTCTCTCTCTTTAAAATAAATAAATAAATAAAATAAAATAAAATCTAGAAAGTTTAGTACAGTTTCCAGACACAAGGTCAATATACAAAAACCTATACTAGCAATGGACAATCTGAAACTGAAACAAAGAAAACAATTCCATTTATAATAGCATAAAAAAAATAAATGATGTAGGAAAAATGTTAACAAAACAAGTATAGGGCTGGGGATGTGGCTCAAGCGATTACGCGCTCACCTGGCATGCATGGGGCACTGGGTTGGATCCTCAGCACTACATAAAAATAAAATAAAGATGTTGTGTCCACCGAAAGCTGAAAAATAAATATTAAAAATTCTCTCTCTCTCTCCTCTCTCTCTCTTTAAAAAACAAAACCAAAAACAAACAAACAAAAAACAAGTATAAAACAGTGCCAGGTATGGTGACACATGCCTGTAATCCCAATGGCTCAGGAGGCTGAGGCAGGAGGATTGAGAGTTCAAAGCCAGCCTCAGCAACCTAGTGAGGCCCTAAGCAATTTAATGAGACCCTGTCTCTAAGTAAAATATAAAAAGGGCCTGGGGATGTGGCTCAGTGGTGCCCCTGGGTTCAATCCCTGATACAAAAAAAGTATCAAACATGTACTCTGAAAACTCTAAGACATTACTGAATGAAACAAATGAAGATCTAAATAAATGGAAAGACATCCCATGTTTGTGGGTTGAAAGATTTAATAAAGGTAAGATGGAAACACTTCCCAAATTGATTGACAGATTCAACACAATTCCTATCAAACTCTCAGTTGGTATTTTTTTATAGAAATTGACAAATACTCTAAAAAATATATTTTTAGTTGTAGATAGACACAATACCTTTATTTTATTTATTTAGTTTTACGTGGTGCTGGGGATGAAACCCAGGGCCTTACACATGCTAGGCACTGTAACTGAGTTACAGCCTCAGCCCTGAAAAGGCACTTTTGAAACAATCTTCAAAGATAAAAAGTTGAAGGATGTATACTCCCTGACTTGAAAATGACAACCAGGTACGCATGTGAGCAGGAGGCACAGGTCACTGCAGCAGAGCAGAGCCCAGGCACTGCCCTACTTGCTACCCAGTGATCACCTGCTGCCTGGCAAGGGTTCCACGTGATTTAATGGGCACAATGGTCCTTTCCGTAGCTGATGTCAGTACACTGCATGTGCACATGTGAAAGAATGAACCCGGATGCCCGTCCCACGGCACATGCCAACAGCAACTCCAAACGAACGAGAAGCCTACACATAAGAGCTAAAACCACAAACTTCTAAAACAAAACATGACTTTGGAATAGGAAACAGTTCTTAAATATCACACCAAAAGCACAAGGAACCAAAGGAAAAAAATAAACATTTAAAACTTTTTTTTTTTTTGGTACCAGGGATTGAACTCAGGGGCACTCGACCACTGAGCGGCATCCCCACCCCTATTTTATATTTTATTTAGAGACAGGGTCTCACTGAGTTGCTTAGTGCTTCGCTTTTGCTGAAACTGGCGATCCTCCTGTTTCAGTGTCCTGAGCCACTGGGATTACAGGCATGTGCCAAAGTGCCCAGCACATTTAAGACATTTGTGCATCAAAGGACATCATAAAGAAAGCAGACAGACAAGGCACAGGGGGGGAGGGAGGGAAACATCCAGAACATACAGAGCTCCTGTGACCGACTGAAAAGGATGACAGAAGGGAGAGTGAGCAGAGCACTCAGATACACAGTTCCTGAGAGAAAATATGCCAATGGCCAACTAACGTGGGAAAAGAAGCTTACTGTCACTGGTCTTTAGGTAAATGTAAACCAAAACCACAATGAGATACCATCTCACACCCATGAAGGTGGCTAAAATGAAATGAAAAGAGAAAAAAATTGGAGGGTGAGAATGTAGGAAAACTGGAACCCTCGTATGTTGCTGGTAGAATGTAAAATGGCAGAATCACTGTGGAAGACAACTTGGCATCTCCTTAAGAAGCCAAACAGAATTACCAGATGACACTACAATTCCACTTATAGGCATATGCTCAGCTGAACTGAAAACATACGTCCTCCCAAAGATTTGTACACAAAGTTCACAGCAGCAGTATTCACAATAGCTGAAAAGCAGAAACAACTAGAAGGTCGTCAATTGGTGAATGAATCAACAAAATGTGGTGTGTCTGCTAAAGGGGCGCTGTTCAGTCACGAGAAGGGAAGAAAAACTGAGAGGTGCTACAGCACGGGTGAGCTGAAACCACAACGCCAAGTCCAAGCCGTGAGGGAAAAGGCCACGCACCGCAGGACTCCATCCACACGCAGCGTGGGGAGCAGGGAAAGCCACGGGGATGGGAAACAGTAGCAGCCATGGTGAGAAGAGGGGGCTAAGGGCTCCAGGAAAAAGGTGGTGACTACCAATTAGTAAGGGGTTTCTTTTTGGGGTGATGAAGATGTTCTGGAGTTGACAGCGGTGATCACTGCACGCTGTGAATGCACTAAAATCATAGGGTTGAATACTGTAAGAGATGAATTATAACTCTTAAAAAGAAATAACACAGGGCTGGGGCTCAGTGGTAGAGTGCTTGCCTAGCTTGTGTGAGGCACTGGGTTTGATTCTCAGCACCACATATAAATAAATAAAGTCCACGGACAACTAAAAAAAATTTTTTTTAAATAACATAAAACTGTTAGAAGGAAAACAGGAATAAACTCATAGTGTCCCCAGGACAACTATGGAATTGACTACAGGCAAGCTTGCCTGCCCTCACCACCATGCACCAAGAGTGCTGAGCAAGCAGCTATGAAGTGCCCCTCTCTGCAGGTGGACTGCCCCCACTGTGCGTGGGCAGCTGGTGTGTGCTGCATTCCTCACCTGTGTCCTGCACCCTTCTACTCACTTCCACAGCCCTGTGAGGTAGGGAGGACCCCAGCAAGGACATGGCACCTCCCTGTGACCAGGACTACCAACATGGGACCTCCACAAATTCTGTGGACTCCAAATGGGCACTAGCAGGGGTCAGACAAAATGACTTTCACTAAGTCACAACCCGTAATTATAAATCTTAACAGAAATACGCTTAGCACAGGAAGTACATTCATCAGGCCCTTAGCATAACTGAATCTGTGCTAAAATCAGCCTCCGCTTGTGACTTAGCTGGTGGAAAAGGCGAGAGAACAAACTGACATCAAACACAGTGTAAAGTGAAAGTGGCAAAGGGCGGGCGGACAGGAAAGAAGGGTCTGAGACCAGGAGAGCACTTGCAAAATGTGGATCTCCCTGTAGCAACATTTTAGGTGACTTTTACCTCCACCTTTATACTTTTGGGTTTGCTTGATTTAAAAAATAATGTATTTTTAATTATTAAAGAATAATCTATTCAGCCCTAAACGTCACCCATCAAACTCCCAGCTGGGAGTGGCAATGATCAAGGCAGCAAGAGTGCTGACCTCTCTCACTATGTGCTGCAAGGGCAGCTGTGGTCCTTTCTCCAGTAAGTGCATCCTGACGGCTTCATCTTACTAAGGTGCAGGTTCCTACTGGTTAACTTGGCTTACCTGGACAGGTGGTTCAATCATGATCCAGGCTGGGAGCATCAGACTGGGATTCAGAGGCTGGGTGCCTACACGGAAGTAAACTCCACCCCTGGAATCACAGGCCCAGATGTGCTGACTTCCACATGCCAAGCTCGTCAGTTTTATGGCTCCTGTAGACAAACAGAGAAAGAGTACACATACTATAATTACTCCTGTGAAATGGCTCACATTTCATTTCATCTATGAACTTTGATTTTATACTTCAAAGGAAGAAAGGAGGCTACACTTTGGTTGGACTCAGGTGCATGTCCTTTGACCTGCTGCAGCTCTTCCACGTTGGGTGTGTAGACTTGGCTGGGTCTGAGAACATCATAACGAGGGGAGTCAGGAAGGCCCTAGCTGCCCTGCCATCTGCCTGGTGCCACATGGTATCCCTTCTAGGCTGTGAGCAAATTAATCACAGTGCTGCCATCATACTGCACAGCCACCACACGCTGGGATAACATTTCAGCACAAGTTCCACCATTAGATTACTACTGCCAGTAAAGTCTGGAGTCGGGGAAGGGAACTCATATTTACTGACAGCCTTGACTCAAATTAGAAATGACTATCTACATCTCCTAAGGAATCTTCACGTTTATATTTCTCTGTTAATTAAACTGATTATAAGCTGAAAAGAAATGGGAGGCGCCTTTAAAAAAGCATTAGGCTGGGAGTGGAGCTCAGTGGTAGAGAACTTGCCTAGCATAAGGCCCTGGGTTCCATCCCCAGCATTACACACACACACAAAAAAAAAAAAAAAAAGAAAGAAAGAAAATTAAAGTTTATGTGGCAAAAATGTGCCACTGCTAATAGTTACTGAACAGCCACTACAGGATGGGCTCTCATTTCAAACCTCACAGCCAAGATCACACTTATTATTGTCCAAGTTCATGCAGGAGGCCAGCCAGGCTTTTACAGAGAGAAGTTTGCCTGGGATTGCCAGTCTAGAAGGTGACTCAGTCTGGAGGCCAAGGCTGGACCCCCTTTGAACTTGAGTCAGCTTGACTTCTCTACAACAGTCACCTCTGACCTCTTAGGCTTCACACAACAAAATACACAGACATGCAGCATCTGTGTTCCATCTGTTTCCACAAACAACCCCAGTAACCTATACCATCAAGATGTGGAACATTTTAATCACCTCCAAGTTCTCTAAGGTCCCTTCCTGTCGATGTTCTCTGCCCTGGACATACTAAACAGATCTCTATACCAGAGGTAAGCGTGGTCTGTCCTAGCGGTTCACAAAAGCAGAACCGGAGTGTATGTGCTAGAACATGAGCGAGCCTCAGCCTTGCTCACCTCGCTCTGCTGCTGAGGGCACGCCATGTACGTACATACCTTAGCTCCTCCATCCACCTAGTGGTGGACATTGGCTATATCCACATTTTGCTGGTAGAAATAGAACTGCTAAAATTATTCTTGTAGAAGGTGGGTTTTTGTTTATGTGTGTGAACATGTATTTTTCTTGAATAAATGATCTAGGTGTTGCTAGGCCATATGTTGGATGAACGTCTCATTTTAAAAGAAAAAGCCAGTTTTCCCAATGTAAGTACCATTTTACATGCCCACTAGCAGAGTGTGCAAATTCTGGTTGCCTGTGCTCTCACTAACATTTGGTTCTGGCACCTTCTTCATCACAGCCTTCTAGTGGGGGTGAAGTTGTGTCTTATCTTAGCTTCAATTTATGTTTCTCTGCTAACCAACCAAGAGGTTGAGAGCTGGGTGCAGTGGCACACACCTGTAATCCCAGCTGAGGCTGAGGCAGGAAGATTCCAAGTTGAGGCCAACCTAGGCAACTTACCTAAACATTGTCTCAGGATAAAACATAAAAAGGGCTGGAGATACAGCTCAGTGATAGAGCTCGCTGAGTTCAATCCCCAGCAACACACGCGCATAACCCTCTCCCCCACCCCGAATCTTCTACTATGCACGTGGGCTATCTTCTTTTGTAAAATGCTTATTCAAATCTTCTGCACATTTAATTAATTACAGTGTATTCTGATTAGACAGATAGAGGAGGTCTTTCTATATTCTGGATACAAGTTTTTGCCAGATACATGGAGTGTGAATCTAACCTATGGCTTGATTTTTCATTTTCTTAACTTCTTTTATGTGAAACCTTAATTCAACAGCTCATTCTAAGTTCAGTGCATGGTAAAACGGTGTGTGGCCAGTCCAGCTAGCATTGGGGCTGGGTGGGGCCTAGCAGCCTGAGGACGGTGCCCCTATTGCACAGCCAACACTGGTATGGGTGATGGCTCACAAGATTGCACCACAACACACCAGTACCCTATGGGAAGCTTGCCACAGGTCATCATGATGCCAGTAAACCATACGCTCACCTACAGGGACTATTCCAGCTACCGAGCCTTCAACCTGCCCCTGGAGCTCCATGCAGTAGCTTGGTATGCTAATCACACACAACAGGAATGCACTGGGCCAGGTGCTCAGGTGGCAGTAAATAATACTGCCAGGAGGACACAGAGAGTCCACAGGACAAGGTGAACATGCTGGAATGTGTGCTGCGGTGTGCAGACCAGCCTGTTCTGCACTAGAGTCAGGAAGAAAAAAGAAGTTTAATGGAGGGTTTTTCTGCAGGTTTTACCTCTCAGAGAGTGCATGACATTCATAGTCTGTTCCACAGGGATATGTGCCAGAGCCTGCTCCCTCCCCAAACCCTCTGGGGCTCCTTCACATTCCCCAGAATCCAGCAGGGCAGCAGTGGTGACTAGGATGGTGACTGGTTCGGTAATGGGCTATGAGCAGAAGTGATGAGGCACTTTACTCCAGAAGTGCAGCATGTGCCCTTCCAGCTTTTCCCTCCTACAGGTACCCAGGTGGTGAAGCAGCAGAGCAAGGGTGGACATCAGAAAGACACTGCCTGGGGCTGTGGCTATGGCTCAGTGGCTGAGCAACTTGTAGGCACGAGGTATTGGGTTCCATCCTCAGCACCACATAAAAATAAATAAATAATATAAAGGCATTGTGTCCATCTACAATTAAAAAATACAAAAAAGAGAAGAGCATGTGCAAATTGTCTTTCCAGACAGCTGCTTTCGCCTTGTGCCCTGGGCAGGCTGAGGGCAACTTGGAGCAAAAGTGGGGATCCTTCACAAGAGGTGGGAGTCCCATTAACCCCCAGACTAACCGCATGTGATGGCAGCTTGTACCTGCATTTCAGCTGGGTTGGTTAATTAATTTATTATTATTATTATTTTTGTGGTGCTTGGGATTGAACCCAGGGCCTCACAAACGTTAGGCAAGCACCCTATCAACTGAGCCACATCCCCAGTCCCCTTATTAAAATTTAGAGACAGGGTGTCACTAAGCTGTCCAGAGTGGCCTCAATTTTTTGACTTTTTTGCTTCAGCCTATCAAGGAGCTAGGATTACAGATGTGTACTGTGTTTTATTTTTATTACCAGTATAAGGCCAAATACAGGATCAAATCGCATAACCCAAAATTACTTAGAAATGGAGTTGTAAATACTACTTTCTGCCATTTAAAAATCTTACTGGGTATATACTGTGGTCAAGCATTTGGTCCCTGCCTACAAAGCCTCCGTCTTCCATGAGCAGATGGCTAACGAAAATAGCAAGGTGGACTCAAATGACTGCGGCACCAGAGGCAGCAGCAGAGTGCTCAGGGAACACTGTGGGGAAGTGTCAAGGTGGGGACCCGGACTGAGGCAAGTTCAGGGTCAGGTGGCAATCTCAGCTGAGTCCTGAAGGAAGAGGCAAAGGCAGGAAAGTCCAGGGAGGGGCACTCTAGGCCCCGGAGAGAAGCCAACAGCAGGCAAGGCAGTGCTCACAGTGAGGGCGTCAGCGGGGCAGTGGCAAGAGGCTGGGCGGGGCAGGTCAGGATCAATTTTGAGGGCTTGGGTGCCATCTCAGCGATGACAGCTTTATTCAGGTGGCACTGTGGAGCCATTTGACACTGAGGGCAACACCACCTGAACTGTGTTTTAGGAAGACAGTGCTGGCCGCATGGGAGGAAGTGGGCATACTTGGTGCTCTGGGTGGATACTGCAGTCCTACAGTCCTGTCAGGAGGGGGCTCCAATAGTGACTGTGGGAGGATGGGAGGAGATGGCCAGATAGCATGGGAGAGTCTTTGAGGCAGAAGGAACGACCACCGCTGGCTGGACTGTTCAGTGGTGAAGCAGAAACTGCTCAAGAGGGCTCTGCCCAGCTGGGGGCACGGCTCAGTGGCATGCTTGGCTAGCATGCATGCCGCCCTGGATTCGATCCCTAGCACTGCACAAAGCAAATGAGCAAACAGACAGACCGGACTCTGCTCTTCCCTTCAGAATTCAGTGGGAGTAGAGTGAAATCAGAAAAAACAAAACAAGGGGCTGGGGATGTGGCTCAAGCAGTAGCGCGCTCGCCTGGCGTGCGTGCGGCCTGGGTTCGATCCTTAGCACCACATACAAACAAAGATGTTGTGTCTGCCGAAAACTAAAAAATAAATATTAAAAAATTCTGTCTCTCTTTCTCTCTTTAAAAAAAATAAAATAAAATAAAGACAATGTATTGTTCTAAGAAAAAGAAAAAACAAAACAAAACAACAAGAACAAAAACCAAACAAGTTTGGGAAGGATCAGTTTGACACTGAACAGAATCCTCAAAGGCAGAGTTGGTCCTGAAAAGGCCACGGTCCCTTCACTGCCACGGCACCCCAGGGCTGGCATTTATAGCACAATGCTGCATCGCAGCTCATCCCAGAGGAGTAGCCCAGGCACATTAGTGCTGACCAGACAACGCTGCACTAGTCAATGTTGCCTGAAGACACCTGCCAAGGACATCAGATGTGGGGTCCTGGGCAGAGAACTGACCCCACCTCAGAATCTGAAATCCCTAACTTAAACAAATGTTTTCAAAGCTCTCCTGATCCACCTCTTCTCCCCATGGCTGCACAGACATGCCTGGAGTGGACCTTGTAAGAGGACACCTGGTGCCCTGGTCTGCCAGCCGGGTGAAGGCCAGCACCCCTCCCACTGCGCCCTGTTGCCCTGCCCTTCTCCAGCAGAAAATCTACCGACTCTAGACTGCCGTGCTCCTCAGGTTTATGAGAAAGTGGTGCAAGGAGTCTGTTCGTCATTCCAGCATCAACCAAATAACCTAATAAATGAATAAGATCTAAAACTGAAAGCGAGATAGACTAAAAATGGCAGAGCTTTTCAACATAGGATGCTGGAATCAACTGCTTGCCCAGTGGTGCAAGCCCAGCCATCTGACTGTGCACCCAGCAGTCCAAGGATCAGCCCAATACTGAGGGCTTGAGAGTGTTCCCCAGTAAGTTGTGATGCCAAGAAAGCTCACACTTAGATGGGACTCTTGCTGGATCATCTCTGGGTGGTGTGGGGTGAGGTGGTGGCTCCTGTTCCCATTAGAAAGACGAGACAGCGTCATCTTTGAAGGTGAAGAGTAGCTTGCCTAGGGCCCAGCTCTCTGCACACAGCTGGCACTGTGTCTGCCACTATGTCCTGCTTTCTATTCACGCATCCAGCCCTCAGAGAGCACCTATGAAACACCACAGGGCCAACACATCCTAGACTCAGGCTTGTCTTTTTTTTTTTTTTTTTTTTGGTGCTAAGGATTGAACCCAGGGCCATGTGCATGCGAGGCAAGCACTCTACCAGCTGAGCTGCATCCCGTCCTTGTCTCGTTCTTGCTTCCTCTCCCTCCTAAGTTGAGACTCAATCCTGCTGAACCTAGGATTCTCCTCTGCAAAGAGTGGTCACTTTCCCAGGAAGCCCAAATGCACACCTCAGAGACTGGAACACCCTAGCACGGCTAGCAGGACTAGACTGAACCAGGTGCAGGCAGGGGCCATGTGGGGATGGAAGGCCCAGGCAGAGTGGGCTGCAATGGCGTGGCACCTGCATGATGCCCCCTCGATGTGCACCCCTTTGCAGTGTGATGGCCTTCCCTTGGAGGATCCAGGTGGGGGTGATGTTGGTGAAATAGTTTCATTCCTGACCCAAAGTGTGCAAATGAGCATGGCTTCCCCCAGCTCTACCTCCAGAGGAACTAGCACCTCTCCCAATGGGCCTGGTAAGGATGACTAGAGAAGGGCTAAGGACCAGTGGGTCTCTGGACAGATGAGATTTCCCAGGGCAGACAGCAGCACCAGCGTTCAGATCACTACCAGCTACAGCCTTGTCTGGCAAAGGCTCTCAGAAAGCCAGAAAGTGACCAGTAGGTCCAGAAAGCCCAAAGCACAAATACTCACAATACCCTGGAAAATCCCTAGCTGTGGCAGGGTTTGCTTCAGGAACAGCCGGATTAGGTTCAGGGGCCTGATCTCTACCCAGCAGCCTGTAGGAGTTCTGGTGCCAAAAGCGAGAGTGGCTCTGTGCTGGGCCAGGCTTGCTCAGGGCAACACCAACTTTATGAAGAGTGAGACCCTGCCACATAGGAGGGCCTGGGCAAGGAGGGACAGCCAGCCTCTCTGCTTGCTCACTTCCTTCCTCATCCTCTTTTTTTGTGAGTCTCCGTGGTTGTATTCTTGACACTGGACACTTGTCCAATTCAGAACACTGGTTGTGGGTGCACAACAGCAGGAGCCCTTGCTGCAAGGGAGGGCACCCCACCCTGGGAGCCATCTGCTGTGGCCTCCACCTTCATATAAACCACACTCAAACTTCCTAGTTGGTCAGGAATTTACTTAGAGAATGATCTTATGTCATGGCTTATTTAGTACTTCGTGGACTATGAATGAACTATCTGCAAACTGTGCCGTACTACTTGGCCTACTCTAACTCCTGGGCCCAGAGAAGAGCTGCAGTTAGTGGCACATCTTCTTGCCCTGGGTATGAGAACCCTAGACACGTGCTGAGAGCCTCTGCACTGGGTGCTCTCCCAGATGTCGAGGCGCAGACAAATGTGCCATTGGTCCACGCACAGGGCACATCCCTTTTCCAGATTTAAAGGTCACAGAGCTACAACCCATGTTCAGACAGACTGACAGAGGCAGCTGCGCCAACAGTGCTGCTGTACGCAATTCTTAGTAGCAACTTCTGAATACCCAAGGGTAGCGGGTGAACCGCCTCACAAAATCAAGAGGCCCATTTCATCCGGAAGAGTGACCAACCAATCTCCTAAAACCCAGCACCTGAAAATCACATCCAAGAATTCACCCAAGGCAAATTCAGGGCCCTGAGGCAATCGGGATCCAGCAAGCACACTGACAAGACGGTCATACCTAGCTGGGAAAGGTCCAACCTTGTCCAGTGCATGCCTGTGGGGCAGCTCTTGGATAGCGTCCTGATAAACACCTGGCCGAGGCTGTCCAAGGCCCACAGCGCATCCCGGCAGGCAGCATAGGATCTCATCTCAGCGTCGGGGGGCAGCTGCACTGTGGAGGGGCGGCTCTCTGGGCTCTGGGTGCTGATGCTGCACAGATCCTTGCTGCTCTGGCACAGCCACAAAGAGCTTCCTGTGGAAAAGGTTCATGTCTATGACGGTGCCCTGTTTGCAACAAGCCACCTGCCCTCAATGCACAAGGCAGCTTTACCTTCAGGCACACACACCTGACACTGTCCGCAGATGCTGGCTGGCTCATACTCCATACTCACCAAGGCAGGAGGGCAGGGGCTTCCATGTACTTTAAGTTAGAGAAAACACCATGACCAGCTGGTTAGCCAAATTAAGCCTCAGATATTTTAAAGAAATGGAAAGAAAGTGGGACTTAGAAGGTTTTATGAAGGCTATAATGTGGCTCCCGTTTACATCAGGCTGGGAAGCCTTTAACACAGACTTTAAAAACAAACTGTCAGACCTTACCAAGAGGAAGGACCTTTCCGAAAGCATCAGCATCAGTCCCCTGCAGAAGTGGGAGCAGCAGTTCTGCAGGAGGAGAGCACCAAGGTGCTGTCCCCACCCTTCTACTAACCAAGCAGGACAAGACCTGGAAAGCTGGAAATCTCCTCCTTCCAGCCTTGTCTCAAAATGACCCTTCAGTCCCTCTACCATTTCAGTGAGATTTTAGATACTGTTTAAAATGCAAATAATCCCTGAAGAAGTTAAACCCTTAGTCACAGTATGAAAGTGGAGTATTATTTAAAACCTGTGGTGAGATTTGTTTTGGGGTTTGATCATTTATTGAATTTTGAAAACCTGAGGGAAGGCCTGCCATATGTCTGTGCAACAGTTGCAGAAAAGCCAGGCAGCTCCCGGGGAAGTGTGACAATATGCCTGCAGCACACCCATGACATCATGAGGAGAGGGTCAGTAGAGACTGAAAGCTGCCACCCATCAGCTCAGGTCAGTCACTGTGCCCAGTGAATCTGTGCCAACCCAGGAACAACTTAACATTTTCAGAGATTTCTGGCAGAACTGTGACCAGAGCAAGCTAGTGAGTAAGCACGAATTACGCTGACCAAGTGACCCACATGCTGGAGACTGATGGCTTGAACTAAGTACGCTGCTTCCTCCTTATTCATAGACTTATGGTGTTTTCTTGCTGACCCAAAGTGCAACCCTGGGAGGAGGCCCTGACAGGTCACCTAACTGCTGGGGCTCCCAGCTATCTGGTAGCAGCACCGTTTCTCCTGACTCCAAAGCCATGTTTTGTGAGGGGCCATGGGTTCTGCACAGACACAAAGCGGCAGGAGTTGTGCCCTTCATTGGGGCACGAGTGTGGTACTCAGGGTAGACAGAGGCTGCTAGAGGTAACATAAGAATTATCCAGGGCAAATGGGGAAGGTGCCCAAAGAAGCTATGGCCCCTGAAATTTGCTGCTGGGTGACCTGCTACCAGCCCTTGTGACCACACTGCACAGTCTCTCCTTCACAAAGACACTCTGCATCAGTCTCAGCCACCCTGACCACCCCCTGGAGGCTCTTCTGAGCAGGCTATCCAGCACAGACCCTTGGTTCACCTACCAGGGCTACTGGCTTGAGACACTGTCATATCCTCTGTTTCAAGAACTGCATGGCTGCATCTCCTCACCCACTGGGCTATGGTCAGACTATAGTCTGAACTTTTTCAACTACCAAACCATGCACTATATTTCTCTACAGGCTGACCCACCTTCCTTGGTGGGAGCAGCAGAAGCCAACACAAAGGCCCATTTGGTTGCAGAAGCTGTCCCCCGGGGAACGACATTATTCCAATAAGTGCCTGGAAAGAATAAATAATGAATTAAAGAAAGAAAAAGATGAAAACATTTCAGTTTTAGTTCTAGACTATAGCTGCCCACAAAACCACTTACAGCTGATTCTATTGTCCTGGGATTAAACAGTCTGAGCCAGGGCACTTCCATGAACATGGTCAGTCTGGGCCCCATCTTGTCTGCAGAGGCCCAGGGAGATCAATGGGGGAGGAGCTAGAGCCAATTTATTAAGAAAGGGTTCACTTACAGATCTGGCTGGTACCTTGTATGTCCTATAGGAGTGATAATTTCCCTCCAGGAAATGGACCATTCTCACTACTAGGCTCTGTGGGCTTGGATAGATGTTTCCCTTTAAATGTGAAATTATTAACATAAAAGTGGGCACCATTTGCTTTTCTTATATCACAATAGGTTACAAGAGGAAACTGATTATACAATGTCTAGAAAATGGGTCCAAGTTTTAGGAATGGCACACTGAAAACAGAACACGGGGGAGCAGTGATCAACGAGGCAGAGTGCCCCCATGCCAGAAGCTCCATGCCATTGGTGCTGCACTACCTTTCAAGATGGAATCTAAAAGCTTTTCTGCAGGAGGCTCTGGGTTTGATCCCTGCACCACACAAAAAAATTAATTAATTAGATAAAATAAACTGGAGCTGCCTATCAAGCCAATCTGAAAACAAAGTGATCTGCCCACCTATGAGACTTCCTTTGGCCACGTGGAACTCATTCTTGCCTGCGCAGATCCAGACGCCACTGTGGTTAACTCCCAGCAGGCTGGGCTGGCACTGAAGCTGCTGAGACCAAAATGCCAGGCGCAGTTTGTCTGCTACCTTTTCTACAGGCGCCTGGGCTGCTGTGGCCACCGAGTGTGTGGCCTGGATAATCGTCTGGAATAAGCTGCACTGGTCAAACACCACGTAGTCCGTGATGCTCACCTGGAAGGGGCAGAAGAGCAAAGACCTGTGTCAGCGCAGTTGCCAGCACATGTTCTGCCGCCAAGCAAGGTTCTGCCACATCCGCACATCTGCATCTCCAGTAATGATGGCCAGGCACCCAAACACACACGTGCATACGGGGTCTGTGAGAGGGCTGGGAGTGTGGAACAACAAGCTACTAACTGCCACTGCTTCAGGGTGGGATTGAAAGTGGTGGAGGACACTAACTAAAAAACAAAACGAAACAAAACCAAAAAAACCTATAAATAAATTAGAAAGATCAGTAGGGTGGAGGGAGAAGGGGAGGGAGAAAGTGCTGGGGACTGAATTAGAGCAAATTATATTCCAATTTTTTTAATTGTCAGTGGACCTTTATTTTATTTATTGATACGCGGTGCTGAGAATGGAACCCAGTGCCTCACACATGCTAGGCAAGCACTCTGCCACTGAGCC
Source organism: Marmota flaviventris (assembly GCF_047511675.1). Taxonomy (NCBI): domain Eukaryota; kingdom Metazoa; phylum Chordata; class Mammalia; order Rodentia; family Sciuridae; genus Marmota; species Marmota flaviventris. The sequence goes on from NC_092499.1 coordinate 3,841,585, forward strand.
CCAGCCCCAGCCCCAGCCCTCCATGCTTTTTTGATTAGGTCAAAAGGTATCTTAATGTTATTTGTAACTAGAAAGAATAAAAAGAAAGTGGTGGAAGAAAATGTTTCCATTGTATTTTACATACTTCCATATTACTTGGATCAGTTACTAGGGTGTATTATTTTTGTGATGAAACAGCATTCCTTCCCACTCATTCTAAGTCATTTATTCTAATGAAAATGAGCAAGAACAATTTTGCTTTTAAATTCAGATGTTGCCAATAGACAATAATATACAACATTTAGACTAATAATGAATTAAAAAAGTATTATAAGTAAGAGGATGAAGTAATTTATGTCTTAAACCAGGACTACCAACATTCACGCTAAGCCACCAGCATAAACCAGGATACCTCTGGGCACCTACAAGTCTCCTGGCTCAGAGGCAGAACTTGCTTCCATAACATTCCTGGAAAGCATCTGCACAGACACCTCCAGAGATGCTTTTCTAGGCAATCACTTCCCCTGAGGGGACTTCTCCCTTGTTGGGTGGCTGTGACTGAAAGTGAGTTCTTTATGACTGCATGACTTTCTCTCATAGTTCTGCAGGGTTCAGTTACAGAGATCCACTCCTGCACAGATGCTCACTCCCTCTAGGAGTCACGCAAAATGAATGCTGAGAGTGATGTTACTTATTAAAGGAAACTTAAAAATTAACAAACAAAAGGGGCTGGGGATGTGGCTCAAGTGGTAGCACGCTCGCCTGGCATGCGTGTGGCCCGGGTTCGATCCTCAGCACCACATACAAACAAAGATGTGTCCACCGAAAACTAAAAATAAATATTAAAAAAAAAATTAACAAACAAAAAGAAAATACAACACACACTACTTCTTTTTTTCGATTCCAGGGATTACATCCAGGCTTTACCAGCCCTTTTTAAATTTTTAAATTTTGAAACAGGTCTCCCTACTGATGCTGGATTTGAACTTGTAATCCTCCTGCCTCAGCCTCCAGAGCCGCTGGGATCACAGGTGTGCACCACCATGCCTGGCTCAATACTATCCTTTCTTGTCTGTGAAAGGACTAGGGTGGCTATGAGAGCTGTCCTAACTCAAGTTGACACAGATTGGTTTTTTTGTTTGTTTGTTTATTTTTTTTTATATGGTGCCGAGGATTGAACCCAGTGTCTTACAAATGCTAGGCAAATGCTCTACCACTGAGCCACAACCCCGGGCCCTGATACAGTTTTAACCACACGGGGTTCAGACCCTGCTGCAGAGCTGCTGCCACATTCAAAACTCTGTAAGCTCTCTCCTGCATGGCTGTGCCATCTGCATCAGAGTGCTCTGGAGTGAGTGGCAGGATGCAGGTGCTGCAGCCCTGAGGCTGGCAGCCATGCTGCTGAGTGGCAGACAGCAGAGTCCTGGCTAAGGGCCTGCACTGCTGCGCATGACACTCACCCGACCTGGGGAGTAAAGACACTGCCAAGGGTATCCGTTAAATATGTCAGACTCATCCCCAGCACTCAAGATGTGCAAAAAAGCAGAATGCAGATCACAGGAGAATGGAAAAATTTAGCAGCTAAACACTGGCTACAATAAATCAATCTTATAGTATTTAAAATAACTCTGCTGCAAAGTGTCTCAAAATGGTTCTGTCAAATAAAATTTCTCTGAAGGTAATATTATAAATATTATGATGAAATGAGATCTACCTTTCTGAAAATGAATTTTTCTTTTTTGGTGGTGCTAGAGATTGAATCCAGGGCTTTACATATGTAAGGCAAGCATTGTATATCCCCAGTGAGATCTGGCTTTCTTTCTTTCTTTTTTTTTTTTTTTTGCAGGGGGTACCTGGGATTGAACTCAGGGGCACTGGACCACTGAGCCACATCCCCAGCCCTATTTTATATTTTATTTAGAGACAGGGTCTCACTGATTTGCTTAGCAGCCTTGTTTTTGCTGAGGCTGGCTTTGAACTCACAATCCTACTGCCTCAGACTCCTGAGCCGCTGGGATTACAGGCATGTGCCACCACGCCTCACCTCTAGCTTTTTTTCTTTCTTTTTTTTTTTTTTTTAAATATTTTTTAGTTGCCAATGGATTTTTCACTTTATTTATTTATATGTGGTGCTAAGGATTGAACCCAGGGCCTCACACATGCCAGGCAAGTGCTCTGCCACTGAGCCATAACCCCAGTCCATTTTTTTAAAATATTCTTCTTCTTTTTTTTTTTAGTTGTAGGTGGACACAATACCTTTATTTATTTATTTTTCTGTGGTGCTGAGGATTGAACCCAGGGCCTCGCCTGTGCTAGGCGAGCGCTCTACCACTGAGCCACAACCCCAGCCCACAGCTTTCTTTATGCTACTTAAAAAACAGATTTTAGCCAGCTCTTCTTTGTGAAGTGGCACAGTCGTCTCCTGCTTTGACAGTGCTTGTACAGAACCCACTGTTGAGCCAGCAGCCTTCACTACCTCCTCAGTGCCCTCACCACCCCAGGCCTCCACACCTCTCCTCAGCCACCTCCCTGCAGACACATCAGAACTACCCCAGGACTGGGAGGCCATTGTCAACTGCTTCCTGTGCCGACTTGTCCATGTCTTACTACTCTGTGATGATGTGGCTCTGAAGAACTTTGCCAAACATGTTCTTCACCAATCTCATGAGGGGAGGGGGCAGGGCAAGAAACCAGACCATCTCGACTGGGGGGTGGGGCTGAATGTAATAGGATGCTCTCTAAATGGGAAGAGTGGAACCCTGGAACTGCATGAGGTGGCCATGACAAAAACGACCTCCACTTGCATAATTGCATAGAGACTCATCACTTGTGTGAGCAGGTGAAATCAAAGAATCGGGTGCCCATGAAGACAACCTGTGCAAGATGGCAGCCCCAGAAGGAGGCATGGCAGAATCTCTTCGACAAGCACAGCCACGAAGGCAGTGATGATGAGAGCTAAGCCTCAGGCTGACCCCCCACAGTCATGGAATGACTTTTCTGGTCACCAAGGCAGTGTATGCATGTTGGGGTACCTTTACCTTTTCTATAAGTTGTACCAAAGCATCCATGTAAGTGCTTTAATTTGTATCATTTCTTCAAATAAAGGAACCTGGTACCCCCAAAACACAAACCATATATATATTTAGTACACATATAGATGTGCATATACATGTGTGTATCTGTATATGGTTATAAGTACACAGAAGGTATTTTAAAATCACTTAACTTTATAAATATTACCTAGAATATCCCATTAGAGACAGATATATGCAATATACATGTTTATCAAGGAGCAAATGTGACTTATTTTCTCAAGTTCTCATCTGGCAGAGCAGACAGTGCATGGCACACCTCAACAAGGCAGATCTGAGGAGACAATAAAACCCGAACCAACAGAGACACAGAGACGTAAAACGGAAGGCATCGAGCTGGGTGTTGTGGGAAATGCTTGTCGTCCCAGGGACTCAGAAACTCAGAAGCTGACACAGGAGGATCACAAGTTCAAGGCCAGCCTGGGGAACTTAGTGAGACCTGTCTCAAAATAAAAAGGGGTTGGAGGTGTGGATCAGTGGTAGAGTGGTAGAGTCTAGAATGCATATGGCTCTGGGTTCCATCCCCAGAAACAAACAAGCCCACCCAACTATAAGATGTAACGTATCTCACAACTGTCAGGGCTACCTCATGACCACAGAGAAGACCGGGAAGCGAAGCTATTAAGGGGGAAAGTGGGTGCTGCTTGACTACTCCCTCTGGCTTCTCACAGCATCCTCCTGTCAAGGAGCATGTGGGAAACTCTCCTTTCTCTGTTGAAACATCACTGACTTAAGAGGTCTTTCAAGCAATTGTTAACAGATGGATTTTAACTGTGGGTTGGGTTTCTCTTTTCGTAGTATATTTGTTCCAAATTAAACATCACTATTACCTAGGTCTTCAGATGGCTGCCACTGGGTTTACTTAGCTTATAATGATGAATGTCTAAATAAATAAACAAATAAAATCTGCATTACTTAAACAAGGAAAGCATGGCGAGTTACCCTTGATGACAAGTCCTTGTGTCTCACATGTGCTCAAATCCAAGTGTCTGGCCCACAACAGCAAGAGTGAGTACTGTTCATATAATCCAGCCTCCTAAGGAAGAGGGGAGGAAGAAAGGAAGCGGAGCCCTTGGCCAAGCCCAGAGCACCTACTTGCCACCAGTGGCTGTCATCTCCTTGCGGCTTCTTGGGAACCACGCCAGTTCTGAACCATAGCTTTCCACGAATGTCCAGAGCCCACAAGGTGTGCTGATCCCCGAGAGTTATGCAGACAGGCTCCAAAGCTTGCTTTTCACTAAAAATGAGCAAGAGAACACGAGATTCAGTCCCCAGAGTCAGGGCCGCCCCACTGCGTCTGTCCTGGTGGGCTTCCATGAAGAAGAAACATGCCCCTGCTAGGTGTGAGTGAGTTACACAACTGTGCAACAGAAACTGTCCAGATGTGCAGTAGTTGTTCAAGAGCCAGAATGGTGGGGAAAGCTATGGAGAGACAGCTACCTAAGACAAGTGTGAGTGGGTGCTGACGTCATCCCAGGCCAAAAGCATCCCCATCACTACCCTCTCCTCCCCTAGTAATCTACCACGAACTCCCTCATGGGCCCAGTGATGTCATGCAGCCGGCCCCAGGTAGATGCTGCCCTCTATGCAGGGTTTATCTCTTCCTCCTTCTGGGCACGTTCATGACAGCTTTGAGGCTCAGCTACTGCTTCTAGTGGCATACTGCCTCCCAGCCTCTGCAGGCAGTCTACAGTTCCTTGGCACCATGCACTCCACATCCCATCAAAGACCCTCTGGACTAACTGGTGTCCACTATTATGTGGCTCACCACTGGACTGGCAGCTGATGATGGCAGAGCCAAGTCTCAGCCATCCTGGCTCACAGCACTGCTCCCTGAAGGTTCACTGGCTGCCTAAATTCAAATCAAGACCGTCCTAGTCTGATTATTCCTAAGGACTAAATTTCAATTGACTAGAATGAAAATACAACAAAGTATCTGGACCTAAGCCATTGTAGACTGAACAGAAACCATCTGCCAACAGGCAGTTCTGAATGGAGATGACCACGAGAGACTTATGACTTTGAGGCTCAGGGTAACACAGGGCAGCAGCATTTTAAAAACAGCTCCAACTTGATGCCCTGTCTGCTGGCAGAGGCAGGCAAAGAGTGTCCCCAGACCAGGCTTTCGAAGTTAACTCTGACAACTCAAGAGAAGTCTATCATCATGAGACCTTTAGGGGTTGGCTCTGCCCAGAAAGACCTGCATGAGTGGCTTGTGGAGAGTCACGCTGAGGAGAACACAGGAGAGGACAAAAACAGTGCCTGGCCTTACCTGACAATGTCACACTTCCACTGCTCCCCTTCTGGACAGAAGCTGCTCACGCCCTCCCGGTACAGGAGGGCCCTCTGTTCTGTCAGTGCCCACACCACACTGTTCCGGGCTGTGATCTGGGACAGTGGGTAAGGACAGTCGACCTTCACGGCTCGGGCACAGGGGCGATCCACGCTGAGACCTGCCAACAAAAGGGAACAGAGGGCCTAAGGATGCAACATCAGTACTTCACACTCTACCATGAATCTGATGTTTGCATATTTTTCTTTTCTAGTACTTTGCCATATTCTTTCATAATGAGTGCCTTTATTTTGAAGGTTTAGCCAACAAAAAGTAGTTAAATTTTGCTTCAACATGACATGTGTCTAAGGCAATTTTAAATACTCTTTGGAACTAAAGGATTGTAATTCAGAATTCTCTGCTGTCCCAAGGTAACTTTAGATGTTCTGGAGAAGCCAGGTGTGGTGGTGCATGTTTGTAATCCCAACTATGTGGGAGGCTGCAGCAGGAGGATCACAAGTTCAAGTTCAGCCTGGGCATCTTAGTGAGTTCCTGTCTTGAAATAAAAACACAAGGGCAGAGGGTGGACCTCAGTGGCAGAGTGTCTGCTTAACTTGTGTGAGACCCTGGATTCATTTCCCAGTACTGCAAAAACAAATTTTTAAAAAAATAAAACAAAATTTAAAAATAAAAAGGGACTGGAGATGAAGTTCAAAGGTAGAGTACTTGCCCGGCATGCACAAAGCCCTGGGTTCAATTCCAAGTGCCAGAAAAAAAAAAAAAGTTCGCAGGTCTCTTTTACTAGGAAGGCTGTGCCCCTTCGGGCCTCAGCTGCTGCAGGGCCTCGAGCCAACAAAGCAGCTCCCCTTTTCTCTGCTTTCACCAGTGCTAGATGCAAACCCCTCACTTCCCAGATGAAATCTGAGGTCTGTTAGTCACACTGCAAGTCTGTAGCAAGGCCAGAGCTCCCTCCCTGACTCCCTGTCCCTGGCTCTTCCCCTCTTCCTGTTGTCTGTCGTAATTGTAACCTAAGTGAGCTCAAAGGCCACTCCTAAGGGAGCTGGCAGAACAGCTATCACCTAAAACCTTGTGTTCAATAGCCTCAGCTTGCAATTAGGTTTCAGTGCTATGATCATAAAAGCACCCACAGTACTACCCAGATGGGAGTCACTTGCAGGATTTCTCATTGTACATTCTTGGGCAACCCACAGGCGCTAATGCATAGGTTCAGCTGGGGCTCATCAGAAATTACTGCCCTGGTAATTGTGCTGGCACTCCTGGCTAAGAGTCATCTTCTCTTCATCCCCAGGCCAAAAGCATCACCTCTTCCCCACGTCCCAATCCCAAAGTTTTGGAAGCTAAATGTGTCTATGCCTTGCTACACCCATTTTCACTTAAAGGAAGATGGAAGAACTAGGTTGGAGAGCAGGATCTGAAATGGCCTGAAGCTGGAGAGGCTGCCCACCATGTGCTCAAGGCTCCTGGACACCTGAGAGAGCCAAGCCAGCCAGAGCTTTCAATCTCAAGAACCACCCGCAGCTGATGGTTCACAACAGATAAATCATGCTTTTGGAACTAGCAATATTAAATGATTAGAAAACTAATCTTTACATAAATCCAATATAACCTCTTGACAACCCGAACATAACTTCTCTGCCCCTAAGTCCTTCACAGGTATCAAGAGATCACAATGTTGGGCTGGGGATGTGGCTCAAGCAGTAGCGTGCTCGCCTGGCATGCGTGCGGCCCGGGTTCGATCCCCAGCACCACATACAAACAAAGATGTTGTGCCGGCCGAAAACTAAAAAATAAATATTAAAATTATCTCTCTCTCTTAAAAAAAAAAAAAAAAGAGAGATCACAATGTCACAATGTTGTTGGCAAACCGTTTCCCATTGTGCTGACAGTACATGAACACTCGCTCATATTGCAATTTGTTTATAATAAACAAGTCCCACTGTGCCACACCTAGCAGCTGGAGGTTTCCCTAAAACTAAAGAGTTTTCTAGGACAAGCTGAACTTCTATGTAGAGCATGTATTTCTTGTTTTTCTCTGACAACATGTAAATAAGCACATAGAGCCAGTCTTTGACCTGGCTGGAAAAAATCCAGCCACTCAAGCTTCAAGGGGGAGATGACTCTAATGTCATTACTTTGTTTTTCTTCCCTCTAAAGATTGGATATCACAGGATATGTGATCTGCAATGGTTAGCCACAAGAAGATTCTGCTTTTGTATCTCGCTAAAAACCCCCTCAATTTGTCCCAAATCTGTGTCAATATCAGGAAATGGCAAACTCCTAAAAGTTTTTTTTTGTGTAAACGGGTGGTGAGCTTCTGAACTATGTGTTACTAACAAAGCAGGCACTCAAGAAGCGGAGGTGCTAAACAAGCCCTCGGTCACCTGTCTGTAGGTACAGGTCTCCGTTGGTTCTGATGATCCAGGCCGTGTCATCACTCAGGGCCACAAACACTGCCTGGGGCAGGGCTTCATACCAGTGCCGCTTCCCCTTGATGGTGACTTTTCCACAAGCAAAAGCACGGTTAGATTTCTGCTCAATTTTCCAGAGAAGGGCTCCTGTGGAAATAAGAATCCTACTCACCATCCAATAAATACTAGAATTTCCTAAACAAAAACCTGTACTCTGGGTCCTGTAAGGGAGAGATTTCTAACTCACATCCTGTTGGTTCCAGCCAACCATGCTGAGGCTTGAACCCTTGGCCACCGCCTGCCAGCTGTGTCTCTGGGCATCAAGTCCTGGATGTCTCCAAGCCTCAATTTCCTTATCTGTGAAATGGGATCACCTCCCACCTTATAGGCTGGTCTAAAGCCTGGAGATGAGGGGAGAACCATGACATGCATGTGGAGCTGAGCATCTCACAGGGCAGAGAAAGACACCCTGTAGCCTGGACGGAGGAAGTACCCTGATAGATATCCTGCCTTCAGGGATTCAGAGGGAGGGACCACTTCTGGGCCGGCTAAATGGAAGACATGCACAAAAAAGACGGATTGAAGGGGATTCTGAGGAAGAGAGGAAGGAGGAGCTGTATATTGGAAGGATGCAGACAGGCCCTCCAGATGGAGGAGCGGTACCGGACAAGGCAGGCAAGGTGAGGAACCACCGGCTGAGAGCAAGCTGGGCTGGAGCAGGGGTTCTGTCAGGTGGCTAGGCCTGGGTACTCCCCAACACCACACAGCATGGGGGCCCTAGTGCCCCTCAAAGATATGGGCCCTGAAGGACATCTCAGTTGACAACATTAATCTCAACAGAAATGGGGAGCTCCAACCAGAGCAATAAGGAACTGAAGAGCTGGGAGATACAAAATAATTAATGTGAACAGGAGAAAACCAAAGTTTCTAAGTGGCTGGGGAAATGAACCCAGAGGCAACAGGAGAACAGTTAAGAGGCAGCACCAGCTAGTGGAGGGGCTGCTCTCTCAGTCAGTCTCCACAGAGTAAGTTCCAAGCCAGGAGTGAAAGAAAGCGAACAAAACAACCCTAAACAAACTGGTATTTAAAATGGTGACAGGGACAAGGGCAAGTACACAGAAGTTCAGAGTAAAGTTACAGGAGCCTTGTCTGACTCCCACTTCAAGGCAAAACCCATCTGCTTCCATTCCATTCACCCCACCACACTGGAATACATAGAGAAATGGCCAGGATTAAGCAAAACGAATCCGAGTCATTTTGGTGGAACACGCTATAATTCCAGGACCTAAGCAACTTAGCAAGACCCCGTCTCAAAATAAAAAACCAAAAGGGTCAGGGATGGAGCTCAGTGGTAAAAATGCCCCTGGGTTCAATCCCTAGCATCAACCAATAAATTAAAACAAATTAGCAGACCCTCTTTTGGGAATGTCTGCCTGAATTTACTAAGGTACCTGGTCATGGCAATGGAAAAGTAAAGGACCTCCCTTGTACACTTGGGGAGTGGACTGTGCACCCAGAGCACACAGCTCATTAGAGACAAACTTTAAAAACACCAAACTGGACATAACCGACACATCCACGGGTCTGTCTTCCTTAGTTCAGTTGCTTTTCAGTGACACTGATGAAGAGAAATACACTTTATTTTTATAAGGACATAGTATATTAATATATCTTTTTAAAATCTTCAATTTGAACTATTTACATAGCTTACTAAAATATCTTCATGTGTTGCCATTGCAATTAATAAAAAAACAAAAGCTCAACAGAACAGCCATGGCACTATTAACTGATGGCAAAGGAAGAAATTCTCAGTCTTTGGAGGAAGCACCTCTCAGGCCTGCTAGGAAAGGTCAGTCTGCACTTGTGTGCTAAGCTGTTTGCACCTGGGAGCTGGGGAGCTGGGGAGCTGGGGAATTGGGGAGTTGGGGAGCTGGGGCCGGGAGGCCGACCTGAAGGGGAGACCGCCACCTGCTGGACCGCATCTTCAAACTTCTGCCAGCGCAGCCCAGCGCCTGGCAGTGCACTGCAGAACAGGCTGCCTTTGTAGTCCAGGCACCAAATATACTTCTCGGAGACCGCCAAGCTGAGTATGCCATAGCCAGGACCCGAGTAGCCCATCCAGCTCTCTGCAAACTTACAAGGACAGAGTGGGTCAGTTCCAAGGCAGGGGATACCGCTGTATCCATCCTACTGTTGTCAACGAGAAAAGTGAGCAGAACATCAAAATGATACAGCTGAGAGGGTCTTTGTGAAGCCACGCAGAGACTGGTCCCTGCTCTCTTTGGAACTCCCACTTAGGAACATCTGGAATAAGACCCCTTAGCAACCCTGGGTGACACCTGGTCAGGTTGAACTTCTTCTTGGGCATGAGAAAGGCCCTGGCTTCAGTCTACTTTACAAGGAGGTGCACATCAGCACTCACTGCAGACCCACTGTGTGTGTCTGCCTGTTGTGGGTACGCAGGGGAGCAGCTCTCCACTCTTTTTCACCAGCTTTCTAAGCACTGTTCCCACCCTCAGACATGTGGTGTGGCATATGCGGTGGCTGTGAAGGCCTGGCCAAGGCATTCTAACTGAAATTGGTACACTAAGGTTTCATTGCTAGGATTCTTTTAAAAATCAAAACTAAACACATCCCTTGTACTTTAACAAATTTCTAAAACTGCACAGGAAGTTGATATACTCACTAAGTGAGTACAGATGCTCAATATGGAAGTCAACTACTTTAGCGAGAATGGTGTTCACCTCTTCTTCTGCTCACCATGGCAAGCCTTGCTCCTGACCCTTCTCCCCACAATAAAATACCCACAGAATGTCTTGGCTTTTCAGCTGTCTGGTTCAGGGCAAGGGGGGGTGGGATTTGGAGGGGAGACGGTCCTCAGAATGCCAGGATCCCTCTCACCTATGTAAGGACTTTCCTATACCAGCCCCACAAACAAGGTCTACCTGGCTGACGCCCTGATGGGCCTTCCTGCAGCCCTGTCTACTTGACATCCTCACTGAGTCCACTTGACCCTGAAGATCTGGACATGACCTGGCCTCCTCTGTAGACTCTGAGGCCCAGGAGACAGGATTCACAACAACCACCATCTGTGCTGTGATATCCCCAGCAAACACAGCCTGGCAGCCTGGGCATGTGGGAACCAGTGGGTTCAAAAATGCACACAGGAGGGCCGAATGAGAGGCCCACCTGGTCTCCACAAAGCAAACAGACACTTCACTCTGATGGCCTCACAGTACAGAGGATGGGAGAGGGTTCTGGGGCCCATTCTGCCCTTCCATTTACTAGGTGATCTTACACAACTAATTTGACTCTTTTGAGCCTCAATTCCCTCTGTTAAATGGGACAATAGTACCTGTTTTGTAGTTTTTAAATTTTATTTTTATTTTTTGTGATATCAGGGGATTGAACCAGGGGCTGTCTAACACTGAGCTACATCCCCAGCTCTTTTTATTTTTTGAGACAGGGTCTGTTCAAGTTACTGAGGCTGGCCTTGAACTTGGGATTCTCTTGCTTAGTCTTGAACTTGGGATTCTCTTGCTCAGTCTCCCTAGTCGCGGGGATCGCATGCGTGCACTACTGTGCTGGCTAGTTCATTTTTTTTTTTTTTTTTAAGAAGCAAGTATGTTAACTTGTAAAGGGCTCAACAAAGTCTCTGTATATGATGAGAGCTGACAAAAGTCACACACTATTAGCACTTGAGAACCCAGTGGAAACGTGGGGAAAGCCCCCATGGCTCTAAGTGAATAGCCAGCCGCCAGCTACATCTCATAGCCACAGTTATAGGAAATGTTAGTTTTGAAACCAAATGCTTTTATACTTCTAATGATGATTACTTGCTAAGGAAAGTAAGCACTTAAAAAAATCACTTTTTAATATAAAATGCCCAACAGCAGTTAATAAGTACCTCTTAATTAGAGGGGCTGTAGGCCCACAGGAGTCTAACTATACCAAAGCTGGTTTCTGCACAGCATGCTGGGGAGTTTTGGGGCCACTGCCTGGAGATTGAAAGACAGCAGTTCTGCAAATAGCTGCAGTCCCTGCTGATGGTGTCTAGGAGGTATCTGACTGTGGAGGGTAGGGAGCACCCCATCTTTGACCTCCAGAGGCTTTCCACACCACAGCAAACATTGCTCTGCCCAGTGATTTCTGAGAAGGCCCCAGGCTAACACTAAGTGAACATGCTGCCCTGGCCTTGCTGGGTGGGAACAGATAGCAAGATGCTGCTTCTGTAGGCAGTGGGTCACTGAGCAGTGCAGAAGCAGTTCAGACCATTCAAAGTCTCTGTGCTGCAAACCCCCCAAATCCAATCTTTAAAATACCTTTGGCCTGGGCTGGGCATGTAGCTCAATGGTAGAGCACCTGTCTAGGGTGCACCAGGCCTTGGGTTTGATCCCCAGTACTGTGAAATAAACAGACACCCTCCCCCGCAAAAAAAAGCAAAACAAAAGAAACATATTTGGCCTGCACATTTTGCAGTAGGAATATAATTTTTTTTTCCACATCTCTTCAAAATGAAAAGCAGGTATAATTAAGCCCCCATGCCTGTGTCACACACCTGGTCCAACTTGAGCAGTGTGGCGTCATCTGCACCTGGCCGGCTCAGGTCCTGTAGGGAGTGACTGGCTCTGAGCTCTGTCACACTAGTCTCTGAGGATGAAGATGGGAGCCCGTGAGCATAGATGTCCTCCTCGTCACTGGACGTCAAAGCTTGATCCCGAGAAGGCTCATGAGTGCTGGCCACTAAGGCAGGGACCAGAGGAGTCAACTGTCCTCCCACCCTCCACATGTCACATTCAGAAGCAGGGGTTACTTTCTGACCTGTGTCATCATCAGTAACAACACGCCAGGGATGTGAGCCAAGGGAGCCAGGAGCTCCCAGGTGGGTTAGGCTGTCCTCTTTGCTGCTGGCCTCTACAGTGTAGTCTTCATCAGCTCTAGTCCCAGGAAGCCACTGCTCAGCACTGGGGGCCCAGCAGGGGATGGAATGCAGCACGGGTGAGTCCAGGAGAGGGGCTTCAGAAGTGCTGTGGGGAGCTTCAGCCTCCATGTCTTGTAGCTCAAGTGCCTCAACAACACTGCCCTGTTCTCGGGAGGGTGTCTCTTCGTGCTTCAGGGCATCCTCCACAGGAACAGGCTCTGCTTTGAGGCCTGCGATCTCACCATCTTCCACATCTTCCCTTGGGAGCAAGGGCAAGTCCAGTACCCCATTAAGCAGATGTGTCTCCTGTGCACTGTTACACGGAGGGACTTCAGTCCTAAAGTCATTTCCTTCACCCAGCACATCAGGGGCAGACTCAGGCACTTCCAGGACACTAAATGCTTCAGGGTCAGTACTTCCCTGAAGGATGGTGTTCACTTCAGCACTGAGGCTGTTTTCCTGGTCAGGAGACTCTGTGCTTAACTGATCCACGCTACTGCCCAGAACACTTGAAGTCAAGGACAGCAGGTCGGTGTTCAAAGACAGGGGACTATCACCAGGACACTCAGAGCAGGGAGTCGATTCAAGGGAACTGTGACAGGCATTCCTGCTTCCACCTTCTAATTTAAAATGAGAACATTCAAAATAAGGGTTGATTCCACATAAAGACATGACTCTACATTGACAGCGAGAGACTACTTATAAAACACATTTTTAGTTCAAGAAAAGACCCCACAATTTAAATGTGAAGGATATTTAGTTAGTGAAGAATAAATCCCTTAAGTACAAACTATTCCAACGCAGGATGTTTTATATGGACACAATACCATACTCACCAATGGGCTCTGAAGCCCAAGAAATGCTAAGCAGAAAGTTGGGAGGGAACAAAGAGGTGTGTTCAACTGGGTGACACAACTTGCTCACGCACCAATTTTAACAATTATTAAAATGCTTAGAAATTTGGTAACATTTTCCTTTAATACTGCAGTGACCTTGAGCTAGGCAGGCTCAAATGGTACCAGCAATAAAAAGTTCAACGTGAAAACCTGCATTTGCAGCATCCAACACTGAACGTATACGCAATGTCCCATCACCACACCGGCACAGAGCTTCCTGTTTCCACGACTTTGCATCCATGATTGTCGACTCTCTCATCTAACAAATGATCTACATGGATAAGTCAATACTGTAACTTAAATATGGAAAAGAACAAAACCCAGACCCTTGAAGCAGGGTGTGAGCACACCAACCAGAGCCCTGTTGCCACAGCCTGCAGTCACGTTTCTTGGCTAATGTGTGAACTACTATACAGTTCAACTCCTCTGGGGAGGAGGGCATTTGTTTTCTGAAGACCTTTTCTGCTTTTCTCTGAGTGGGCAAGTGCTCATTCAGTAAGCAGCAACACTCCTACACGGGGAGATGTGCCCCTTCCCAAAGGGTGTGGTCAGACTGCCCCATGGGGGCTACATGAGTTGGTACCTGTCCTCCTCTTCTTCTTCTTCTTCTTCACTTTGATAGGTTTCACAATAAGCTCCTGCTCAAAGTCTTCCGAGCTGATGACACTGAATCTCTGTGAGGAGGGTTGGTTGCCCTTGCCTGATTCCGGGACTACCTGGCCCCCAGGGGCCAGCAGCCCAAAGCTGCTGTCAGTGGAGTTGAGTGAACTACTTCTGCTACGAGGCTCACTGGCTACCGAGCTGGCCGCGGAAGAGCCTCTGAGCCTCGTCTGGGAAGCTGTGGCCCCCAGTGGCTTCTCCAGATGCTGCATGTGGGCATGCTCCGAGCATCCTGATATCTCCAGACCATCTCTCACTGAGAAAGAAGAGTTCAAGTCAATAATGATCATCCAGGTCAATGTGTACTTATTCCAGTTTGCCAGCCTAAATAACAGCTGCCACAGAGGGAAGCAAGGTTCCTGCCTACCGAAGAACTGAGCAATTCTAAATTTATAGGAACACACAGAATTCTAGGAATTCTAAATTCATAGGTGTGTGCTACTGGGCAGTGAATTCAGAGCCTTAAACATGCTAGGCAAACAAGCCACCACTAAGATAGTCCACAACCCTTTAAAAAAATTTTTTTTTTGACAGGCTCTTGCTAAGTTGCTAAGGCTGGCCTTGAACTTGAGATCCTCCTGCCTCGGCCTCCCAAGTAACTGTGGTGATATGTGTATGCCACCACACCAGGACAATCAAGTGGTTTTTGATTTTTCCTTTCTACTCACCCAAACTTCCTATCTGCACCCCAGGAGGACAAGGCCTCCAAACATGAGATGGTCTAACCTAAGCCTTACATAGCTAATTTCTCATTAAAGTATTATGGGGTTGGGGCTGGGGCTCAGCAGAAGAGTGCTTGCCTAGCACATGTGAGGCCCTAGGTTCAATCCTTAGAACCACATATAAAATTAATAAAATAAAGGTATTGTATCCAACTACAACTAAAAAATAAAGATATTTTTAAAAAAAGTATTGTGAATATTATTTTCAGAATAAGATGAAGACTCCAAACATCTTCTTCTATAAATAAACTGCAATGACTTAACTGGCAGAATAATGGTCAATTTTATAACTATAAACTGCATGCCACAGAGAGAAGCACTTCCCATCACACATGGTGCATTTAATGAGAAATACAAACCTATTGATGCTAGTCCTTCAGGTCTGCTCGAAATTCTTATAATGTTCCTATCTCCCTTTAAGAAAAATATTTCATTTTCTGTGCAGGAAACAGATACAATATCACCGGATCCTTCCAAACCAGCAACTGTGGCCTGTCAGAAATAAATAAAATCACAAACCTAGATAACAGTAATGGTTCAAAGGATAAAAAAGCATGTGTAAGAATTTAAATATGGATGCACTTTGTTATCACTTCCTGAAAATTCCTTTTTTTGGGGGAGGGCGGGGCGGGTACTGTGGATTAAACATGGGGATGCTTAACTACTGAGCCACATCTCCGGACCTTTTTAAAATTTTTTTTGGGTTGAAGACAGGGTCTTGCTAAGTTACTTAGGGCCTCATTAAATTGCTGAGGCTGAACTTGTGATCCTCCTGCCTCAGCTTCCAAAGTTAATAGGCAGCACCCTGTCTCTGGCTGAAATCTTTAAGAGTAAGTCAATCCAGTCAGGTAGTATCTGACAGATGTGACCTGGAGTTGTTCAATTTAGCAGTAGGGTGACGTGACCAAGCCAGCAGAGCCTCTCCCCATCCCTCAGGCTCCCTCCTCAGGCCTGCTTGGCTTCCTGATCCTTACAATGTGAAGCTCATCCTCCTTGACAAATGCAGGGGCCTCTGCCATCCATGGCCTGGTCATCCTGCCTCAGCTGAGCTTCACAAGCAGGGAGCATGTATGCAAATTCTAGTCCCATTCTTCCACAGCCCACGCACGCTTTCTTTCCTGTCCTGCTGGGGAAGTTCCAATTTTATCCAGATGCCATATCCTCATGAACTGTTCCCTGACCAGCTCCCATTCTTGGGCAATGCTCAGGACTCCCTGGAGGCTTGTTTCCTATAAACCTCCATGTGGTACATCTCTCCTGGGCTGAAGTAAGTGTTAGCACATCTAGCTCCCCCTGCTGCGGGAAAGACCAGTGTGCCTGCAATTCATGACTTCTAAATGAATATAAGAGGGGAGGAAGGCTGTCCCCAGCTAAAAACAGACACACAGGACATCCCAATTCCACACTGCTTTAGAGACAGTTTGTGCTTTTCAGCAAATAGTGTAAACAAGAGGCCAGTTCACAGCAGAAGATGAAGAAAGTCTCAATTCTCTGCTTGCTAATTTTCAGGCAGTCCTAACAAACAGCTAGAAACAGGACATTAGTTTCTGAAAGCTGTCAATTAAGTTGCTCTGGGGAGGTGCAGATTCAGGTGACAGCCGGAACATCTATTCACTGGCATCCATCAACATGTCCTTGCCTATGAAATGAAGTTAATTATGAGTGTTGAGTAAAGCAATGGGTAAGAGCTGAAATGAAAAGGACAGATGGACAATTACAAAGTATCTTAATGCCACTAATTATCAGGTTCAAAAGGAATGGGAAGAAGAAAAGTTAAGTTCTCTAAAACTAGGGAAAGAATAAAAAAGAAGTCTTGAAATATCTCTCATAAAAGAAAGAAAGAAATTCAAGGCTGGAAGGTGACCCCTCAATCCAATACCCTGTATGCCCCATTTACAGATAAGGAAGTCATGGTTAGACAGATGGGAGACTCTAGGTTATAGGGAGAAACAGGCCAGAATCTTCTCTTGGGTCCCTTTTCTTTCTACCAAACCACTATTTCCAGGCATGGGTGGTAATAGTAATTAAGGAGACTTCAATGGGGAGCAGATGAATATAATTTGGCTGATGTACACCAAATAAGAACACCCTTCACTGGGGAGTAAGGCCAGGCAAAAGGTCTGTGTTTAGGACAAGAAGAAACGGAAACTAAACAGCTTTGTTTAAATCTTTCTCTAATAGTGACCTTTTATCATTCTGATTTAAACAGAAATTGTTTCCTGCTATGATTTAATAATGATGCTAGAAAATTGCCCAAGATATGTCATTAAGTTAAAAAAAAAAAAAGTGGAAAAACTGGCAAAATGATTTAGCTCACTCTGTGTAGAAGAACAGGGTGGAGAGCAACCTGGAGCTGAGTAACACTGGAGAGCCCTGGGGATGGTTATTCTGAGTGTGCTCACTATGACCCAGGAGGAAAGCATGACCTGTTGTGAAGCATGTGCAAGGTGCCTTGGGTTTAGTTGCAGCAGAGGAGGAGAAGAAGAAGAAGATACATGACCCAAATAGATTACAAAGAAAAAGTTTTCTTTTCTTTTTTTTTTTACTGGGGATTGAACTCAGGGCTGCTTAATCACTGAGCCATATCCCCAGCCCTTTTTTACATTTTATTTAGAGACAGGGTCTCACTGAGTTGCTTAGGCCTCACTAAACTGCTGAGGCTGGCTTTGAACTTGTGATCCTGCCTCAGCCTCCCAAACTGCTGGGATTACAGGTGTGTGCCACTGTGCCTTGCTAATTTTTTTTTTTTTTTGTACTGGGGATTGAACTCAGGAGTACTCGAGAGCCACATCCCTAGTCCTATTTTGTATTTTATTTAGAGCAGGGTCTCACCGAGTTGCTTAGCACCTTGAAGTTGCTGAGGTTGGCTTTGAACTTGCGATTCTCCTATGTCAGCCTCCCAAGCAGCCGGGATTACAGGCATGCGCCACCGCGCCTGGCAATTTTGTTTTTAAATAAAAATAAAAACCACAATTTCTTGGCAGGGCATAGGACTATGAACATCAAAGCAAACTGTCTTTTAAGATCTACGAATATTACCAATCCTTCATTTAATCTCCTTGACTGGCCCAAAAGAAAAAGTGAAACATAAGAATCAACAGTGCTACTTCTTTTGGGGCTGGGAATGTGGCTCAAGTGGTAGCACGCTTGCCTGGCATGCGTGCGGCCTGGGTTCAATCCTCAGCACCACACACAAAGATGTTGTGTCCGCCGAAAACTAAAAAATAAATATCAAAAAATTCTCTCTCTCTCTTAAAAAAAAAATTTATATATATATATTTAAAAAGCCCAAAAAACAAAAACAGTGCTTCTTCGTCACTCTCTGAGCCCGAGGAAGGACACTGTGTGGATAAACATCCTCTTTGCTCTTTTGACACCAAACTTGCGTAGGTCCCATCACATACCTGGTTGACGGTGTCCAGAAGGTAGATGCTGTACTCATTCCAACTCAACACCCAGCCTTCTCTGAAGAAACAGGAAACAAGCCCCAGGTGTTTCTCAGGGGAGCTGTAACTTCCCCTGTCACAGGATTCCAGGCGTGGGTATAGCTCGAAAGGTGCAACTCCCCCAGCAAAGACGTCCTTTAAGATGAATGTGGCTTGAACAGTCCCATGGACATCAGCCTTCCACAGCCGGAGACCAGGCCGAGAGGCATACAGAGTTAGATCACTCTGCTTACACAATCCTGGTATAAAACAAGCACCAAATTTCCCAGTACTAAAATCAGAAGGAAAAAAAGAAAGAAAAGACCAGGCATGGACTGATTTAAAGCGATAAAGATATGTCAACCCCTGATACTAAATACAAGAATTTATTGGCTAAACCCAAATAATTGATGCTTTCCCTTGAGCACACAGCCTGGTTTCTTTGAACTATCAATGAGTATCCACTATGGTCCAGCCCCTGTGCCTGGCATTTTATCTCCAAACTCCCATTTAATCCTCACAACAACTCCATGAGACAAATATTATAACTTCTGACTTAAAAGAGGAAACCAAGGCAGAAGGCAACAAACCCAAGACTGCTCCTTGTTCTCCCTGTTCTGAAATTCTATTCCTGTTAACATGATTACTATGATTACACCAATGTCCTGTTAAGTCTTTTATTTTGGGGGGGATGCCTACTGGGGATTGAACCAGGTTGTTTTAACCCTGAACAACATCCTCAGACCCTACTATTTTTATTTTGAGACAAGGTCTAAGTTGCTGAGGCTGGCCTCAAACTTGAGACACTCCTGCTTTAGCCTCCCGAGTCACTGGGATTACGGGTGTGGCCAATGTCTGAGTTCATGCCAATGTCCTAGATGAACAAATTTTATATCTAGGAGTACAACAACCCATCTATGCTGTTGCCCTTTCAGAGTTTCTCTAAACCCATCAGAGGGACACAAGTTCCTTTTGAATCCCTGGGCTTTTTTTTTTTTTTTTTGCTCCCCCCATTTTTAAAATTATGAAATATCTGACACTCACAAAAGAATACATATAATAAAATTTATGAAGCCTAATGGAAATGCTCACTCAGGAATCCAACTTAGGAAATTAGTCACTGGCCACACCACGGATGTACTCTGCCCCCAAAATTTCCTGCCCATCTGCCCCAGCTATGACCACTGGACTATATTTTGTGTGTATGGTTCCCTTGTTTAATCACATCCACATATCCCTACATACTGTATAATATAGTATTATCTTTCACTGTATTAAAAAATAATATGATTGGGCCTAGGGTTGTGGCTCAGTAGTAGAGCACTTGCCTAGCATGGGTAAGGTACTGGGTTCAATTCTCAGCACCGCATATAAATAAATGAGTAAAATAAAGGTCCATCAACAGGGTATAAATCCCTGGCACTAAAAAAGAATGTAAAAATTTGAGCACCCATTAACAAGAGAGTGAATGAGTTATGGAGTACTATATATCAGTGAAAGTAAATAAGCTCTATAGTTTCAATCAAGAATAAACCTTAGAAACATAAGGTTAAGTGAAAACAAAAAAGCAGGTAGTAACAGTATATAGATAACATCATACTTCCCCCCCCGCCCCGTAAGAAGCATCCTCTCACCCAGGTGAGGCTCTTAGTCTCCACCTGCCTGCATCCCTCATGGCATTTACTGTGGCCCTATCCTTGTCTCACTGACCAACTCCCTCTGCCAGCCCGTTCGAGGGCAGAGGCTGGGCCCCACGTTTCACTCACAGCCCCATTTCTGCCTGCTGCCTGCACAGCAGCCATTCCCACACACTTGCTGAATGAAGCACTGCTTCCAGGGACGGGCAAGCCCAATGCCCTCCACAACTACCATCTAAGACAACATATGACAGAAAGACGAACCTTAAAGACCCAAGAGGCAGAAACTTTTACCCTCTTGTCTCCGCTTTTCTAAGGTTAAAAAAAACACCAGGGCTGGGGATGTGGCTCAAGCGGTAGCGCCCTCGCCTGGCATGCGTGCAGCCCGGGTTCAATCCTCAGCACCACATACAAACAAAGATGTTGTGTCCGCCGAAAACTAATAAATAAATATTAAAATTCTCTCTCTTTAAAAAAAAGAACTAAATTAATAATTTAGAACTAAATTAATAATAAAAAAATACCATTCCCTCTGAAAAGGGACATATTCCTTATTTCTCTATCCTGGATGAGTGTCTGGCACAGAGCACACCTTCAGTCAAAGCAGCCAAAAAACCTGACCACACGACACCCAGCAGAGGTTCATAGAAGCACCCGGGTCTCTACCCAGGTCAGAGGGATAGGTCTCAGGAGAGTCTGCTGGGCACGTGACCCACGTGAAAGTGAACTGCTTTCAAATCTCCTTCCACTCTACCATCCTTCTAGGAGACAGTGCAGGAACACACTAGCAGGTGGGCCAGGACCAAGCACCAGGCAGAAGAGAAGGGTCCTGGCAGAGGGAGAGGCAGAACCCAGATCCACAGAGTCACACTTTTCTGAGGGACCCAGGACCAGTGGTGACCACTGCTACAAAAAGGCAGAGTGGATGGAATTCAGATGGCATTCAGCCTAGAAAACAAGCTGAAGGGGAGGTGGAGTGGGTCTCAATAGCTGAAGAGCCACCATGTAGAAAAGAGGATCAGCTTTCACTGTCCTGCTGCAAAGCATAGGACATGGCTGTGAATGCGACCACAGAGCTGGCTGCACCCGGCTGACCTCACCCGGCCCCCCTGATAATACATCGCCGACGGCACCACCAGTCTTGGGGCTCTCACAAGGCCTGCCATTCTCCCCACTCTCCACAGGGCCAGCCTCAAAACCTCTTCCTGTTCACTGGCCGACTTCCTCCCTGCCCGGACAGACCCCTTTACTGAGGAAGAGAAAAGGGAGACATAAGAGCTCCTCCCACCAGCCAGCCAACAACCAGCCTGTGCCAATACCCCTGCTCCCCACCCATCATGGCTTCCTGTTCCCTCCTCACGGTAAGGAAAGGTCAGCTCCTTGGTTCTTTCTCCCCTTTCCCCTTTCACCCCCAAGCAAACTGGCTCTGAGCTGTTTTCTGGGCTTGGGTGGGAAGGTGAACTGTGGCTCACAGACTTGTCTGTCCATCTTTTCCCACTTGTCTGGTGTGATGAGAGACTTGGGCCTCATCCTTCTCTTGCCATCCTCCCTCCAGCAGACCAGTCACTGTCCTACTCGGCTAATCCCACTCATTGTGAATGCTGCAGGCCTATAGGAGTCTTCCCGGGCCCCAGGCTGGGAGAAGCCTGTTTAAACTTCTGTTGCCCCACAGCAGTCAGCAGGACCGACAGCAAGGCCCTCTCTGTGCTCCAGTTTTCACGGAGGAGCATGGCTATCCTCCTGCTTACTGGGCCAACCTGAGCCTGTCACTGCAGAGTGCTCCAGCAGCAGGAGCACAGAAGCACTCAGGAGACTGAATGCCTGGGGCTGTGTGGGGCCAGAGCCAGGGCCCCTGAGACCTAGCCCCTGAGGCAGGGCAGCTGTGCCTGAAGGTCACTGTAGCTCCCCACAAACAGTCCCTCCTCCCTTCTAACTCAGGTGTCAGGACAGGGTGTCCTCAGCAGGCTTGGGCTGCCAGGAACCACACGGAACCCCAAGCCAAGTGCCACTGGCCCACATCTGCAAATAGGAAATCCAAGAGACCTTAAAGCCACTCTGTCACAAGGCTCCACATTGACAGCAAGCTGTGTCCTGTGAGACTCACCTTTTCCTTGCCTGTGTTCCAATCTGCCTGACAGACTTCTCTTCAGTGTAGAAGAGCAGGCTTCTCTGCAAGGTGGAGATGAGCAGCACCTTCTGACTGTAGTCCAGCTGCACGATGGAGGACGGCTCCTCCAGCACCAGCTGGGAGTTGCAGGTGCCCTGCGGAGTCCAGCCAAACCTGCGCTCAGTGCTAGGCTGGCCAGGGGCCTCCCAAGACTGACACCCTTCCTGCCAGCCGCATTCAGGCCAACCCACACCTCACAATGACACCTAGCGGGTCTCTTCAGAGTCAGTGTCAACCCACTGCCGTGAAATTTGGAAGAGTCCTTCCTAATGAGAAAACAATCAGTGCTAACACGCTGGACAAGAAACACTTAAAATTGGTTGAATTTCTCTTAAAATATTCTCTGTAAACAGTCAAAAAGAACCCATGAAGATCTAACATAAAGATGTCACACTGTGCGTATTATTTATCCTATCACAAGCACAATGGATGGGACTTTCTATAAAATTACTGTGACAACAATCAGCGCTCCTGTGGTACTCTCCCTCCACAGAGCTCGATGTAAAGTAAGCCCAGCTGAACAGCTCGTGGAAAACAGGAGGCTAGAAAGAAGTTAAAACAGCATTAAATACATGAGATGGTATCAAAATAAGATGGTCCTTTCTACCCACACAGGGAAGAATTCTAGTAGGCATTTTATTGCTAATACAATCTATATTTTGTGGTGTTAAAAATCTGCTTCTCCAGGGGCTGGTATAGCTCAACTGGTAGATCACCTGCCTCACATGCACAAGGCCCTGGATTCAAAACCCAGTACCACAAAAAATAATGATAAAATAAAAATAAATAGACAAAAACTTGACTTTTTTTTTTTTTTTTTTTAAATCTTCTCAGGAGCTGGGGTTGTGACTCAGAGGTAGAGAGCCTACCTACCATGCGTGAGGCACCGGGTTCAATCCTCAGCACCACATAAAAAAATAAAACAGAAAAGAAAGATATTGTGTCCACCTGTAACTAAAAAATAAATATTAAAAAAATAATCTGATTCTCTAGGAGCAATTCCAATTTGCCTAAGAAACACTGCCGCATATCACAGACCTCTTTGGGGGTGAGCAGGGGCAGGGGTCAGTTTTAAGGGTAAAATTTGCATATAGTAAAACTTGCTATTTTGGTATATAATGCTATCAAGTTTGACAATTTGACCGCCACCACTATCAAGATAGAGAAATTTCAATTCTCCCCAAACACTAAGGACTCTGAAGGCAGATTCTTTTCCATAAAAGAATTAGTTAGAATGTAGATTTATTTTCAGATTTTAAGTTAGCTTGTAATGGAACTGAGTAGACTATATTGTATAAAACCACACATCCTCTCATGTCTTTTTTCTTTTGGCAAATCTCATGAAATACTTGTATCTTAAAAATGTTTCAGCATGCTTATGGTCAATTTTTTCATTTACTGAGTGGTGAGGCATGGTGGCCTTCTCTCAGCTCCTCACCAATCTGCCCACAGGTACAGGTAGTGGAAGAATCTATAGTGGTAGTGGCAGGAAAGGACCCTCAGCACTCAGAACAATACACATTTCCATAGAGCAACTGTTCTCAAAGGGGACCCCTCTCAAGGATCCGCCAGGCCAAACACACTTTCATAGCAATACTAAGATGCTACTGCCCTTTCCACTGATGGTGCAGGAGCCACAGAGGGGAGAGCCACCTGGAACCTCAGCTCAAACCAAGGCAGTGGCACCAATCACTATCAGCAGTTACTGTACCCTTCAGCACTGTGCACTCTCGTCAAAACACCCAGTTCACTGAAGATCAACCTCTCTGATGCAGAAAAGTGCTCATCTCACTGTCTTGACCCTTAAGAGCAGGCACCTTTGTACTGGATGTGAGAATGGGGTGTACACGTTCAGTGCTTGTGCATACGGAAGTACAAGGTTCCTTTGAAGGACAGCACCTATGCCATGGCTGGAGTTGGGAGGTGAACCAAATGCCTTTTTCACAGAACACCTTTCTACTTCAAATACTATAATTATTCAAACTTGGGTATTTGAAAGACATTTTCCTTTTTTAAAAAAATATTTTTAGTTGTAGATGGACACAACACCTTTGTTTATTTATTTATTTTTATGTGGTGCCAAGGATTGAACCCAGTGCCTCTCACATGCTAGGCAAGTGCTCTACCACTGAGCTACAGCCCCAGACCAGGAAGACATTTTCTTAAGAAAAAAAAAAAGCAAGCCTGTCACTTCAAAGAGGACAAGTGATAGTATTTACTTCTTTCAAATGCAGATGAGAATCTTGAAAATCTGCTCCTGTGTCTGTGAACTAGACAAGTCTTGATGGCTAAAGACTTTTACGATCAGATTGATTATAATATTAACAAAGGTGCTTTTTTGATACTGCATAATAAAATGTGTCAGCATCTGGAGGATGCACATTATCCTGTGAATCACTATTTCTGAAGTGACCAACACATGATGCTACAAAACCATGCACAGGTAAAAGATTCCATGAAGTGCAAGATAAGACTTCTAGATTTTAATGAAATAGAGTGTGAAAAATTCCTCTCTGTGGTTTCTTTCTTCCTTTCTTTTTTAACAGATACAGCTTTTTTTAATATACACCTTTATTTTATTTATTCATTTTTATATAGTGCCGAGGATTGAACCCAGTTCCTCACACATGCCAGGCAAGCGCTCCACCACTGAGCCACAACCCCAGCCCCTTATCCCTCTGGTTTCTGATTCCATTTTGTAACTACTCTTTAAAGAAACTCTCATGTGTCATGTGTAATTGTAACCTTTAAAGAACTACTATTTGTCAATTTGTGGATATTATTAAAGAAGAATATCCACAATTATCTGAAGGCTATCAAAATACTCCTTCCATTTCCAACTACATGTCTGTTTGAGGTTGGATTTTCTTTATATACTCTTGACTCAATGGCAGCAGATTGAATAAAGAATCAACTGCCTTATTATTAAAAAGCCAGACATTAAAGAAAATGCAAAAATAGAGAGCAATGCTACTTTCCTCATTAGTTTTGAAATTACATTCACAAAAATGTTTTTGTTAAATTATAATGTAAGGTTTATTATTTCAAAATATAGTTAATAAATGCTTTCCAATTCCTCAGTTTCAATTTCTAATGTGGTATGCTTGACATAAATGAAAGCTCTTTGGGTAGACATTCTAAGAGCATAGAGGTTCTGAGACCAGAGAGCTTAAGAACACTATGGAGTATTTATAATAGGTCCGTCCTGGATCGGAGGGACTGAAAGCTACTCAGCTGGTAACTGGTAACTTCTTGGAAATTCAGCACTGGGAATGAAGGCTACAAATGAGAAAAAGAAAGGACAGTAACACCAAGTAGTTCAGTCTAGTTGTCAGACCCAGGACAAAACAAATAAAACACAGGCCACTGGCCTTTGGAGATGATCCTGGGTTGGAAGAGACAC
Source organism: Marmota flaviventris (assembly GCF_047511675.1). Lineage (NCBI taxonomy): Eukaryota > Metazoa > Chordata > Mammalia > Rodentia > Sciuridae > Marmota > Marmota flaviventris. The sequence goes on from NC_092499.1 coordinate 3,867,188, forward strand.
TGGGCCTGAGCTTATGCCCCCAGGCTGGTTACTGGTTCTACAGGATGAGAACACAACAACTCCAAGCACCCTTGTGACAAAGGTGAGGTGGGGCAGAGCACCTGCTGTTCCAACTCTTTCCCTTCCTGAGTATCTCCTCCCACATGAGGTCATCTCACAGGCCAGGTCCTGCTCCAGGTAAGCTCTCTATCCAAGGAGACACTAACCTTGTTCACAGTTATGACTGGACAATGCTTCCTGTCACTTCTGCTTTCAAGGAACAGGGAATGACAACAGTTTCTTTTCTAAGTGGTCAGAACAAAGAGCAGAATGAAAAAGCAAATGTTTCACCAGACTAGTGACAAGTGTTGGAGGACTAGGCGTGTTTACCCATCTGAGCACTTCAATGTATCCAAACAACACGTGGTGTCCCACAAATATGTATATTATTTATGTGTCACTTAAAAATAAAACAAAGTGACTGCTGCAGTAGGCAACTCTTTAGTCACAGAAGTAAGAGCTCACTGGTAAAATCCATGAAAGAAAATGTGACAAATAACAATTGAGATTATAAAGGGACTATGATCAAGAATATAAGCTGACCAGTAAAATACAACTATAATCATTCCAAGTACTAGAAGGCATGAGACAAGAACATTGATTTACCTGGTCTAGATCCAGAGAAGAATAGACAATTTTCCCTTTGTCATCTCCAGAGAACAATTTCATTCCATTGGGGCTCCAAGCCAGAGCAGTAATGCTATTTTTGTGAATACCAGTGACATCAAACCTCCGAAGCTATGAATAAACAATAAAAATACACACCAGGAAAAGAAAAGAATAAATGTTGTGACTGGGTTACGCGGACAGCACTGCTATTTATGTGGGAGCTGGATTTCCCAGCCTGCTTTGCCACTCATAACCTGCATAAGGTTCCATCTGTCCACCTTCAAAACCCACAGAGAACACTCCAGGAGAATCAAGCAAAAATGGAAGTACCCACACGTACATACTTTGTGCCAAGTGTCCATCAGGAACAAAAATGTTATCTACAAACAGCACAAAGTTATGCTTTTCTGAGAATAAATTTTTCTAGGTAGATGAAGATTTCTAATCCATGAGGAATTTGCCACCAAATGAAGAAATGCTAAAATTATGAGCACTTACCTGTTTATTTCTCCCTGGCAATGAAGACACAAGTTGAAAAACCGCAACTCTCCCAGAGGCTGTGCCTGCTGCCACAAGGTCATCAAAGCAGCTCAGCAACTTCACGACAGTGATGGATTCTGTTTTCCCCTAGACAAGGAAATACACACAACAGAATCCATGAGCAGACAGGCTTTAAGATGCAAAAGGAGGAAGACTATAACCAAAGGTACAAAAACCTTCATTCCAGGGATTCCTGACTAGAAATGATTGCAAGTTAGACAATTAAATCTGTTAAAAACCTTTTCCTTTCTAAAGTCCCATTCCTGGTTTTTTAAAATTATGTTAAAATACACAGAAACTAAAATCACCATAACCACCGTCTGTAAGTGTATGTTTCTTTTTTTTTTTTTTTTAATTTTTTTTTTTTAAGAGAGAATTTTAATTTTTTTTTTTTTGGCAGACACAACATTTTTATTTGTATGTGGTGCTGAGGATGGAACCCAGGCCGCACGCAAGCCAGGTGAGTGCGCTACCGCTTGAGCCACATCCCCAGTCCCTGTAAGTGTATGTTTCACTGTACAACACATCCATGACGCTGTGCAACTACCACCGGCTTCCAGCTCCCACATTGTACAATGGAAGCCCATTCAACACGAATCCATTCCCTCTACCTCCTGCTCTTCACAGCCATCATCTAAGTATCTCACCAAGTGGAATCACCCAATGTTTGCCTTTTTCCTGATGGGCTTATTTCACATCACACAACATTCTCCAGATTCATTTTACATGCTAACAGCATGCATCAGAATTTCTTTTTTTTGGGGGGGGGGGTACTGGGGATTAAACCCAGGAGCACTTAACCATTGCATCACATCCCCAGCAGGTTTTTTATATTTTTATTTTGTAACAGGGTTCCCCAAATTGCTGAGAACTTGGGATCCTCCTACTTCAGCCTCCTGAGTTGCTGGGATTACAGGTGTGCACCACTGCACCCAGCAGATTTTCTATCATTTTTAAGGCCAAATAATATTTCCTTGTGTGTCATACAAGTCACACTTGGCTTATCCATTCATCTTACCCATTTTAGCTCTTGTGAATAATGCTGTGAACATGTTTGTACAAATACCTCTTTGAAATCCTGCTCTGTTTTCCACTGGGTGATAGCCACCTGGAATTCCTGAATCATATGTAATTTTACCCCTAATGTTTTGAGGAGCCACCATGGTGTTTTCTAAAGCAGCTGCACCATTTTGTGTCCCACTAACAATGCATAAAGGTTCCAATTTTTCACATCCTGGCCAACCCTGTTATTTCCTGCTTGGCTTTTTTCTGTTTTGGTTTTTTGGTAGTAGATACCCTAATGGGGGTGAGGTGGTATCTATCCCTAATGCTTAGTGATGTTGAACATCTTTTCATGTGCTTATTGTCTATGTGCTTATCTTTTCTGGAGAAATGTCATATCCACTGCCCATTTTTTAACTGAGTCATTTCTTCTCATTGAGTTTGAGGAATTTTCTATGAATTCTGGATATAAATAATCCCTTGCCACACATTGTGACTCACAAAAATTACCTCCTAATTTGTAAATTACCTTTTAACTCTGTTGATAGTGGCTCCTGAAGTAGAAAATTTTCAATTTTGGATTTTAATTTGAATTCCATAAAATTTTTAAAATTTTTCTTGTTGCTTTTGCCTTTAACGTCATATCCAAGAAATAATCACCAAATTCATAATATAAAGCTTTATGCTAGGCTTTCTTCTTCCCGTTTGTTTCAGGTTTTATGTTGAAGTCCTTAGCTCACTTTTCAATGTGGTATTAGGTGAAGGTCCACTTAATTCTTCTGCATGTAGACACTGAGTGTTGCTAGCACCATTTGTGGAAAAGACTGTCCTTTCCCCATCGAGCTATATGCTAGCCTTATCAAAAATTATTTGGCCATAAGTGAGAGTTTATTTCAGGTCCATCTATTCATTTCATTGGTCTATATGTCTATCATTTTTGGGGGGGGGTCACGGGATTGAACCCAGGGGTGCTCTATCATTGAGCCACATCCCTAGCCCTTTTTTACATTTTTCATTTTGAGACAGGGTCTCACTAACTTGCTTAGGGCTTTGCTAAGTTGCTGAGGCTGGCCTCGAACTTATGATTCTCCTACCTCAGTGATGTCTATCTTTATACCAATACCACACTGTCTTTAATTCAGTATGAGATCTCTAGCTTTGTTCTTTCTTTTTAGTTGCAGATGTACACAACACCTTTTTTATTTTTTTAATGTAGTGCCAGGGATGAAACCCAGTGCCTCTCGCATGCTTGGCAAGTGCTCTACCACTGAACCACAACCCCAGCCCTAGCTTTGTTTTCTTTTTCACAATTATTTAGGACACTAGGGGTCCCTTAAGAATTCATGTGAATTTGAGAACAGGTTTTTCTATTTCTGTAAACAATGTTGATATTTTATAGCAACTGTACTGTATTTCTAGATCACTTTGACAAATATGGAAACCTTAAGTCTTGCAATACAGGAACATAGGTTGTTTCTATTTACTTAGATCTTCTTCATTTTGGCTATATTTTGTACTTTTAATTGTATAAGACTGTCACCTCCTTGTTTAATTCCTAGATATCTTTTTCTTAAAAAGAAAATGCTATCTTAAGTGAAACTTTTAAAAAATTTCCTTCTCAGAATGAGTGTTTAAAAATATGACTTAATTTTGTGTGCTGACCTTACTTCTATCTTGAATTATTAGTTCTAACTATTTTTTGTGGGGAATCTTTTTGTGGTGCTGGAGGTTGAACTCAGGGCCTCTAAGTCACCTCTCAAACCCTGTGATATCTTTCTCCATTTTTTCATCTGCAACCTATTTGTGTCTTTGAATCTAAAGCAAGTCTTTTGTACACAGCAAATAATTTGATCATTAAAAAAGATACATTCTGACAATATCTGTCTTTTGAATTTAATCAATTTGATAATATCTTTTGAACTTACATTTAAATAATTACTGGTTAGAAAGGATTTATTTCTGTCATTTTGTTATTTGTTTTGTTTAGTGCATTCTAACTTTTTGCCTCCTTTCCTGCATTACTGTTCTTCTTTTCTTTTGTCTTGTGGTACTGGGGATTGAGCCCAGGGGTGTTCTACCTCTAACCTACATCCCTAGCCGTTTTTTGAGACGGTATCTCCCTAAATTGCTAAGACAGGCTTTGACCTGTGATCTTCCTGCCTCAGCCTCCTGAGCTGCTGGGATCACAGGCATGCGTCATGGTGCCTGGCTAAGCTCTGTCCACTTTTCTTTAAACATTTTTCTTTTTGTTCCTTAGACTTGATCATTTCAATCATTCTGCTTGAAGTTCATGAATTCCTTTTTCTGCTTGCTCAAATCTGCCTTTGAAACCCTCTTAAGTCAACTTTTTAATTTCAGTCATTGTTCTTTTCAGCTCTAGAACTTTTTTTGGTTTTCTCGTTCTTGATATTATCATTTCATTCATACATCATTTTCCAATCTTTCTCCATATCTTCCTTTAGTTTTTTGAGCTTTTTTTTTTTTTTTTTTTTTTTGTGTGTGTGTGTGTGTATGTGGTGCTGGGGATTGAACCCAGGGCCTTGTGCATGTGAGGCAAGCACTCTACCAATTGAGCTATATCCTCAGCCCCTATTTTTTGAGCTTTTTTTTTTTTTGGGGGGGTGGGGGGGTGGTACCAGGGACACTTGACCACTGAGCCACATCCCCAGCCCTATTTTGTATTTTATTAGAGATAGACTCTCACTGAGTTGCTTAGCACCTGGCTAAATTGCTGAGGCTGGCTTTGAACACGTAATCCTCCTGCCTCAGCCTTCTGAGCTGCTGGGATTACAGGCATGTGCCACCACACCCGGCTTTTTGAGCTTCTTTAAGATAACTGTTTTAAATCTTTGTCTAGGTCCATCATCTGTTTTTTCCTTGGGACAGTATCTATCGGTTTACTTTTCCCCTTTGGACACATTTTCCTGTTTCTTTGTATATCTGGTAATTTGTTTTTGAAAACTAGCATTTGAATCTAATAATATAGTCATTCAGAAAATCAGATTCTATATTTTTACACTGTTGGTGGGAGTATAAATTAGTACAACCACTGTGGAAATCAGTATGGAGATTCCTCAAAAGACTAGGCATGGAACTACCATATGACCCAGCTATGCCACTCACGGGTATGTATCCTAAAGAATTAAAGTCAGCATACTACAGTGATACATGCATACCTATATTTAGAGCAGCACATTCACAACAGCCAAACTATGAAGCAGCCTAGGTATCCATCAATGGATAGATGGATAAAGAAAATGTGGTGTATACATATATGCAGTAAAGTTTTATTCAGCCATAAAAAAAAATAAAAAATAAAAAAGAAGCAGCTGGACATCATGGCACGTGCCTGTAATCCCAGTGGCCCAGGAGGCTGAAGCAGGAGGATCATGAGTCTAAAGCCAGCCTCTGCAACTCAGTGAGGCCCTAAGCAATTAGCAAGACTGACTCAAAATAAAATATAAAAAAGGGCTGGGGATATGGCTCAGTGGTTAAGTGCCCCTGGGTTCAAGCCCTGATACCAAAAAGAAAGAAAAAAGAAAGAAAGAAATCAGGGCATTTTCAGGAAAATGGGTGGAACTAGAGACCATTATGTTAAGCAAATTAAGTCAAACTCAGAAGGGCAAGGGTCATATGTTTTCTCTCATATGTGGAAGCTAGAGAGGAAAAAAGAAAGCTGAGGGTGGATCTCATGAAAAATCAAAGGGAGATCAGTAGAGGAAAGGGACCAAGGAGTAGGAGCAGGGTGGGAGGGGGAAGGTGCTGTGGAGAGACACTGGCCAAATTGTATTGTTATATTGTGTGCATGTACAAATATGTAACAACAAATTCCCATCATTTTGTACAAATTTTAATGTACCAATAAAAAATGTGGAAAAAAATCAAATTCTACTCTTTCCCCAAATTCTGCAGGTGTTGTTATTACTTTTGGTGTTGCCTAATTGTTGTTTTTCTTTTATTGTTGTTATTGTCTGCTGTTGTAAGCAGACTCTCTGCCAAAGGGCAGCCTGGTCTTCTCACATCTTTTCTGAGTCTATACTTTTTCTAGGACAGGAACACTTTCTTTTTTTTTTTTTTTTTATATATCTTTTTCTGCTACTGGGGATCAAACTGAGGCACATCACCAACACTTTATATTTTTTGTTTTGAGACAGGATCTCATTAAGTTGCTGAGGCTAACTTTGAACTTGCAATCCTCCTGCCTCAGCCTCTGGAGTAGCTGGGATTATAAGTGTGTACCATGGTGCCTGGCTACACAGTGATATTCTGATTTTCCTCTTTTATGTAGTGCTTTGCAATGTTTCCACAGGCAAGACCTCATTTGGATGTGTATGGAGTACTGGTAAGTGGACTATCCTATGTTGTACTCCAAATGAACCACAAAAGATGAAGATTCTAGCAGAGTAGTGCAGCTACTGAAGAGCCGTCTCCTCTGTGCAGGAGGCTGTCCTCTCCAACTGAGCACACAGTTTTGGGAGGGATGCGCGTAGAGCTGTGAGGGAGGAAGGTGACATGGGCCTTGTCAGCCAGATCACGCTCACATCTTCGATGACCTGTTTTTCAGTGTCTAGACCCCAAAAGGGGAAAAAAGAGTAATATGAAGGGAGAAGGACACACTAGCTCTTAAATCCTCTAGACGTCACTTCAGCTGGAGAGTCAGGGACATGTGACAACAGGGTGAAGTATAACAACAGCTATCCACCTTTTGGACACACCTCTGTGATCAGAAGTAGCAATCAGCATTCAGAGCATAGATCCCAAATATGGAGAAGACAAAGTATTATTAGCCCATCCTGGATCCTGGCACAAGTTATGTGCAAGATGTTCCAGAAACATGTGCACAAGTGTGTTTCACAGAGCTAAGAACAAGGGAAGAGCATCTGCTACTGTGCCAAGAGCTCAAAATGACGGAAATTAGCCACAATTTATCCTTCAAGCCTTCCCTGGAAATCACAAGCCTTAATAGATTCCAGAGTTACATCAGACACATTCTGCAGGTGCAACTGCTGACTAGCAGGGGAGACAAATTACTAGTTGCTTCCTACCCACTATCTTCCCAGAATTCTTTTTTCTTGCTTGAGGATTTTTAATCTACAAAATAACAAAATTTTAAAACTCATTTCTAATGGAGAAAATGTTGATTAACAGTATGAATATGATGAGCTCTCATTAAGAGAGAATGAAAGAGGTGTACTTCCTGAACAACAAAAGCAAATACAGAGTCTGAAGTCGGAAGATCTGTTGCAGAGTCGAGTCTACTGCATTCTGCGCCTCCCCAGGGGCAGTTTCATCACTGTGCAGCAATGGCTGCCTGTGATCTACCTGTCTCACAGTCTCTCTGAGAGGACTAATAAGACACCTGAACACGATTTATAAATTGATTCTTGGCATTTTGGTTCTTAGATCAATAATTATATAAAATAACATTGACTTGACCTTCATAGGTTAGTTTATTTAAAAGAACATAAATGAGCAGCACACACAGATATTCAGGCTTACAGCCCATCTGAGTATTTTGTATTTTGAAATCATTCATTCAGAAAAATTGACCTTGCTAAGGTATGTAGCAATGTCTCCCACACACTACTTTAATCACAGTTATCAATCTGCCAAACAGGTAAGAATACCCTCCCCATTCTGGGTATCAAGTGTGCTCTACAGTTACATAAACTAAAGTAGGTCACAGTCCCAGCCTCTCATAGATCTGCCTCTGCAGACATGCACATGAAGAGCTGCCTCCAGTGCGTGGGGTGGTGATGCCGAGCTCCCTTTCATCTAGTGCTCCAGAGCTTCCAGAATGTTTCCACGGGTTATAAATACATCTATTGCCAGATTGAGACACAGGTCAAGAGACTTGAGTCCTAAGCTATGGGAAGGAACAGAGGGATCCCCGAAGATTCCTGGTTCTGCCAGTGTTCTCAGTCAGGTGTTATTGATGACACTGCCTAGGAGTAGAGTGGAGGGAGGGAGGGAGGGAGACCAGGCAGGACAACCAGCCAGCAGCCCATGGCAAGGAGTCGGGCTGGAGTTAACAAGGGCCTTAGAAGAGCAAAGTGGTAAACAGAATGTGCCACCAAGGCAGTGAAAATGTGACAAAGACCCCCACCCCAACCCTGTCAACCCTGGTGATGGCAATAACAAAAACAGCACGATGACCTCTCCTGTGTGTTCTCCTGCACCGGGCAACTTGTTGAGCACACTTCATGTGCTTTACTGAATCCAGAGATAGGAGGACAGGTGCTGCAGCTATCCTCATCACAAACTAGGAGCTGAGCTCCAAGATTTGTCTAAGGTAACACTGTGCAATTTGTCTAAGGTAACACTGCTAGTGAGAATCCAAAGTCAGGATTCACACATAAGCACGACTCTTTCCAGGGGACCCACTATGGCTCTGTGCTCTCTGCTTCTGTGAGAGAGTCCAAAGGGCTTGCCGATGGACAGTTTGTGAGGCTTACGGAGAGTACGGAGACTGATAGCACTTCTGCAGTCTAGAGATGGATAACAGGACACCAAAGGTACTCTTAGCAGGATTCATTGACACTGCTTTGAAGCAGGAAGGACAAATAATATGTTTTAGATACATAGTCTTTTTTTTAAATTTATTTTTTAGTTGTAGTAGAACACAATAACTTTATTTATTTATTATTTTTATGTGGTGCTGAGGATCGAACCCACGGCTTTGCACGTGCTAGGCAAGCGCTCTACTACTGAACCACAACCCCAGCCCCTAGATACATAGTCTTAACACGGTAGCAAGAGGTTGACAAGAGAACACTTTCCCTGGGAATTTGTCACTGTAAAAATCACCACATCAGGAATCAAAATGATCTATTAGCACTCTTGCCATATCAAAACACAAATTCAAAATGGCTGCATAATTTTTCTAAACAAATGGTTTCAAAATCAAAATTATCATTTAGGTAGGCAAGGAGCCTCAGTCTCTTATTAGAAAGCACGTATTCAAGTGTAGTGCTTGAATATGTGCTTTCTAATAAACTAACGTGCTTAAAGCTTAGTTAAGATGGAAAAGACATTAAATCTGTGTACATATGTGTAGGAAAAAATACAGTCCAACTAGGGCTTGGTCCTCTCTGCAATTCCAGGCATCCACTGAGGGTTTTAAATGTATCTCCTATGGATCAAGGAGGACTACGGTATATTGGTTTGTGTACCAAAAAACAAGACCCAAGGTGGAATTAGACAGGCAACACATCCATTAGGGAAACATTGATGAGGGGAAGAAGGAGAAGCACTCAGAAGAGGAAAGGAGACTGCCAGCTCAAGATGCAGGTCCATGACCTAAGGAGAAGGAAAGAAAAGGCTGAGTAGGTGAATCTCGGGTTCCAGTACAATTCAACGGACTTTTGGTCGAGTCAGTGGGGTTGCCTGGAGCCACAGGAATGTTCCTGCCATAGTGTCCCTGCTGTACGCAGTCAGTGGCAGGCAGCAACCAGTAAGTGCTGGGCTTTGGACATGGCAGTTAGGGTACCATCAATTATGCTCCCATAGTAGGAGGTAATAATTAAAATTAGACATTGACAAAAAATCTTTTAAAGAGATAACATAGCCAGGTATGGTAGCACATGTCTGTTATCCCAGTGACTCAGGAGGCTGAGGCAGAAGGATTGCAAGTTGGAGGCTAGCTAGCTTCAGCAACTTAGCAATACCCTAAGCAACTCAGTGAGATCCTGTCTCAAAATAAAAAAATAAAAAGGACTGGGCGTGTGGCTCAGTGGTTAAATGCCCCTGGGTTCAAACCCTGGTTAAAATAAAAGAAAAAGATAAAATATTCATTTTTTTTAAATGAGTGAATCAGGATTCATAATACCACTTTTAGCACACTCAAACCCTCAAGGCTCCACCATGAATAATTATTAATCTACCATTAATATCTTTTTAACACTTTATTTCATAAAATCAGACCATCATTTATTTATTTATTTATTTTGGTACTGGGGATTGAATCCAAGTGTGCTCTACCATCAAGCTACAGCCCAAGGCCTTTTTGTTTTTTGACAGAATCTTGTTAAGTTGCTTAGGGCCTCACTAAGTTGCTGAGATTGGCATTGGTGGGATCCTCCCACCTCAGCCTTTCAAGTTCCTGGGATTATAGGTGTGAGCCACCACACCCAACCCAGTCCATCATTTAAAACACTATTTAACAATGATTTTTAAAAACTGAGCCAGTGTCATTAAAATACCAATCCAAGTCAGGCAGATGCAGTCAGCTCTGACAGGTACAGAGAAGAGACAGGCAGGTGAGCTTGCTGCCTATACAATGCCAATTGGCCAAATACAAAGTGCCTCACTGATGGTTTGTTTTCATTTTTAAAAAAGAAATAGATCATAAATACATGACTACAAATAGCATAATATGTACAGTCTGAACAGCTATGAGTACTCGCGGAGTTTGCCCCTGGCTTGGGAAAGGAACCATTCACAACACCTGGAAGCTCCCATGTGCCTCTCCCTAATGGCAGCCTCCCCAAAGCCCTGCTCCCGAAGGATTGATTGTTCATAAGCTTTTATCCACAGCTTCACCCAACACATGTGCGCCCTTTAACACGGAAGTGAGTGGTCCTGCCTGACACTGTTCACACTTGTGACAGCACACACAGGGTCTGGTCTCCACTGACCTTACCCAGACACTCTATCGTTTCTGGGTCCTGCACTTTATCAGCCCAGGGAGCTAATCTTATAATGATGCACCAGAGACTCCAGTCTAAGCCAAAATGTCAACAGCCACACAAACCGGAACACTCACAGATATGACTCCTACCTGCTCCCCGCACTGGTCAGTCAGCAGAGGCAGCAAGTTTCAGGCCAAAAGCCACTCGGCAAGCAGGAAGCCATTTCTGGCCAAACAAGTGTCCTGTCAGCAGACCTTGGGAAGGGTCCCACTGCAAAAGTCAAGGCAGCCTAGGCCTCTGCCCAGAGCCAGCCACTCCAGGGGTCACTGTTCCCTGCATCCCCACTAAACGGGTGGCTGGGCCTGAGTTTCCCAAGAGACACAACAGTCTATCCACTCATTCCTTCCATCACATTCTCTTCTCTTCTGTCTTCTGGCCTACATGATGTTCTTCTGTCTCTTCAGATGATCTTGCCTATCTCAGACCTCACCAAGAGTATGTTCATGCTTCTGCCTCCCTCATGTCCAGTTTCCTAGGGGACACATATTATTGCCTTCCTAGTGGCAACATAACTATCTCACACAGAAACCCAGTAAACAGAAAATTTAAGGAAAAGAATCTTGATTTGAAAAGCACCAGGAGTGATGTTCTGGACAACCCTCACCAGTAGGCTGGCATCGGCTAACCTCTCAGGCTCCTTGGCAGGCAGCATCTCCTCTACCCCCAGAAAAACCATGTCAGGACAAAGCGCTCTTGATGAGCAGACTCGTGGGAACTGTAAAGCCCAACAAAGCTTTCTTTTTGAGCTGCTTCTGCTGGATCAAAGTCAACCTTGAGCAGAAATTGCCGCCATAGTAAATAACTAGTAGATCTGGAGTGTTTTTAAATATTTAAGAAAACCAAATAAGATAAAAATTCACAAGATTGTATCAGTATTTTCCTTCTTTACTAACAAAGAACAACTGCTTCAAGTTTGAGTAATAACACAACCTTTAATGACCTGAAAGTTACATACAGTATTTGCTTTTCTGGAATGCCTTTCTTGACTCTACAGTAAACCAGCAGAGAGGATGTTGCCGGAGCTGAAGGAAGGAGCCTGGCTGGGCTGTCACCAGAGAATTTCAAGGAGGATGAGAGACATGTGAAGAGGAAACATGCAGACTGCCTGCTGAAGCCTCAGCACTTGTGAGACAAACTTTCTTTCCAGGTGCTAGAGGTTGAACCTGGGCTGGCACACACTGGGCAAGCTCTACCACTGAGCTACTTCTCCAGCCCTAAGTGCTTTTGAAGTGCTGACAAAATTACCACATCAAGTAAGGCTGACACTTAGCTTCATTTTCTTCTATATTCATGTCCAGCTGTCCACAGAATTTATTAGGAAAGACTTTATAATTTATTAGGAAAGACTTTATAATACAGATTGAACAGCCCTAATCCCAAAACCCAAAACCCATATACAAAAGCCAATGCAATGCTCAACAAATTTTGGGTTTTGGAGTATCTCGATTTTTGGATTTTCAGATTAGGGATGTTCAACCAGTAAAGTCTACATGACTTTTCCCTCCTCTGACAGTACTTTTGTTTCACCTTCTTTTTTGACACATATTTTCACTGAGTACAGAACGCTGGCCTGGCAATTCTCTCAGCACACCAGAAGGCCACGCTTCTGTCTTCTAGCCGGCTTCCGACGGGAAACCTGCATCATTCACATCCCTGCTTCCCGGCAGGTACACATAGCACGTTGCTCTTCTCCAGACCTTTTTAACATTTTCCCTTAACAGTCTTTAACAGTTTGATCACAGTGTCTCTAAGTATAGATTTCTTTGATTCATCCTGTCATTGTCAGTTTCATAAATCTTCTTTGTTAAGTATTTAAAGTATTTGAGAGATTTCAGATACACTAAATTCATAGCTACAAAGATTAGTTGTGTATGGTCCCTGTGTTCGAGGGAATGTGATCAGTCAAATCCATGAGATTTATGCAAAGAAAAGGAGCATTAGGAGTTCTAATTTTGATGCAAACACATTAATGCAAATTCCAGTATGCCCAAATTTGAACAAGGTGCTGCCAGTCAGTAACTTCCCAGTCTCGCGCAGCTTGGCTATACTCTGCCTCGGCTGTCTTCCTAGTAAATGCAAATAATAATAACAGTGACTTCGTGTAATGTTTGTACAGATAATATGAGATAATATATATAAAGGTTTAAAATAATCCCTGGCATACAGTTAGGGCTACATGTGTGCTAACCATTTCTGTTATTTTAAAACAAGCACAGAGTTAAAAAAAAACTTTTGCAATCTAAAATTTAATACATTGAATGCTGATTAAAACTGAAGTGTCTGTATTCTCCTAAATACAAAAACCCTTTCTTAGACCATAAAAGCCTCTAACCACAGGCAGAACAGAGTCCCACAAGTTCTTGTGGTAAATATCAAACCTGATCATCTTTGAGCCTCAGAAAAGCTATGTACTCAATACAGATACTGACTAAATGGATGAATCAGACTACAGTCCATCAATACGTGGTGCCAACTGTACCACGGTCAAACAATGTCCCCACCAACATCGATAACACAGAGATGCCTGAGTCAACAACAGTGTAGAACACAGATTCTCAGGATAGGCACAAGGCATGCACAATTGTCATCACAGCTACTCAGGAGGCTGAGGCAGGAGGATCCAATGTTCACTACCAGCCTCTGCAACTTGGCAAGACTCTATATCAAAATAAAAAATAAAAGGGCTGGAGATGCAGCTCAGTAGTAGAGCACCCTGGGTCCAATCCCCAGTACTGCCAAAAAAAAAAAAAAGAATACAGACCACAGATTGGTTTAAGATGTACATAATCTGGCAATTCATATTGACATAAATCCTTTTTCATGATAATATCATAGAATAACTAGAGATCATTCAAGTTAATTAGTGAGGGCACTTTGAAAATAAAACATTTAGGAAACAAATACCTATTTTCGACACTAAAAGTATTAAACACTAAAATACTCTTTTAAAATGATACAAGAAGGGGGCGTGTTGGCGTACACCTGTAATCCCAGAGGTTCGGGAGGCTGAGGCGGGAGGATCACCAGTTCAAAGCCAGCCTCAGCAACAGTGAGGCAGTAAGTAACTCAATGAGACCCTGTCTCTAAATAAAATAAAAAATAGGGCTGGGGATGTGGCTCCGTGGTCGAGTGCCCCTGAGTTCAACCCCTTGTATCACAAAAAAACAAAAAAGATGCAAGATTATTTTGGAGACAGGAAAAAAGTTAAAAACAATGTTAAAAGTTAAAAACAACTCAATTAGGGCTGGGATTGTAGCTCAGTGATAGAGTGCTCGCCTAGCATGTGTGAGGCACTGGGTTCAATACTCAGCACTACATAAAAATAATAAAATAAAGGTATTGTGTCCACCTATAACTAAAAAAAACCCAAAAAACTCAAAGATAGTCCTAAAGTATTGTTTGGGCAAAGTATGGAGCCTTATTCTAGCAAATAGAATTACCCCTCCCAGAACATCAGTGTGTTAAACACCAGACACAGCGCAGGCACACTAAGATGCAAGAAAAGCAATTCTCACCTCAAAGTTGTACTTCTTCATCTGGCTGAGGTGCCTGCAGTACAGATAGAGCATGCCAATGCTGCTGCCCACTGCGATGTAGTCCTGGTTGGTATCGAGCGCTGTGAGGTAGACCATGATAGAGCGGAAACCCTTCTGGATCTTTGTGGGGATGGCATTGAGAAGATAGTACAAAGGGCAGAACTCTCTGAATGTAACAGGCTCCGATATCGATGCCATGGCCCAGGTTTCCAGAGACACTCTTCAGGCAGGAAGAGGAATGATGATTTATCATCTAGGGAAACCTAGGGGCTACAGAAGGTTTACAGGTCTTTAATACCCATCCATACTGAAAAGAGGTAATTTCTAAACAGTAGGAACATGAAACTTTCAGGCAGGTAAAAATTATAGCTGGAGCTTAAATGGAGAAAGTAAAGGAGATGTTACTGAGATTATATTTGAGCATTTTAGTTCAAAATGTAATTCAATATGTACTTGCCTCTGTTTTTATGTTGTTCTCAAGTAGCTTAAGATTCAGACAGGAAGGCGATGAAAGAGTGAGACACAGAACCATAAGTAATTAGGTGCTAATCCATGGGTCTCGATGAGATGAAGGAGAGATCAGTGTGGATTAAAGCGAATATAGAGAACATTTCATGGAAAACATCCAGAACTTTGAAGCACAACAGGTTAGACAGTTGCTTTGTACTAGAACAGTGAACCCATCCAGATGCAGAATTGCACTCCCTGTGTTAATGAGCTGGGAAGAACAGGTCCTACAGTGCCTACAGCCACCTTAGTGCCAGAAGCTTAGCACCTCACACCTGGGCCACAAGGAGCCCCAGGCCTCTTTGCATTCTGGATTCCAACCTTCCCTGAATCAAGATACTTCATCTTTATCCAGCACAACATGCTTAACAAAGTCACTCCTTAAATCTTTGCCCTGCCTTAGAAAGCGGGTGGCATCATCCAGAACTTGTAGAAAAAGGTGCTGGGGGATGGAGGATCACGAGACTCAGCTGAGACTTGAATCTAGGTCTTTTCCAAGTCCTGGGTCCTTGCCAACTCAGTGCTCTGATGGACAATCAGCAAGTAGAGAGAGATGCCCTGTGTCTGATTAGACCTGCAGGCATATTTCAGTATTTTTAGCTCTTCAAATTCTATAGGGTTTTTTTTTTTTTTTTTTTTTTTTTTGTTGTTGTTTGTTTTGTTTTGTCCTGGGATTGAATGCAGGAGTGTTTTACCCCAATCCTTTTATTTTTATTTTCAGATATGGTCTCATTAACTTGCTGAGACTAACCTCCATCTTGTGATCTTCCTGCCTCAACCTCCCAAGTAGCAGGGATTATAGGCATACAACACCCCATCTGGCTATACAATTTATTTTGAAAGTCTGGCTACAACACAAATAATTATTTTAAGTGTTAAATTCTATGGCAGGCTGGTTTTGATGGCGTATGCATGTAAACCCATGACTCAAAAGGCTGAGGCAGGAGGATCACAAGTTCCAGCCCAGCCTCAGCAACTTAGCAAGGCCCTACGCAATTTAGTGAGATGCTATTTCAAATAAAAACTGAGAGACTGAAGTTGTAGCCCAGTGGTAGAGTGATTGTCTAGCACATATGAGGCACTGGGTTTGATCCTCGGCACCACATAAATAAAGAAAGAAAGGTATTGTGTCCATCTACAACTAAAAAAAACTAATAATAAAGCTGGGCACGGTGGTGCATACCTGTAATCCCAGCAGCTCAGGAGGCTGAGACAGGAGGATCACCAGTTCAAAGCCAGCCTCAGCAATGGTAAGGCACTAAGCAACTCAGTGAGACCCTGTCTCTAAATAAAATACAAAATAGGGCTGGGAATGTGGCTCAGTGGTTGAGTGCCCCTGAGTTCAATCCCTGGTACCCACCCCCCAAAAAATAAATAATAAAACTTGGTGTGGTGGTGCATGCCTGTAATCCCAGAGACTCAGGAGGCTGAGGCAAGAAGACTTTAAGATCAGTCTCAGCAACGTAGTGAGGCCCTAAAAACCTTAGTGAAAAAAGGGCTGGGGATGTGGCTCAGTGTTTAAGTGCCTCTGGGTTCAATCACCAGTAACTCCCCAAAATTTTTAAAATAAAAAATAAATAGGGACTGGGGTTGTGGTTCAATGGTAGAGCACTTGCCTAGCATGCATGAGGCACTGGGTTCGATTCTCAGCACCACATATAAATAAGTAAATAAAACAAAGGTCCATCAAAATCTAATAATTATAAAAAAGAAATGGGGCTGAAAATATGGCTCAGTGGTTAAGTATCCCTGGGTTCAATCCTTAGTACTAAAAAGGAAAATTAACAAGTAAATAAATTCTATGGCAGAACAGAATGGGATTGAGAGAGTAATTTCATCTTCAAGATGAAATTCTGTCACTTCCCTGCTCCCATTCCTGCTAGATAACCAGTGCTCACAGGCTAAAGCCTAACCCAAATATGGACATTTTGACCACTCTTCCATCCCCATTCTTGGTCCCAGCTGCAATGAACTATCCACCACAGACCTCGAACACACAACAATCTATACATATTTGCAAAGTCCCTTTCCTCCCTTCCCCATTCACCTATGTACATCCTAGGATATAGTCCTCCTCTATCAGGAAGTCTTCAGAGACACCCTCAGATACTTTGTCCTTCTCTACTTTCCCAGAAATTTATGAGAACAGTTTTCACAAGGCCCCACCATTATCTGCTTTCTATTTCCTTCAATGAATTCTTCCTAGTCTTTACTTATGTCCTTTGGGTCTATATACTTTGTGGTGCTTCGAAAGACCAATAGAAAGTATAGTACAATCAACACTCAACCCATATTTGTTTATTATTAATTGCTCTCAAACATTATGCCAGATTTCCCCAAGTATGATAGCCCTAAATATAAGATAGTGTCAAAAATTCATGGGAATACTTTCATCCAGGTCAAAGAACACATTCTTGTTAAACTGAACACACGTTTTGAACAACAGTTCACTTCTACCTCAACAATTCACAAAGACACCAACTACTACCTCCTGATTCTATCAAGCTCCCTGGGTATCACTGTACCTAGAACTCTCTGCACGCTTGATGCCAAAGCTCATTTTCATTATGTGTATAAGGATTTCCTGATTTGCTCCTTATCTTTCCAACTCGATTAATTACTCTGCTTGATGCCATTTCCTTCCTTTTCTCCCACTAAGTTACAGTAGCCATTTTGTCAAATTATATAGAGGCTAAAATAAGCTGACCTCCTCCTTAAACCTGAAGTGTTAACTTCTCTAAAAGAAAAACTGAAAACAAACTTAGGATGAAAAAAGATGATGTGGCTACAAAATAACTTAAACCTAGCGAAAGCTTCTTCATAAATCCTGCAGAAGAAACTCTCCTTATTCTATCTTGTCCATCACTGGTTTCTAAGTGGGTCATGAAACTCAAGTGGAGTAGACCCTATGGCAGCAGTTGATTCTCATACTGGAAAGTTCAAAGGCCAGACCAGAGCTGCCTGAGGGCAGCAACTGGGTCCACATGGCAAACCACAGTATCCTTAGGGGCTGGCACAAAACATACTCCAATAACTACCTGCTGAATGAACAAATATTGAATGTAAATCAAGTCACCAAAAAAGCAAGGTCAGAGGTCTATCAACATGCATTATATCTGGGTGTAGGAAAGTTCAAAAATTCTTACAGGTTAGAAGACCAGGACTCAACAGTGACAAGGGGCTATAGCAGCTTCATGGTCAGATTCTGCCCATGCCTGAGATCTGGCCATCGGAATTTCCCAGAATTCCCTTCCTTAAAGATTCCAAGACCTTGGCTGCAAGGAAGCAGTCAACCCCAAGTGCAACTCATCATCCCAATAGATGAGAAGAGGGTGTATCCCACATTCTACCAACAAACCGAACAGAAGTGACAACAGAATAAAACTCCCCTATCTCAATGAGAAAGAGCTGGAAAACAAAGAGCAGGTAAGAGAAATGGAAGTCAAGTGAGAGAAACTAAAGTAATGAGAAAGTCAGAAGACATAAGAAGGGACCAGTGGAAAGAAAAAGAGAACTACACGGCTGAAGCAGGAAGATCACAAGTTCGAGGCCAGGCTCAGCAACAGAGCAAGGCCTGTCTCAGGGCGGGGACTAGGAGTGCTGCTCAGTAGTAGAGCGCTCCTGGGCTCAATCCCCAGTATCAAAAAGAGAGGGCAGCACCGATGGAGGGGATGACAGCAAGGCTATTTATTGAGATCCCTGCACCAAGCACTGCTTTACTGCAGGCACTGACCCACTTAATCCTCCCACCTCCCCCGACACAGACGCTGTTATCTCCACTTTACTGAAGATGAAACGGAAGCTTAGAGAGGTGGCTGCGCTTGCTCCATCCCACTGCTGGGAAGTGGCAGCGCTGTGACCCGACCCCGGTTTTGACTCCAGGGTACCCCACTCTGCCTTATAAACGGATTGAGAGGGGAGTCACTCAACACCTAGGAGTCAAAGCCTGCTGAGGCGGGGGCGGGCGGAGGCAGGGACACGGGCTGGGCGGCCCGGGGGACAGATCACAACGTCAATCACGCGGCTGAGGCGCCTGGAGCCCCGAGGCGGGTGGGCACCTGGGCAGCGAGGGGGAAGAGCAGGGGCGCGCGGTGCGGGCCCGGGGCGGTGTCGAAGGACCGGGCTCCGCCGAGTCCCCTCTGCGGCCCGCGGGCCTCTGCCAGGCGCTCCGTGTGCTAGGGTGCTGGGTCCCCGCCGCTGCGCGCGGGCGGACGGTGGCTCAGGGCCGCCGGCGAGCAGGCGGTGGGGACCCCAGGGCTGAGGCGAGGGGACGTCGGCCGCCCGCGGCGTGGCCGGACTCACCTCCCGCGGCAGCCCCTCCGGACTCGTCGGCCCCGCGGGGCCCGAGGAGGCGGGGATGGACTCCGGGCCGCGGGGGCCGCCGGGAGCCCGTTCCCTGGGCAACCGGGCCGGCCTGGCGAGCAACCACCGACTCCGCCGGGGGCTAGAGCGGCCGAGCCACAAGTGGCGGTGGGCGGGGCGGAAGTGACGCTAGCGCTTCCTGCGAGTGGGCGGGGCTTGGGTCTCCTTCCCGGGATTTCTGCCGACCGCATGGAAGGTATGTGAGAGGGTTAGATTCCGGGTTGAGGAGGCTATGGGCGCCAGGCTTTTGGTCGCGGGCCGGGCCGCTTTGATTAAGTGCTGTGGTGCCTTGCCCAGCCCGGTGTGCCGGCCCCGCGCAGCCTTTGTGGTCGGCCTGGGGCCATCTTTGCTGCGCCTCCGTTTTTTTACGTGTGGAGTGACAGCTGAACGGATGATGTGTGCAAAGGAGTGTCAGCAACCTGACGCTCGAATGGTAATTATCGTCATTATTTATTTATTTATTTGGCGTCACTGGGGATTGAGCCTATGGGCTCTCTGCCACTGAACTACATTTTCAGTCCTTTTTTATTTTCTGAGACAGTCCTCTAAGTTGCTGATGGCAGGTGTGCGTAGAAAGCCCCTGGTTTCAACCTCAGTACCACAGAAATAAATAATAAATAGCAGTAATGGAGCAAATTGGGCGCCAAGCCTTGCATGCCCATCACCTCCAGAAACTCTTACTTGAACTGTCAGTGAAGGTTGCCAGAACATTCTGCTTGTAGAGTGCTCACTGAGCACCAGTAATGTTTTAAGTCAGCTCCATTTTGCAGTGAGAAGCCCTGGCATGAAGGGGATAAGTAACTTAACCACTGGGTTATGCCTTATCATCTGCCCTGTTCTGTGGCTCTGATTACTGTTCTCTCCCTACTAGCCTGTGAGTTTCTTGAAGTTGAAGCTGTTTTTTGGTTCCTAAGTATGTACTAGTATAATGCCAGATTCGTGGGACCCCAGTAGACCTCCAGGAGCCAATTCTGATGCAATCACACAAGAGTCTTTATTGCAAGCTGGAGCCTGGACTCACAACCGTTTCTGACGCAGCTGTCCCAGGGAGTAAGCCCTGGTGCTTTGTCCAGTGAGATTTTATAGGTTTTTTGGGGGATACTCTATGCATCACAACATCACACAGCAAATCATTCCATACCGCAGGAAAATCAAACAACAACTCTTAACATTGATTAGCACATTCAATGGCAGGAACAAGTTGGGTAGGGATGTTTGGTTAGTACAAGAGGGGGATTCGTTTGAACTGATTGGTTTAAGCCACGATGGAGTACGTGCTGAACTACATGGTTTCCCAACATGTTATACACCACCATAAACTACTGGGGGGGTCATCTGGCATCCCAGGTATTTTCCCTGTCTCATGCTGATTGGTGGTTGCTGGGGGGGTTGCTATGGATTCTCACCTAGGCTAACTGAGTCAGGGACACCTGGTGCAGCAGATCTCTCCTGTTATTTGCAGACAAACAACTCAGCAGTGTGGTTATGTGCCTAGGAGTGCTCTGTGGGTTTTTCCAAAGACCAGGGCCACGCCCCCTTCCTTGGACAGGCCTTGAGGTAGAAGCTTTTTTCAAAAAGGAGTCACATCAGTTTCTCACTAGGTGCCTGGCAAGCAGACAGTGAATCAGTTGGGATCCTCATCCTCAGGAACCCCTCCTGGGGAAGAGAAAACTTTAGACAATTTCACTACAGATGATGATAAGAGCACTTCCTCCACCTAACACATTTTATTCAGCACCTACTATGTGCAGAAGATATGAAAGGGAACAAGATAAACAGAGCCTATTCTGGTTGGACTCAGTCCAACAGGGACTGAGGCACCTCGCTGCTGACTGTCAAGATACCTGAAGCATAGGATGTTCCAGTTACTAGTGCAATGAGTCCTAACCCACCTTGGGGGATCCAGGAGACTTTATGGAAATGATTTTCTAAAAATCTAAGATCATGCCATTGCCCTCCTCCAAGCACACTGCTTGCTCTCCATTGTACATAGAACAAGCCCAAACTTCCTGTCTTGGCATGCAAGGTTCTAATTGTGAGGTCCCCTCTTAACACACTACCCGCTCCCCTCCATTTTATCCTAGCCATACTGAATCTGGACTGGTTCTTGGTCATTTATCATCTCTCGCCCCTTTGGAAAGTCATTTCCACAGCAATGGCTATCTTATTCAGGCACTTCATCCTTCATGCCTGGCATATTGTAGGCAGCCAGCAAACATTAGTTGTTTCAGAGTGAATGAAGAACCAATATACTTAAAAGAAGAACCCTCTAGAATGCCAGGTGATTGAAGACACACTAATAGCAGAAACATTCTAATTCATGTTGAAGCTTATACAGACCCAGCACTGAGGCACGGATTGCAAGTGGGAAAGGATCAAGCTGAAGAAGGGTGTGCAGACTTGGGTAACAGGGCCTTGGACATCAGATGATATACTGACCCTTGCCATGGGCCAGCCCCTCACAGCATTACATAGCATCTACTCTCAGCAACACTGTGAAGCAGATACTATTTTTATTAGTCTACCCTCCAAACCATACAACTTTTGTGTGTTCTGTATTCCTCCAGGGCCATGAAGTGTCTGTTGGGTTCTCAGTGGAGAAGGGAGTGCTGGGGTAAAACAAACTGCCCGGGAGGCTCTTGGTGGTCTGGGGACTGCTTCCTCCAGACAGTGGGATCTGGGTTTGGCTTGAGGGAGGCAGCACTAGCCTGAGAAGGAAGGAGCTTTTAGAAGAAAAACGCATGTGCAGAGGCCTTTTCAGGAGCTGCTAGAAGCTTGGCACAGTGGTGCACATTTGTAATCCCAGTGACTCAGGAGCTGAGGTAGGAGGTTTGCGAGTTCCAGACCATTCTTAGCCACTTAGCAATGCCCTAAGCAATGTGGCAGGACCCTGTCTCAAAACATAAACAGGGCTGGGGATGTGGCTCAAGTGGTAAAGCACCCCTCGGTTCAATCCCCAGTACCAGAACAAAAACTGCTAGGTTCACTTTAACTGGAGATCATGAAAACTGGTATTGCCAAGAGTGCCAGGGCCTGACGGAGCTGGAACTTCCTCCTGAGCCCCAGGAAAGGCAGAGGCGGTCTCGTCAGGATTCCCTTTGCATCTCTGGTGTCCTTCCTTCTCAGTATCTTAGAGGCTCCAGTGAGCCACACGTCTCTGAACAAAGTGCCTGAGACTGGAGAGTGGGAGTACTAAGGAGTCAAGCCAGATTATCCTTTAGGAAATGGAATGGGAGCCATCCAAGGGTTCTCGCAGAGAGTTACAACTTCACTTCCAGCCTTTGAAAGTAGTTAAAATGCCAAGGTCAAAACTTTGTGGAGGGCTGGGGATGTGGCTCAAGCAGTAGCGCGCTCGCCTGGCATGCGTGCGGCCCGGGTTCGATCCTCAGCACCACATACAAAGATGTTGTGTCTGCTGAAAAACTTTAAAAAAAAAATAAAAATTCTCTCTCTCTTTAAAAAAAAAAAATATTAAAAAAAAAAAAAAAACTTTGTGGAGCCATTAAGCTAGGAAAGGATCAGCTATATCTGATGTGTCTTAAGTAATTTTTTAAAGTTTTGGCTTTCCTTATTTTAGAAACTTTCATGTTTATCCAGACCTTAGCTTTTGTGACATTTATTTGTCTAGTTGACAAAGAATGTTAGTTTGGGGCTGGGGTTGTGGCTCAGTGGCAGAGCACTTGCCTTGCCCATGTGAGGCACTGGGTTCAATCCTTCTCACCACATAAAAATAAATAAACAAAGATATTGTGTCCATGTGTAAGTAAGAAAAATCTTTAAAAATAGAATGTCAGTTTGTTGACAGTTAATAAGACATGTGTCCTCCGACTATGATCATGTTTTCCATAATAATTGTGTTTTTCTTACTCCTACAGCAAAGACTCTTGGAGTTACAACACCCAGAAAGCCTGTCTTGTCAGTCAGTGCAAGAAAAATTAAGGACAATGCAGCTGACTGGCACAATTTAATCCTGAAATGGGAAACCCTCAGTGATGCAGGTTTTACCACCGCAAATAACATTGCCAACTTGAAAATCAGTTTATTGTAAGTACATTTAGAGTTCCTCACACTCTGAACCTTCACCCTTAACCATTGGGCAGAAGAGTCATGGGAGTCTTTTAGGATAAATGAATTTAAAAATAAAATAGTAAGCAAGAAAAGCAGTAAATTATATATGCAAGTATGAAGTGTATATGAGCATTTTTTTAAGTACTTGAGCTTATGTTTATTTATTGTATATACACATTTTTTGGAGGGGTTCCCTTAATCATGGAGCTTCATCCCCAGCCCTTTTTATTTTTTATTTTGGGACAGGGTCTTGCTGAGTTGCTTAGAGCCTTGCTAAGTTAATGAGGCTGGCCTCCAACTTACGATCCTCCTGCTTCAGCCTCCCGAGTCACTGGGATTACAGGTGTGTACTACCACACCCCACTACTTATTGTATATATCCATTTTAAATACAAAGTTATGCTATGTATTATTCATGGTTACATCTGTGTATAAGCTTATAAAAACAGGTTAAAGGACCAGACATGGTAGTGTACTGCTGTTATCCCAGCCATTGAGGAGGCCAAGGCAATAAGATCACAAGTTCAAGGCCGGCCTGGGCAACTTAGCAAGACCCTGTCACAAAATAAAACATAAAAAGGGCTGGGGATGTGGCTCAGTGGTAGAGCATCCCTGGGTTCAATCTCCAGTATTGAAGGAAAAAAAAACATGATACAGGCTTAACTCACAGTACTGGCACCTTCTAGGACGAATGGTTGGGTGGTAAGTAATGAGACTTCATGTTCAGACTGTTACATTTTCCTTGTTTTTTAAAATTTTTCTTCCTGCTCTTGTTGTTGTCATTGTTGAAACTAGGTATCACTCATTGCATTGCCCAGGCTGATCTCGAACTCTTGGGCTCAAGTGATCCTCCTGCCTGGTCTTCCCAAATAGCTGGGGCTACAGGTGTGCATCACCACACCCAATTTATTTTATTTCTTAAAAAAGACAAGGGACTTATGAAAAATTATTAGCAGTTGCAAATTCTAATTAAAGGCTTTGCTTTATTCTATTTTTTTTAGTTGAAGATGGATGTAATACCTTTATTTTATTTATTTTTGTGTGGTGCTCAGGATCAAACCCATTGCCTCACGTGTACTAGGCGAGCGCTCTACCACTGAGCTACAACCCAGACCTGCTTTATTTTTGCGTTTTTCCTGTATAAGTTTTTAATTTCTCAAAGTTACAATTTTAAAATACCTGAACACCCCGCAGCTTGCCTCTGTCTACTGGCAGAGCCTTCAGCCCCTGGCTCCCCGCTGGTTTCACCAGCCTGTGCTCTCCTAGAATGGCCATGCACATCGTGGACTTTAACCCATTATTTGCTATTTTATCCAGGAGTAAAGACAAGATAGAATTAAATAGCAGCAGCCCAGCTTCCAATGGAAATGAAGAAAAGATGTATCCACAATATGATAAGGAGCTTGAGGTGCTATGTGAGGAACTACAGGCCACCTTGGATGGTTTGGTAAGACCTACTGGCCACTTGTGGTCACTGTCACTGGGTCCAGTGGACCTCTTTGGCGTTTGCTTGGCCATTTCTGGCATTTAACACCATTGGTAATTCTTTGCTTCTCAGGCTTCTCTGATGCTCTCTTCCTCTACCCATCCCACAAATCTTTTTTTTTTTTTTTTTTTTTTAATTTTGGAACAGAAGTGATGAGTCCTGCCTCTTGGAGTTGGGCCCATCTTTTAGTTGTTGATAGACCTTTATTTATATACAGTGCCAAGAATCAAATCCAGTGCTTCACATATGCCAGGAAAGTGTGCTACCGCTGAGCACCAGCGCCAGCCCCTCATCCCACAAATTTTGATGTTCCCCAAGATGTGGCTCTGGACACCCACTCTTTCTGCACAGTATATTGTCCAGGGCATTTCGTCCACTTCCAGAGTCCACAGAGTGAATGTTTTAGGCTTCATGGGCCAGACCATCTCTGTCCTTGTACTGCTCAACTCTGCCTCATAGGGCAATGGCAGTATATATAAGCAAATGGATGTGACTATGTTCCCATAAAACTATTGGTGGATGCAGAATTTGAATTTCACATGATTTTCATGTATCACAAAATTCTATTCTTCTTTTGATTTATTTCCAATCATTTGAAATGTAAGCACCTTCTGAGGACAGAGTATGTATAGACATTATTTGTAATTCTTCCACATGGGAACTTTGTCTCTTCTCCCTTATTTGTTAATTATTCAATTTGTCAACTATATCAGTTTGGACTTGAAAGGTATTTACTTTATACTTTGGGTTGTGATCCAAATCTATTTTATTTCTTGCTCAGATTGTCCCTACTTTGGCCATTGGGAATGCAGTTGGCTCATATGTCCCTTTGAAAGTCTCTCTTCACAGTGAAGTTTGGTTTGGTTGTGGATTTTGTGAACACTCTGCATTTGCTGGCATTGAAAGATGTTCCAGGCTCATCTTGTGCACGTCCTGCCTCAGTCTTAGAATAATAAGTCCTCATTCTATGTTAAAAAACCGAATGCTGAGATTGTAAAGCTATTAATATTATTTTTTTCCTATTTTCCTCCTAGCATTTGGAGAGAATAATTTCCCAGACTCAGCTTCAGTAGTCTTTATTTAGGGGGATGGGTGGGGATACCAGGGATTGAACTTGGCCACTTGACCACTGAGCCACATCCCCAGCCCTATTTTGTATTTTATTTAGAAACAGGGTCTCACTGAGTTGCTCAGTGCCTCACTTCTGCTCAGGCTGGCTTTGAACTGGTGATCCTCCTGTCTCATCCTTCTCTGCCGCTGGGATTATAGGTGTGTGCAACTGCACCCTGCTCAATAGTCTTTAATAAATTTGACCTTGGGTGTTGGTGCACTCCTTTGCCTGAGCTGGACTCAGTCTCTTAGCAGTCTGGGTTCGCTTCTGGAGACACTCTTAATGTGAAGTGTGAGCATGGTCTGCTGCTAACATGTTATCAGTTCATACATACATGACCTTGTCCCTATTGATGGCCAAGCTGCAAAATTGGGCATGGCCCTTCTAGCACAGGGTCATGGCTCCAGGATTTTCCTTACTTTCTTCATCTTTGTAAGTTTTTCTTAGAGTCAGGGAGTTGCCACAGGATGCAGAGGAAAGCACAAAGGATTGGGTGTTGAGAGACTTGGGGACAGAAGGCCTTATTTCTATTCAAGTTTGGCCTTATTCTTCCTTAGTTCAACCTTGAGCAGTTTTCTCAGCTATGAAACAGAAGTGATGAGTCCTGCCTGAAATATCAAACCTAAGATTCAAGAAAGGAATCTTTAAAAATCAATGTTACCAGGCTGGGGTTGTGGCTCAAGTGGTAGAGTGCTCGCCTAAGACACGTGAGGTACTGGGTTCGATCCTCAGCACCACATAAAAATAAAATGGAGGGGCTGGGGATGTGGCTCAAGTGGTAGCGTGCTCGCCTGGCATGCGTGCGGCCTGGGTTCGATCCTCATCACCACATACAAACAAGGATGTTGTGTCCGCCGAAAACTAGAAAATAAAATTTAAAAAAATTTCTCTCTCTCTCTCTCTCTCTTTAAAAAAGAAAAAAAAGACTGATTAAAAAATAATAATAAATAAAATGGAGATATTGTGTCCACCTTAAAAAAAAATAAAAAATAAATATTTTAAAAAAAAATCAATGTTACCTAAATTTAGTGCATGCCCCTTCAGAGGTAATTTGAGGTGGTTGGAAGGACCAAGTGCAAGAAATTAAGATTTTGATGATTCGTATGTTTTTTATTTCCCCACCCCATGCTCATAAAGTCAGTTATGCCAGGAGTTAGAAATTTGATCTTAGTAGACCTGTGCTACTTAAATCTGAAATCCTAGTTTCTTCTATTTATTTTAACCTTTTTTTGTGTGTGTGGTGCTGGGGATTGAACCCAGGGCCTTGTGCATGCGAGGCAAGCCCTCTACCAATGAGCTGTATCCCAGCCCCTTCTGTTTATTTTATTTAACAACCACTCATATAGCTCCACTAGGGGCTTCCAGTAGTCACTCCCCCGTCCTCCCCCATGCAGGCAGACACCACACTGGCCCGCTCTGTGCTGTCTCACGTACACAGCAGGGGTGGCTGTGCGAAGGGGGCCGTGAAGCGGCTCAGGATGGAACCTGGGGTCCGCTGGAGCACTGCCATTTCCTCCTGTGTCAAGTGAGCAGGCTGCCATTCAGTACCATCGTTTTATAAATAAGGAAATAGCCTCAACAGGCTTTCAGTATCTGAGTCAGAAATTAGTTTGTTTTATGCTTCTCTCCCATGTTTGGTCCCATAAGAGCAGCAGACCCTGCCCTGGAATTCTCCAGGTCTTGCTGAAACATGCTGTTTAATTGTAGTGCAGTGGAAGATAGCACGCTCTCTACTCCAAGACTGGAAAGCCGGGGCTTATTGGGGAAGTAATCCAAACTGATGAAACCATAGCAGCTGTCCATTGATTGCCCTGCAAATTTGCTCTCCGTGGAGTTAGTGGCATTTGGTTATTACAGTTTGGGCCTCAACAGAAGTACTTAGCTTTGAAATCTAGTGAATTTGAAACTGATTTCAGTTTTCAAATAATATTTAGATTTAAAATAATGTTCGCATATTCCAAATTGATATCTTTTCAGACCAAAATACTGGTGAAAATGGAAAAGCTGTCTTCAACTACCAAGGGAATTTGTGAACTAGAAAATTACCATTATGGGGAGGAGAGTGCTCGGCCCCCTTTGTTTCACACGTGGCCTACGACCCACTTCTGTAAGTAGTTCTTGTGAGTCCATGTTTAGGAGGATAGAGGTCAGGAGAGGATTTAGTACCATTTAGATTAGATGAAGGCATCTTAGAATGAACATTTCTTCTAGTTCTAATTACCTAACAGCAAAGAAAATTCAACGTAGAGACTTATGATACAAGTTGCTGTTCTTGACTCTTTAAACCCAATAGAATGAAGTCCACCTCCTCTGTGGAGGCAGAAATTCCTCTTTTATTTATTCTTTTTTAATTGAGGAAGAAATTGTTTTGTCTGTTTATTCAAGATGACTGCAGCCAACCTCATAGAAAAGGACTATTTAGAAAAATGTAATCCATCACTTAAGCGCTTTAAGGCACTTTTTTTTCTTTCTGTGACTGGGGATTAACCTGGGGTGCTTTACCACTGAGCAACATCCCCAGCACCCTGCCCCCTTTTTAATTTTTTTTTTTTTTTTATTTTGAGACAGGGTCTTGCTAAGTTGCTGAAGGAAGGGAGAAAAGAACAAAATTGGCTGGCCTAATAAGCTGGTTGTAATACTGTCAGTTTGAGGCAATTCTCCTGTCATGGTCACTGCAGGTCACCTACAGGTTAACACAAAGGCCTGTGCTTATTTTTGATCTCGTGCTCCTTGCTGCATAGCTAACGTTCCTAACTGGCACCAGCCAGAGTGATGGACACACTCCTCCTCTACTGCGGTGCTGCTGTTGGTTCTGGCTTTTCACCAGGAGCCTCTGAAAGCGTGGCTCCTGGATTGAGCTGCTTCCTTGAATGGCTGCTGGTGAGGGAGACTTGCTTCTGTTTCAGATGAGGTTTCCCGCCAGCTCTCAGACATGTACAGGCAGGAGCTGCTCCTGAAGCGTACTGTGGGTGCAGAGCTGGCGCACACGGTGGACCGGGACCTCATCCTGAGCTACCTGTCAATGTGGCTGCACCAGCCCTACGTGGAGAGCAGCAGCAAGCTGCATCTGGAGAGCATGCTGCTGGAGACAGGGCACCGGGCCCTGTGACCTTCCCACTCAGCTTGGCTCCAGACCACTGACATCTTCCCTGTCCCCCAGTGGGGGGGACCTGGTGTTGTGCCCAGGACTAGAGCCTTCTCTCTGGCCTGGCTGCCCACCAGCCTTCGTGGGGTTCTGGACCACATGGCAGCTTCTGTGGCCTCTCCAGGGGTGCTCACCCCTGCTGTGGCCACCCTTCCTTTTTGCCTCGTCTACCTGTCATTCCTGACCTGATGAGTTCCTGAGCAGAGAGACTGAGGGGTCCGGTTTTTGTGAGTTAAGTGTACTTTATAGGTCACTCACCTTGATGTAGAAAACCCCTCATTACATATTTTTACTTTATACCTATCTGTATTTAGATTTTTATGAGCACATATTCTATGATTACAACTAATGTTTAAAATCTTATAGCGTCAACTGGGTAAAGTTTGGCATCATGGAAATGAAAACTGCCAACAAAAACACAGCCATGGTCTGCATGTCCAGGATGGGACAGGCCAGTGAGAAGTCCTCTGATCCCAAACCATGCACATTCCATGGGACTGTGTATGCTGTGAAATTGAATAAATGTTTAATTGTGGTGTTGTGTTAGCTTCTTTACATTTAATCATTAACATACTACTTATCTAAGTTATCAAGACCATTTAAACTTTCTTTTGAACTATTTTTTTTTTTTTAGTTGTCAATGGATCTTTCATTTTATTTATTTATTTATATGCAGTGCTGAGGATTGAACCCAGGGCTTCACACATGCCAGGCAAGCGCTCCACCACTGAGCTACAGCTGAGCTACTCGGAACCTTAACTTATCAGCCCAAGACTATTTTAACTTTAATTCACCAAATAAGACTTACTTGTAGAATTTATGGCCAGGAAAACCTCAGGAAATCACTACTTCTGATTCCTCCATTCTTTTTACAACAGGCCCTGTCATACAGTCATATGACAGTCATACAACTGTCCAAGGTTCTGGACAGTAACTGGCAGTCCCAGGTTTGCTTTCATTTTTGGACTGAACCCAGGGGTGCTTAACCTCTGAACCACTTCCGCAGCCCTTTTTGTATTTTATTTTGAGACAGAGTCTTGCTAAGTTGCTCAGGGCCTTGCTAAGTTGCTGAGGCTGGCCTTGAACTCATGATCCTCCTGCCTCAGCCTTCCGAGCCTCTGGAATTACAGGCGTGTGCCACTACCTCTGGCAGATTTGCTTTGATTTAGTTCCCCTGAACTTATTAGGTAAGCACTCCACCACTGTTGACCCATCCTCAGCCCTTAATTATATTTTATTTTATTTTTTATTTTTTTGGCCATACTGGGAACCAAAGCATGAATCTAGCCAGGCCAGCATCACCTGGACTTACTAGGACCATGAGTATAGCCCCAGCCCGTTTTCTTTTCTTTCTTTTTCTGCTCTGCTTTTTCCGTTTTTGCCAAGCTACATGCTCAGCTGAGTGAGGGGTTCGGACAGACATAAGATCCTGCACAAAGACTGTGGACCCAGAGGGAAGACTGACTTGCAGAGAGCACATGCACCAATGTCACTTCGCATCACAAAATAACACAGGGTGTACATGCCTGTTCAATTCTGCCATACCTTCCCAGAAATATCCCCCTGGGCAATGTGGGCTTTAGCCTTATGAAGCCAAGGTTCTGTGGTCCAAAGAGCAAATGCTGTCAGAGAAATAAAAGTATGCCCCCAATAAAAGACTGCATGTGACAGAAGTATTTTGAGAGCAAATGAGGATTTCTTACTGTGCAAGCTGACCTATGAAAAGCACCTAATAGCAGCATTTCTTAGGATTTCTCTCTTCTCTGCCTTTGCTGTACTAAAATCCAACTATCATAAAAGTGGACAGTCAGACACCTTATAATCTGGATGCCCCTGGTTAGCATTTGGCTGGGCTGCTGCTATCCTGTCGTAGGCTCCACTGCAGGCCTAGATGCAAGGCTACCGGAACCAGCTACAGAGTGATGGGCAGGACGGGGCCCAAGAGGCTGTGCTTGTCAGCTGCCCACCTGGGAGAGGTCTTGGCATGAGGTCCATCAGTCATGTTTCACAAAGTATGAAAACTCAGAGAGGAGCCTGAGGATTTGATACTGTGAATAGGCCTTCAAGGGCATTTCAGGAGCTCTTGATGATATGTGCCCCAGGCGCCTATCAGAAGTTGCTCAGGAGAACTAACAGGATTGATGCTGCTAAGGCCAGAGAAAAGTAAAGAGCTAAATAATGAATAAAAATAATGACTCTGCAGAGCAACTTCTATTGGGAAGGAACAAGGAAGAACTCTGAGGCCATTGTGGCATTTAAAGTTTAGCAAAAAGGTGGCTCCCAGGCGCACAGATCCTATTCCTCCAGAAACCCTGCCAAATGACAAGAGGCACATGAAAACTCTGGAATCCACCTAGACAGAACATGATTGGAGAAGGATAACACTATAACTCCAGGAAACACAAAAGCTAGGTAACCATAGTGTGCTGTGCACGGCTCAGCTGTGAACAGCTTTTGTGTGTCATTAACTATTATGACACTTGGTGGGGCCAAGCTAAGCATCTTTTCATGCTGTTTATCAGAGGTGCCAGGCATCCTGCCTTCCAGCAGTTCTGGTCCCTGTGGGTTGGGTGAGACGGTGTGGCTAATTCTGGCCACTGTGCTATTAAGTGCATTTGATGGCTTGACTTTACTGGCATTCTCTCTCTCTGGCGTGGAACCAGAAGCGTTCAGCTGTGGCTGCCCTAGCTGGTTGTCCTCCACCTGCCCATGGAGCACAGCGCCCTCTCTCTAACCTGCCAGCAGAGATGTAGGTGAGCAAGGAGCACACGAGTTTATGTTAAAAGCTGCTGAGGCTTAGGAGCTGCACTGCGACCTGTTCAGACTGATCCACAAGGTGAACCACACTGGGAGGTGGGGTTTGGCTGAGGCTGCTGTTTGTCTTCCATGTTGATCCTTTGTTTCATTTTAGTCTCAGCTGGCATGGAGCTGCCCTCTTTGGAACAGGCTTCAGAATCTTTGAACCAGGTATGGCCACATGACTGACTACTGAGGTATGCAGTTTTCAGATCATGGCCCTTAAAAGGTGTGTACACAGCTAGATGTGGTGGCTCACACCTGTACTCAGCTGCTTGGGAGACTGAGGCAAGAGGATCTCAAGTTTGGAGCCAGCCTCAACAACTTAATGAGACCCTGTCTCAAAAAATAAAAAGGGTTGGGGGTGCACTTGAGTGATGGAGCAGCCCAGTACCATCCCTGATACTGCCAAAAAAAAAAAAAAGCATGTGTGCTTCTCTTGCCCTTCTTTCCTTTTGGGGGTAACACAAGGTTGAGTGTTAAACTACCTTGGACCTTAGGGACAAGGGCCATCCTAGGGGGAAGAAGCAATCTGGGTCTGGACCACCTGGGGCAAAGCCACCCAACTTCCTGAATGCCTCCCAGCTCATGCTTTTACTTAGATATAAAATTCTCTCTGAAGCCTATCACTGTTGCCCCATGTCCCAGAAAAGCAGACCAAGTCTGATGAAGAAGTGGTATGGCATGAACAGAGAAGGGGACATCACTTTGTGGAAATGGAAAGCTGGGCTGAAAATCGAGTAATATCGGAGCCATTTTATGACAGCCACCAAAAGCTCCTAAGAGATACATAGGAGGGATTTGTTATCAAGCAATGTATCTGCCTCTACTATGAGGAGCTCTGCAGAAAAACAGTAGGGTAGACACACATCATACTTTATAAATAAAAGGTTCATTTGTATCAGTATTCACATTAGAAAAATATACACTGCCTGGAATAGACCTTCTCTGGATAAAATGCATACAAATCCAGGATCAAGCTTTGGACTCCTTGTCACTGGGAGGGCTCTGTCTCTACAGTGAGGAATGTCTCCACAGTCTCTGAAGGACCCTCTTCTGGTGGACCAGTCTGTAGGGCAGGCCCCTTGGCATCAGTCACTATGACAATGTCCTCCCCCTGAGACACTATGGTGCCTGGATGGGGCAAGATAAGCCCATCAGAAGTCTGAATAAAAATCTGTTCCTGAGATAACATCTGACACCCATTGGGAATTTCAAATGCCAAGGCTTCCCCTACAGCCACCACACTTTCCAGTTCTCTTTGGTCAATGTGCACCTGTGTC
Source organism: Marmota flaviventris (assembly GCF_047511675.1). Classification (NCBI taxonomy): domain Eukaryota; kingdom Metazoa; phylum Chordata; class Mammalia; order Rodentia; family Sciuridae; genus Marmota; species Marmota flaviventris. Next base: position 3,900,362 of record NC_092499.1, read on the forward strand.
CCACAGGGGAACCAGTTCAAGTCCCCAGCTTGGCTTCCAAGACCCCCTTTAGTTGGCAGTGATCTGTCTGGGCCAGGCTGAGGCCCTGGTTCTGACACCATTCTGGAGGCATAGTCTACTGGCATGGCATCCATGGGCAAAATCTTCAGTGAAGGAGCCACAGAGTGCCTGGGGCCGACTTGCTGGCAGTTCAGGTGGGAGCCACACATCTCACCACGGTTCCCTACCTCTGCACTTCCAGACCTGCCAGGCAGCAGGCACTCCCCTCTTCTACCTGACGACAGGACACCACAGACACCTGGGCTCCTCTGGCTGTCCCGGATGTTGGAGTCTGCAGAGTGTTCCGGATCATTATCTTCAGGAAATGCTGCCACCTGGGCCGGAGGCAGGCCCCCAGGCTCTCTTAACTGAGCATGAAGAGCTGGCCGACTGGTGGCCCCGCACAGGGGAGCGGAGCCCACAGACCTCCTCCTGGCTCTGAAGTCATCAAAAGCTTTAAGCTGCTGGCCCACATGTAATTTGCTTCTGCCACTATTAGAAAGTGCCATCCCATGGCTTTCTTCAGAATAGGGAGGGGCGCTCCCACTTGCTGGAGAGGCAAAACCTAAATGGTTTGGAAAAACAGGTAAGCTCCTAGATCTTGGCCTATTCACCACACCGTCCAAAATGAGCTGGTCCAAATTAAGTTTCTTGCAAAGAAACACATACACACACACACACAAAAAAAAAAAAAAAAAAAAAAACCTCTCCCAGCTGCTCAGACACAGGCAGCAAATCCTTTTTCTTTTAGTCCCTAGTAACTATTGGCAGAGGCAGATTTTGTCATAGAAACATGTTCCAAAAGCCATTCAGTCATTTTATTCTGACACTGAAATGAAAGACCAGTGGTTCTTCACCAGAGATAAGCCCAAGAATCACCTGAGAGGCTTTTGAAAATATTCAAAATATTTCAAAATATACCAATCCCAACCCCACTCACAGACCTGTATTCCCCAGCCCCTGTTTTTCAGAATGATCTCCTCAGGTGATTCAGATGCACATCCAATTACGAGCCACTGTTCTGGAGGGCAGTGCCCTGAGGGTGAGGAAACCCTCTGACCCAGCCCTGGACCTAGGCACCAGGACAAGGACAACACAAGGCACACAGAGACACTTAAGAACTGTCAGTTAAACTGAAGTGAACTGTAGCATTGATCACTCGGTCTCCAAGTCTGGCTGAAGCCAGAGAGGAAACAGACCAGCTAAGCAAAAGAGCTGTGTTCCAGACTGATACCAAAGAGTTTTCATCCCCACTCTGAACCACTCTGCATTCCCCTGTGGCAGAGTTAAATAATGAGTCCTGGGGTGGAATTGTCTCTTCTAATTGAGACCTTAGGAGCAGGCAAGGAATCCCATGGCCCTGATACAACTGCACAGAGGCATAAAGTCACTGTCACAGAGCATACAGAATATCTGTCGCAGGGTCAGGCAGCCAGAATAAAAGCCAGACTATGTCTTTTTTTCAAATCTCCGCCCAACCCCTCAGGACCACCATGGTGCAACCTGCTCACCACCACCAAATGACTCTTACTTTTAATAAGGGGATCTAGGAAACCTGAAAGAGCTCAAGGCTCATGGGTCAAGGACATAGAATGCCAGAACATTGGGAGGTTGGGATAAACCTGAGACCAGAGGGTTCTCTTAAACTCAGCCACAGGGGCACCCATCCCTGAAAAGTGCCAGCCTGGGCACATCTGTCGTACCAGCAGGGCATCTGAGCACGGCACCCTTCAAACCCACTGAACATGCTTTACCCTCACTGGCAGCTGGGGCATTGGAAGGCCCGGTCTTCTCCTGGCCTCCACTGTGGGCAGCAGGAGACTTGGGGGCATCTGTGCACAGAGTGTCTCTTCGAGGCCTTTTCACCATGGCCAGCTCCTCTTCTGCGGCCTGTGAAGAGAAGACCCCCTGGTTGAGCCCAGAAGCCACAGGTGGAGCTGCACCTCTCCCTCCTAGAGACGAGTGCTGGGGACCCATGACCACCAACTCAGCGTCTGGCACATGTTCAAGGTTGTGCCTGCCGACGAGCAGCCCACCTCATTTCCCCTCTGCTGGCGGCTGGCTGCCTCTAGCTTCTCCCCTTCCATCTCTTGGGTAGGGCGTTTGGGGGGATTGTAGCCTGGGTGTGTTTCTTTCTTCCTCAGGAATTCCTCCGTGATTCCTAGTAACTCAGCAACCTGAAGAGGAAAGGGCCAGTAGAAATAAGCTTCTCTCAGTACAGATGCAGGTCTGCAGAGGCATGCGGACCCATGAGTTGAGTGACGGGCATTCAGGCTGTGGTGCCTCTGCACAAACATAAAGTCAGAGGGAAAAGCTCCTGAGGAAATGGATCATTACCCAGAATAGCAGTTCTGGGTTAGCTCAGTGCCAAAGACAGAATAAACGGCACTTTTAAAACTATAAACCACACTTTTTAAGGCTAACACACACTTACTGTGCTAGCTTGTACCTTGGTATCTTTCTTGTACATTATCCCTCCTTTGTCTCTGCAGAAAACAACCCTGCCAGTTCACATCCATATCTCCCTCCCAGGTGGTGAAGAGGGCATGGTGCCGACCTGAGAGAGCCATGCTAGAGTGCAGTTTCTGCTCCCAGCTGGGTGACTTTAGGGAGCCACTAGCTCCCTGAGCCTCAGTGGCCTCCCTGAGGTCAGCTGACTGTTAGGGTTTTGTAAAGAATGGATCTGATTCCACATGCAAAGCACCAGATGTGACGTGTAAAGACACAGCCACGGCCGCCTATCTGGGCCTTGTAAGGAGAACGCCATGGGCATCAGACTGCGGCAGGCAGAGGGAAGGGTACCCCAAGGCCAACCAGAAAACAGGACCAGATGTGCTTGATGCTGACCAAGCTGGAGAGTGTCCCTTTATAAACAGAGATGTTGTTGCTCCAAAGAGGCTGTGGCAAGAGAGGATTCTGGTGGGCATGCACAGAATTTTGTACACATCCAGCTCTGCTGCACAACAGGATATCCACACTTGTTTAACTTAACAGTTTAAAAAGCAGCAACTCACGGGCTAGGGTTGTAGCTCAGTGGTAGAGTGCTTGCTTTGTGCCTGTGAGGCCCTGGGATCGATCCCCAGCATCCCCGGCACCACATAAAAATAAACAAATAAAAATAGAGACATTGTGTCCATCTACAACTAAAAAAATAAGCAGGAAGATTGCGGGTTCAAAGCCCAACCTCAACAAAAGTGAGGCGCTAAGCAACTCAGTGAGACCCATCTCTAAGTCTCTAAATAAAATACAAAATAGGGCTGGGATGTGGCTTAGTGGTAGAGTGCCCCTGAGTTCAATCCCCAGTACCAAAAAAAATAAAAAGCAAAAACAAAACAAACACATAGGTGACTATTCTGAACTGGGGAAGCTACAGGAGGCTTACCAGGAATCCATTATATCTTTGTAATAGTAATTTCAAAAAATAAAATAAAGTATAAAGGCTCATTGAAGAATATGGTAAATGATGAATTTGTGTAAAACTAACAATGACAACCAATAAAAACACCAAAACCCAAACCAGGAACAGATGATAACTATCAAGAATGGACCAAGGGGGAAAATAGACCAAGACTGCGTGCCACAGAAGAGTCCCTATGCCGTGGAACCTTGTCCTTCTCAGCAAAAACGAGCAGCAAAGGGAAGGGGAGTTAAGGCAACGCAACCCCCTAAATACGCTCCAGTGCCACATGTGCAGCAGATGGTTTCAAGGAGGACTATTTCAAGCCAGGGCCACACTGAGAACCAGCGAGGGCCATTTGAGTCAGCACCCTCTCCCACCGAGGAGCAGAGACCAGAGGGGAGGGGCTCTGCCAGGTCAGTGAGGTGCTGCCTCACAGACGGTGGGGCCAGACCCCAGTCCAGTCCCTGAGAACAGCCCCTGGGTGACGGGATCACGGGTGCAGGCTTGTGCCCAGCACAGGTTTCATCCAAAACAATGTCAGCTCAAGACTTTTCCAGGTGAAGAGCCCAATCTAGCTAAAGGCACTGTGATGATGACAATGACACTGAAATGAGAACCGCGTCCAAACAACCTGGCACGGCAAACTGTTGGCCCTATGGGCCCACGTGAAGGCTCACGAGGAGCAGAGTACCAGGCCTAGAGGTGCGGCCCGACAGCAGGGGGCGGAAGGCGAAGGGTGCAGTTTTCTTTTGGCTCATCTGCATTTTTTAGTTTTCTGCAACAATATTTAGTGCCTTTACATGAAGGAAACAAACAATCCACTTGGCTGACTATGATGTCATGGCTGAAAACCTCTTTGTTCACAGTCATCCTTCTTAGAAACCCTGAGAGCAAAACTCTGCTGTGTGCGGCTGTTACCTTATCATTGTTTATTTCCAGGGGCTCCTGAGAGCATGGACCAGAACCACTGAGGTAATCTTGACACAGTTTCTTAACCATGTTATGCAACTCTTCAAATTCCTTATACACGGCTGGGAAAAAAGGCTTTGCCAGATGACCTTTCTCAACCTTCGTGAAGATAAAGATGACAAAAAGAGTTTAAACCTGAGGCAATGGTGTAGAAAACACAGAAGGAAAAAAAAAAACCTAAAGAGAGAAGGACAGGGGTTCCTCAGCCCTGGAAATGGCTGATGGCGGCGCCTCCTTCTCCCCTCAGGGGGTGCCTGCTCTGTGTTGGCACTGTGCCCAGCCTGGGGAGGCCAGGATGGGCCTGGGAGGAGCTGACCAGAAAACACACACCACTTGGCATGATGGCCGCAGAGCCCTGAGGGTGGGGAGGGGAGGGAGCAGAGGGGAGGCAGGAAGGCCTGGGGACAGGCTGGCGCCAGCCCCTGAGAGCATGTGCAGCTCCAGGGATCGCAGCAGCCTCTGTGGGAAGCATGGGGCGCAGGCAGGGCTGCGTCTTCAGAGGTGGTACAGAGAGAGCAGAGCCCCATGTAGGAAGCCAGCCAGGTAGGATGGAGACCTAGCCACAGTTGCTGCTCCCACTGTCACTCTCCCATACAAAGTTAAACAATCAAAAGAGTGATAAGTGGCATGCCTAAGATTCCCCACCAGACAGACACTGGCCCTGCACCAGGCACTGGCGCTCACTTCAGCCCTGTCCTGGAGAAGGGAAGGATTCCACATGGCCTAGGTCTTCCCCAAATACACAGCAAGGATGTCCTCCTGCACGACTTCAGAGCATCCCCTCCGTGGTTCAAGGCTCCACCAAGACTCACCTTCATCAGAAGGAATTCATACACGGTCACAACCTGAGCCAACTGAGGCAGCGCCAACTCCACCAGATCCTTCTGGTCACAATGCTGCAGACACTGCCAAAAGAAAGCATTTGCCACCTCTAAAGCCCATAAGAATTTCCCAACAGTCAGCAAGCTGGTGCATCGTAACAGGAGAAAGTTCTCCCCAAACCCGGCAACTCTAAGCTACATTCCACTTCATTAAGCATCTCACTTGTTCACCCATTACCAAAGTGCTGTGGTCAATTCTGGTTTCAAAGTTTGAGTCCCACATGACAAGCACTGGGTTCTGAGACGAGGCCCAGGAGTAAGGACATGGCTCTGGGGAAATGTGTGAGCTTCCTGCTACTGTGGAGGAAGCTCCCAGAAATGCAAAGTCAGGAAGCTACAGAGGTTAGTGCTGCATGGAGTGAAAGGACAGAGGGATATCCGTAGGCAGCACCTGGGACTGACAGGCAGGCCAGCCAGGCTGGAGGGCCTGAGGATTTGCATTTCCTTCCAAAGGCAGAGTATGGAGGGAGGTTTCAATCAGGTCCTTAAGTGGCAGTGCAGGGAACAGAGTGGGAGGCGGGTGAGGACCCAGTTGACAACAAGGGTGTGGGCAGGAGGGACAGGGAAGGCACAATCCGCCAGACTCGGGGTCACTGGACATGGGAAGGGTGAGTGAAGGGGAAAGAGACAAGAAAGCCTGGGGTTCCCAGCCTGACTGAGCACTAGGCAAAGCGGCTCTCCACCAAGGGTAGGCAGGAAGCCAGTGTGCAGGCCCCCCTCAGCGGAGCACCGAGGGGTTCATGGGACTCCAGGTGCAAAGATTTCAAATACGAGAGCCAAGACTCTAGAGAGCAGTCTGAACAGGAAGTAACAGAGAGTCTGCAGAGGGAAGAAGGTTAGAGAAACCAGGCAGATGAGGGAGCTCAAGCAGGGTAGCAATGAAGTGAGGAAAAGCAGAGGAACTCTGGGAGACAGGAAGACCAGGGAGTTCAGGGAGGCTGCGCTGTCGGGTGTGGAAGACAGAGGAAGCAGCAGACAGGGCATCTCAAATTATACTCAATGCCCAGGTCCATGGTGGTTTTGTCCACTGATTGGCAGGTTTGACTGCCCCATTTTCCCCCGAGCAGGGGCTGTGTCTATCTTGTGTACATGTCCCCTCCTTACCCAGAACTGGGCCTAATACTCGACAAAAACCCAAGAAACATATAATGTCAACTTCTGCGAAAGTTCTCATCTAAAAGAATGGAGAATGGTCCCATTCAAAGCAGTCCTCCACTTCTCTGTGTGACACATGGGGTTTTGTATATTCTGAACCCATCTCCTGCCTGCAGTGACCCTGTGCAGGTCATTTGGCTGGCTGGGTTTTGGGTTCCTCCACTATAGAGGCAAGGCAATGATCATAAAGAATAAATGAAAGGAAGTTTGTCCAGGCCAGCAAGGGGGTGCCAAGGAGTGGCAGGCTAGTTACCTTGCAGGAAGTGCTCAGTAAGTGGTAGTTCTTTTCAGGGTCAATGTAGGATTCTAGACGAAGGCCACCTACCTAACCCATACTTCCAAAAATTAATCATCCAACACTCTCATAACACAAACCCAAATGCAAAGAAAGCTAATCCCCCAAGGTTTAAATTAGCTGCTAGAATGGGCAACATTGCACTGTGCCTTAAGAAACTTCAGGGGCTGGGGATGTGGCTCAAGCCGTAGTGCACTCGCCTGGCATGCATGTGGCCCAGGTTCGATCCTCAGCACCACATACAAACAAAGATGTTGTGTCTGCCAAAAACTGAAAAATAAATATTGAAATTCTCTCTCTCTAAAAAAAAAAAAAAAAAAAGAAAAAAAAACTTGCAGTTGACTGGCACCTGATCCCCCAACCTAAAGGGTCAGCTCCAAGTTTCTTTAAAAAAAAAAAAGAAGGAAACTCACTTCCTCTTGGAAAACCACTTCTGCCCATGGATCTGGAGTTTGGAGGCCCTGGGCCCCTTTAGACACTATCTGGGGCCAGTCATCTTGCTGACTTATCTCATGTTGTCTTGCTATATTTTCTACTTCTTTTTAAGATATTCTCCTGGAAAGGGCTGGTGATATAGCTCAGTGGTAGAGTTCTTGCCCAGCATGCAATTCCCAGGATAGCTGCCCCCCCCCCCCGCCCCACCACCCCCGCCACCAAAAAAAAAACAAAAAACTTTCACCTGATTATAATCAAGATAATGTGGATGAATTCAGGGTTCTACTTTTCTAAGCCAAGCCAGTTAAATTCAATAAATCTAATATTTTTATGGAACTAGAATGGAGACAACAGGGTCCTAAACCTGAAACATTCTTTGCATAATTTAAACTTTTTTACAGAAAAAGAGGAACTCATTTCTGTTGTCTTCCAAACTTCTTCCAAGTAAATACAGGTTATAATTATTCCAAACTTACAAATGCAAGCAGCTCTTGGAACTACATGGGAAGTCCTATGGTCATTTTATTTATCTATCTATTTATTTATTTATTTTAGTTGTAGGCAGACACAATGCCTTTATTTTATTTATTTGTTTTTATGTGTGCTGAGGATCGAACCCAGTGCCTCACATGCAAGGCAAATGCTCTACCACTGAGCTGTGACCCCAGCCCTCCTATGGTCTTTTAAACAGGTAAGCCTCTGTGTTATTTCAGATAACCCCACATTGAACTGATTATATACTTCATCCTGCATCATTGCAGGTGAACTGCTGACTTGGTCATGGTGTTTTACTTTTAAATTCAGAAACCTAACAGTGACTTCCCACTACCACGACAAAGAAACATTGTCCAGAACAGGATGTAAGAGTGTCTACCTCCTCCAGCAGGGCTCTGCTCCCTGAGGCATTCCGCCTCATGGTCCCAGCAGGGCCTTCGTGGGGCTGGGATGCTCGGATCCTCTGATGGACAGCTGCACTAGACTCTGCCAGGGTCTGCGAGTCTCCACTTCTTCTAGGTCCGAGGTGACTCTCTGATCCCAAAAGAGCTGAATGACTTCCATTTTCTGGCTCAGGTACCAATGCCTCTTCTACAGACTGCCCATCCTGGATAATGTCACACACCCCAAAACAAAACAAAACAGGCATGCTTTCTATATATCACCATGAAAGCCTTCAAGCCAAAAAAAAAAAAAAAAAAATCAAAAGCAAGAACCTTGCCAGGTTGAGTGACACAGGCCTGTAATCCCAGGAGGCTGAGGCAGGAGGATCACGAGTTCAAAGCCAGCCTCAGCAACTTAGTGAGGCCCTAAGCAACTTAGCGGGACCCTGTCTCAAAATAAAAGTAATAAGGGCTGAGGATGTGGCTCAGCAGTTAAGCTCCCCTGGTTCTATTACTAAATAGAACAAAATTTAAAAAGGATAGAGATACAGCTCTGTGGTAGAATGCCCTTGGGTTCAATCCCTAGTAACCCGCTCCCCCCCACCAAAAAAAAAGGAACTTGTTGAATTCTTTGTCTTTTTTTGGCAGTGCTAGAGACTGAACCCAGGAGCTTGCTAGGCAAGTGCTCAACCACTGAGCTCCTCTAGCCCAGTTATTTCCTCTTCAATCTAAACTCTTGAACCGTAATCAGTGCATTTTAAACTTTCCTTTCAGATACCAGATGATCATCAGCCAGCCAGTTAGTCTGGACTGACACACCACACTCTAGGATGAAGTAAGAAACTTCTCTGATGGGATGTCACCTTGAAAATGAAGCTGGGGCTGAGTGCCCAGCGGTACAGCCTCTCTCCTCTGGCTCAAAGCCCTGGGTTCAAGTCCCAGCATCAAAGAAAAAAAATCAGCCTGAGTTTTGTTCCTTAAGCATTGCTTTACATTTTTTTATAGTGTATATTTCAAATACCATGAAATCCATCCTCTGAAAGCATAAAATTCAGTGGGTTACATATATTGCAAGATAAGTGACCCTCCTCACCAATTTCAGTTTACTTCCTCACCTTAGAAAGAACTCCTGCCTTGACCCCACCTGTCCCCAGAGCCCACAGCTGCTAATCTACGTTCTGTTTCCATGGGTTGACAGGGCTTTTGGGAGAGAATCCTGGATCTGACGCTGTCCAGTGACTTCCTCGTTGCCAATTCCTGCCTCTGAAAATGAAGATGGGAGCCACAACACACCTACCAATAGCTGTAGGGCCCACGAGCCAACAGGCGAGAAGTGCTTGACATGCAGTGAGCACACAGTATTGTGTCCACTTAGTTCTTTCTTTTCTTTTTTTTAAACCATTTTTTTTTAGTTGTCGATGAACCTTTGTTTGTTTTTATACAGTGTTGAGGATCGACCCCAGTGCCTGACTAGTGCTAGGCAAGCGCTCTACCACTGAGCTCCTCCCAGCCCCCCCTTAGTTCTTCCTTCCTTCCTTCCTCCCTCCCTCCCTCCCTCTTCTCTCTCTCTTTCTTTCTTTCTTTTTGAGACAGTCTCACTAGGTTGCCAGGCTGGACTTGAACTCCTGGGCTCAAACCATCCTCCTGCTGCAGCCTTCTAAGTAGCCAGAATACAGCACTGGCCACTGCACCTGGCTGCCCTTAACTCTCAAAGAGCTTCCCTTTCAAATCTTCATTGCAATGGAAGTTTTAGGAGGAATGCCAGGTTTACCTGTGGCTTTAAGTACCATGTGACCTTTAGGAAGGAAGGGGACAGGGCCTAAGTTGCCCAGGCTGGCCTTGAACTTATAACCCTCTTGCTTTAGTCTCCAGAGACTCTGGGCTTACAGGCATGTGCCACTGCACCTGACAGTCAAATAATTATATATATAAATTGTAGCTGGACATAATACCTCTATTTTACTTATTTATTTTTGTGTGGTGCTGAAGTTTGAACCCAGTGCCTCACAGGTGCTAGGCAAGTGCTCTACCACTGAGCCACAGCCCCAGCCTCGTCAAATAATTTCTGACAGGAGTATCAAGCCTGGGCTGGGATTGTGGCTCAGTGGTAGAGCGCTCGCCTCGCACGCGTGAGACCCTGGGTTCAATCCTCAGCACCACATAAAAATAAACAAACAAAAGAGTATCAAGCCTGTTTCAAGGGAAGCTGGGAAACCTGGATACCCAGAGCAAAAGAATGAAGCTGCACCCTACTTAACACTATCAAAAGCTAACTCAAAATGCACCAAAAGCCTCAATGAAAGACCTCAAAACCATGAGCTTCTCAGAGGAAAACCTAGGGCAGAGACTTTATGACATTGGGTCTGGCTGTTATTTCTGGGATATGACACTAAAGACAGAAGCAAGAAGAGGAAAAAACAAACAAATGGAACTTCATGAAAAAATGTTAGGATTGCGCTGCAGCAGCCACTAACAGGGTGGGGTGCAGTGGCACACCCCTGTGATCCCAGCCACTCAGGAGGCCCAGGCAGGAGGATCCCAAGCTCCAAACCAGCCTGGACAACTTCCCCAAAATCCCTGTCTCAAAATATTTTAGGGCTGGGCAGTGGTGCATGCCTGTAATCCTAGTGGCTCACGAGGCTCAGGCAGGAGGATAGCAAGTTCAAAGCCGGCCTTAGCAACAGGGAGGTGTTAAGTACTCAGCAAGACCCTTTCTCTAAATAAAATATAAAATAGGGCCGGGGATGTGGCTCAGTGGTAAAGCCCCCTGGGTGCAATCTCTAGTACTACAGAAAAAGCAAAACAAAACAAAAACCTGGCGGCTGGGTTCCATTGAATGTGCCCACCAAATGAGGTTGCTGGGTGGGGAGCACTCGCCAGCTTGGCAGCAAAGCAGACCCTCACTATGACAACTTGGGTCTCGAACTCCCATCACACAAGGTGAGGGTTAATTTAAGGATGGTGGGCAGGAAGGGACAGGGATAAGAACACTGTCACCAAACATCGTTACCTGCTGGCCACCCTGTTCTGATTCTGCCCCTTCCTCATGTGCTGCAGCTGGTGCGCACCGCTCTGGAGAGGTCAGGCCTCCAGTCCCTGCTTCTGTGCATCCCAGGGAGAGGCTTCCAGTGGCCTTCTCAGGCAGCGGCGTCTCAGGATCCACCTGGCCGTGGCCTGGGTTAAGTTTAAAATGCCTGGCCAGTCCCCCCTTTCCTATGTATGACTTGCCACAAGTCTGACACCGAAAGGTCTTGGGCCTCAGGGCACAGCTCTCTAAGTCAAAGAGAGCCTGCTTCTCCCTCTGGCCTTCCTCTTCCTCTGTGCTCAGTTCTGAGTAGTCATCGGAATCCGAAGGGTGCCCTTCGGCCAAGTCCTCTGTTTTGATGAATTTATAGTCTCTAGCTTTGTACTTGGGAGGTCGAGATATCCGTCCAGAACGAGTTTGCACCTTGAAAGATTTTTTTAGCTTCTTGGCACGTTTCGTGTGCAAGCTGGAAATGAGTAAATGTGAACTGGAAGAAATGGACATTCTTGTGGGCAGGTGAGAGGCTGCCAGAGCAGTCAACCGGTCGCCCTGGCCGCCTAGAGCCTGGGAGGCCTTGACTCTCTTTGGAGGGACTGGCTGGAGGGCAGGCAGGGGCCTCTGTACAAACACCCGAGGAACAGGAGGCCGAGGTGAGCTTCTGAGAAAGCACAGCTGTGGCCCGGTCCTCCCAGGGGGCTGCCCCCTGAGCAGCTGAGGGCTGGCCACGCGCAGCCCCACCAGGCTGGAGCTCCTCCCCGGAGGCTGGCTCTGTCTTGCTGTTTGGGGCTGGATGGTGGCCAGTGGTGGCATCGGCCTTTCCTGACCTTTCACGTCTCCAGGTGTCACCTTGACACATATGGTTTCTAGTTGCTTAAATATAGAAAGAGGAAACCAGGAAAGAGAAAGACAGCATTATGCTCATTGATATTTCTGTAATCATCACAAATCCACCGTTGAAACTCTGTTTGAACTTACATATAAAGGCTATGTCCTATGTCTGTAGTGTTTATAGCAGTTTTCCAAACCTCTCTGACCACAGAGCACAGGGATACATGTTACACCACAACCAAGTACATCTGCTGAAACGCTGTGGACACAAATGAAGTAACAGTTCATGCAACACTCACCACCCTACATAAATGCCCTCTCATGTGCTATGTAGTCCACTTTTTTTTTTTTTTTTTTTTTTTGGTACAGGGGCACTTTACTCTGGGCAGAATATCCCAGCCCTTTTTAAATCTTTTTATTTTGAGACAGGGTCTAAGTTACTTAGGGCCTCACTAGGTTGATGAGGTTAGCCTTGAATTTGAGATCCTCCTGTGTCTCCCTATTTGCTGGGATTACAGGCATGCACCACTGCCACTGGCAATCCACATCATTAAAAAAAAAAAAAAAAATATATATATATATATATATATATACACATACATACATATATATATACATATATATATATATAAAATGACATATATATTAAATGACATATATATATATTAGACATAATCTACTAAATTATTTCATGACTCATTAAGAAATAATTCCTTGCTTTAGTTTTATCCATGTGGTTTTACTTGGATTACTTAGTACTGTGCTCTAAACTGGACTCCATGCAATGTGAGCTCATTTGTTACAGTGCTGGGGATAGAATCCAGGACCTCTGGCAAGCTGAGCCTCTGGCAAGCTGGACCACCTAAACACATCCCCAGCCCAGTGCCAGTGAGCTCATTTTCCACCACCACCCCCGTCCCCCAAATGAATGAAATTCTGAAACCAAAAAAGCCATAAAGAACAAAGTAACCAACAGGGTCCTACGACCCACCTGTAAAGGTAACACAAGCAGTTCATAAAGCCCTCCCAAATCCTTCCAACCTACATGCCCCTTTCTTTACCATATCCCAAAAGCCCTGTTCATTCTTGTGTATTTTTAAAATTTATACTGCATGTGACTATCTCCAAAAATATGGTTCAGTTTTGAAATGTTTTTAGACTTTATATAAATGAAATAATCTGTACCTTGATGGGCATTTTCACTCCCTATTTTGCTGTGAGAAATGCATCCACATTGACCTGTGAAGCTCTAGGTGCTCATTTTCTCTGCACTGAGTACACTAGTCTCCTGTTGATGAACAGGTTCTCTCCCTCTGTTCTTATGGTCTGTTCTAAAATTTCATAGTATGTGCATACATGTGTATTTCTCCAAGGGCACACTTCTAGGAGAGGGACTTCATAAACCTTCAACAAATTAAAATATAATATCCAACAAAATTTTAAATGCCTATGCTTTTTGATCCAGCAATTTCATTTTTTTGTTGTTGTTTTAGATTCAATTAAAAAAAAAAAAAAAACACTCACATGGGCACAAGGATGAATGTTCTAGGAAGTTCAAGGTAGAACTCACTGCCTGTAACAGCAAAACACCTAACAACTATTAAGGGAAGAGCTGTCTTCAACAACATTCCACAATATTTACTGAGTGCCAACCCTGTGCCAGACATAGTCATAGGTGTTAGAGAAGAGGAGAGGGTGGGAGCAGGACAAGGCTCATGCCCTTGCAGAGCAGAGTGAGCATTTTCTCAGAGGGAGAAAGGCAAAGGTCCAAGGCAGAGTATTTCAACCTTGGCAGAGTGACACTTCGGACCCGTAGTTCTTTGTTGTGTGGAGCTGTCCTGTACTGTAGGAAGCTGAGCACCATCCCTGCCATCACCCTCTAGAAGCCAGCGCAGCACCCCCAAGTTGTGACCCTCAAAAATGTCTCCAGATGTTGCTGAAGGCCCCTTCCCTATGGGGCAAAACACCTTCGGTTGAGAACCACTGATCTGGGACACAAACAGGTCCTCTTTTGGACTCAATCCTATGCCAGTGAAGGGTCAGAAATGTCATCACACAGGGCAGAATAAAAACCCTCACTGAAACCAAGCTGGGGTCCATCTCTCATCTCTATATTGCAAACAACAGAGACAATTTGACATTTTGGTTTATGGTTTTTGTGTACAGAGCTGATGCCAGTGTCCCATTAGTCCCCAATTCCTGGGATACCTGTGACTCACTGACAACTAGGTTTACTTTGTATATCCTTCAATAACCATTATTCATTTCCTTTTACTATTAGTCAGAATTTTTCTCTAAGCTCTTTGTATATTACACATACACCATATTATACACACACACACATACACACACACACACACACACACACACACACACCAAGACCTATTGTTCTAGAATGACCAGCAGCAGAATTGGTCCCATAATATATTTATCTGCTATCCAGACTGACTTACCACATAGGTATTATACTTGATATTTTGCTATATGTGTATTTAATTCTGTAAACTTGGGGCTGGGGTTGTGGCTCAGTGGTACACTTGCCTGGCACGTGTAAGGCCCTGGGATTGATCCTCAGCACCACATATAAATACAATAAAATAAAATAAAAATTTATACTATTTATAAACAGTATCCAAGCCTGTCTCACACCTGAGCTAATGGGAGGCTTTCCCCTGCCCTGCCCCAGTCCCTGAAGACCTGCTGGATTGGATCAGCTGGGATGGAGCACAACACCTATCCTTTCAAAATCTCCATTGATTCTGAATGCTGACGAGGCTCCCCAGGGGCTCCCCAGGGAGTAGATAGGTGAAGCAGATAGGAAAACAGTGCCACCATAGCACAATAGATAAGAGGCAGAACAGACTGAAGGTGACAGACTTGCCAAGGAGAGCTCTCAAGGGTATCTCAAGGGTTTTTGCCAGGTGAAATACCACCTCTTCGGCATTAGTGTTGAATGTCCTCAGCCAAATCTAATTTCCCATTCTTTTAAATTCATTTAGTTCTTTATGTTGATCTCTAGCTTTCTGACCTTGATTAGAAATTACCTGGGGGCTAGGGTTATGGCTCAGTGGCAGAGCTACAGCATGTGGAAGGCACTGGGTTTGAAACTTACCACTGCATAAAAGTAAAACAAATAAAATGCTTTCTGTCCATATATAACTACATTTTTTTTAAAAAATAAGTTATCTAGTCCATGCCTTACCTTCTATTAGTTCATAACTCCTCAGGGGCAAGGTACACACCTGGTTTGCCTTTGTGGCCTCCAAGGCACAGTGAGGTTGAAAGATTATTAGCACAATGGGCCATAAAGTAACATTATTTTGAGTGCAGGTAGAATTTATACCATTCCCATCAGATTAGCTACAGAATATAATTCTTTTTTATTCATTACCTCCCTCCACTCAGCCCCATGCTGGGGATTGAATGCAGCATTGCCACTGAACTACATCCCCATCCCTTTTTATATTTTGAGATAGGATCTCACTAAGCTGCTGAGGCTACCCTTAAACTTGAGATCTTCCTGTCTCAAACTCTTGAGTGGCTGGGATTACAGATGTATGCCACCACTCCTGGCTTAGAATACAATTCTTTTAGGTTCCTAAGCTTATTTTCACTTGATGAAACGTGACATTATTGGACTCTTTCTGAAGTTGCCACACCAAATCAGATCCAAAAAGTAGTGTGTAGTGAGGACACAGGCTCTGGAGTGCAGCTGCACCTATGGGACCTTGGGCAAAGTCACCCAATCTCTCTGAGCTTGTTCTTGACCTGGAAAAGGCTGATAGAGAAGCATTATTGCTCCCAGTGGCCTGGGCAGAAGTTCTGCAAGTTCAAAGCCTGCCTCAGCAATTTAGCATGACCCTAAGCAACTTAGCGAGGCCTTGTTTTTTTTAAAAAAAGCATTATTACATGGCTGCTGACAACTAAGCAGCTTAGTAAAGTGCCTGGCTGGGAGTAGGGAGTGTGTAAACAGCAGGAGTCACTAGATGGTGGCTGTACTGGATGGTGCCATGCTGTCTTTAACAGATTTGCTGTGTCCAGTACATGGGGAGGCACTGGTTCTTCAGAAGAGTACAGCCAAAAAGCTCACGCAGTGAACCATCCCTACTGCCAACAAGGAAATCAAAGTCCAAAGAGGTTGTTACCTTACCTAAGGTCACACCTCCAGCAATGTTGGGGCAGCATACTTGTCTTCCCAAACTAAATAAAGCAAGATAACTCTCCAGCCTTGATAATTGGTTACAAGCCTATGCAGCCCCATACCACTCAGGAAAAAAAAAAAAAAAAAGTTGAAGACTGTTGGCTCTATTCTCTAGCCTGTTTACTAGAAGCATCTCTCTTCCTTTAGCAATTTAGGGATGAAAGTATTGTCATGTACAACCCTCAAGATAAGGGGATATGATTTTACACACAACATGCAACACCTCCAGCTTTAGGAACTGCCTGAACCCTCCCGGCTTGGGAGATCACTTTCTAAAGCCAACTCCCCCAGCAGTCAAGAGCTCTATGACCCAGGGAATAAACTCTCTGGGAGAGGATGACCTGGGGTATAGAGGGCTTTCACGTGTTTCACGTGTACTGGCACTGCTGGGCACTGGGGTTACAAATCACAGGCACCACTCAGGTGCCAACTCGTACAGCAAACTACTGCATTGTGCTTCCTTCTGTCCCAAGTCTGGGTCTTGGCACTTGCTCTGCTTTCCACTCTTTTACTCCACTCAGGTCTCAGCTCCATTGTCAGGCCTCGAGGACCACCCACTGGAAAGCTGCCCCCCTTTCACCCCCAGAACCGCCTTAACTCTGCACCGTGCCTCACCCCTTGCACTAGGGGCCCCACCTGGTGCACTGTGAGCGCTCAATGGATGCTGAATGAGGGGGCAGAGACGGGTAAGAGCCACGCAGCGCGGAGGAGCCCAGCGCAAGGCGGTGCAAGTTCGGGGACTGGCGACGCCGGCCTCTCCGGCCCGGCCGCTCCAAGGCGAGCCTGCCCGTCGCGAGGCGCGGGCCCCCGAGGCCTCGGTTTCCCCCACTCCCTCCCAGCGCCTCACCTGGGGTGGCAGGAGGCGCGGCGGGCGCGGGGGCTCGGCGCCCGGAGCCCGCTGCAGGGCGGCCTGCTGGGCCGCGTCCCGCAGCCGCCGTGCCGCGTCCTGCAGGACGAAGCCCGGTGGAGGCTCGGCGGGCGGCTGCGCCTTCGTCACCTGCTCCAGGACCCGCCGCAGCTGCTCGGGGTCAAGTGGGGCCACGCGCGCCGCGTTGCCACCCTGGCCCGGAGGAACCCGGCCGCTGCCGCCATCCCCGCCGCCACCCCAGCGCCCCGGCTCCGCGTCCGCCATGACAGCTGAACTGGGACTCGAACCCTTGTAGCTGAGCGACGGCGACGCGAATGTGCGTCACCTGGGAAAGGGGCGGGCTACGAGTGCCCAGCAGGCCAATACACTACGGAAGGCGGCCGGGCTGGGGGCGGAGCCGGGATGGCCACGCCCCTCTACCACGCCCCATCACCGAGGTCCGCGCAGGCCGCTCGGGTTCTATTTTGTTTGTTTGTTTTTCCGCGCTGGGGCTGGAACCCTGGGCTCCCGCGTGCTGGACAAGCGCTCCGCCTCTTGGATTATTTTCTTAACTCTACGACGTCACCTCCTCCAGGAGCTGTCCGGGTCTCCCAAGCCGAGGTCTTCCAGAGCCCCTGGCCTGTCACCTTTCAAATGTTAACGTCAACCTACACTGAGGGTCCTGCCTGGAGCTGTGGATTCCCAGGAAGACCCCAAGATGTCCTGATTTAATAACTCCAAGAGGGAACCTAGTGTTCGCACTCTTAACAAGAGTGCCCCTCAACCCCCTAATTGTTCCCAGCTTGATCTACAAAAGCCCTAGTGCCCACGCAGACTGGGCACGTCTTGAGGACAGGGATGCTATGTTACTCATTCCGTGCCGACACAGGCCCTGGCCCAGTGCACGGTGGGGGAATGAGGGAGCCACCTCTTCCCGTTTCAGTCCTGTCCACCCATCTCCACTCTTCCTCAGCCTACTCTCTTACTCGGAAGGCTCCCTGTCTTGTAGCTGCAGGTGTGTACGCGTGTCTCAGCTCCTCTCCCCAAGGAGGTCAATGAAGGGAAGCGAGGACCGAGAGACCAGGCAGAGATGCACACGAGAGTTTGTCAGAGCTGTCTTGCCCTGGTCACTCTCTCTACATATAGAAGAGAGAGGCCCCCAGATATCCGGGTGTTCTTTTGTGGGGTAGGGGTTTGGAGTTGGGGGATAGGCTTGGGGGTGCTTGCGTCAGAGCTAGGCGGGTGGGGAATAGGGTCTTAGGTCGATGGCATCATGGGGCTTTCCGGAGTCAAGTGGTCATTTCCCTCTGGGATTGGTTTAGGGTTATGGTACCATGGGTCACCAATGGGGCTGGGGGTAGCTCCGGTAAGAAGAAGTACAGGAAAGCGAAACATCCCATAGACGGCTGCTGAAATTTTAAATCAGTACCCTATAGTCAACACTTACCAGCCCCTGGGAGGTATGCAGTCTACATAGGAAGGAGCGGGAGGAAACTGGTTTTTGCAGCATAGTATGATGAGTGCCATGATGTCCATAGGGAGGGGGCTGCGGGCCAGCCTGGTGTTGGAGAAGGTTCTGAAAGACCTTCTAATCATTTGCTTCTCACCGTCATCATCAGAGTCAATATTCAACTCTAAATTGTTCTAAATTAGTTCATTGGTAGACTCATAGTGTTGGCCAGAGATCAGACTTGTGGAATTTGTTTCAATTACTTAATCCTTCCTTTTTTCTAACCTCCTCTTCCCCTCTACCCCTCCCCTCCCTCCTTCCCTCCCCTCCCCCTCCTCCCTCTTCCCCTTCTCCTCTTTCAAAAGAAACCCTTCCCATCTTCCCATCCTCTATTATGAGAAAGTTTTCCTCTGATTTCTAAGCCTAGAATTTCCTCCACCATTTAGAGCATGGTGCCCCATTTTATCATCTTTTTGAGCCTGTCATGGAGGGAGAAAAAAAAATTCCTTGAATGGGGAATTTGAATTAAACTGAATTTGAATTAAAAGATAGATTAAACTGATAAAAACCAAAAATTAAGGTGAATTTTTATCAATGTATATAAATAAATACATGGGAAAATAGGACTAAGCAGGGGGTTAGAATTTTACTAACTACCTTAGTAGAGGAGGGGAGAAGGGCACTTGTGGGAAAATGACTTTTTGGAGATATAAGTGGATCCTTAGGAGAACAGGTGAGAATCTGGTAGCTTTGTGGGCATGTCTACTTAAATATGATGCAGCATCTTTCCAGAGATGGAATGGGGGTCTGTCTTGCCCTGGTCACTCCTGTCTTGCCCTGGTCACTCCCCAGAAAGGGATTTAGGATACTTGAGCTCTTTCAAGTTCTTTCAGGAGGCTCTGCTTTTAGATGGATGAAAAGTTACTGGTACTCAACTAATGTTTTCAAAATAAATTTTATGCTACAGTGGTATATTTGGAACCCCCTTAAGTTCGGAAGGTATGCAATAAGGGCAGCAATCTGCACCTACCCCTGTTACCACTCAAGGCTCAGTCTGCCAATCCCACTAGGGCTTGTCAAGAGGCAAGGCAGCGGTAGAAAACTTTATTATCAAAACCTTCCCCAGAGGATGTGGCTCAAGCGGTAGCGCTCGCCTGGCATGCGTGTGGCCCAGGTTCCATCCTCAGCACCACATACAACCAAAGATATTGTGTCCGCCAAAAACTAAAAAATAAATATTAAAATTTAAAAAAAAAATCTTCCCCAGAGGCTCATGTAGGAGCAGTTTATGTAGAAGATGGGTGATCACAGACTGGCAGGCACCTTCTTGTTGGTGGAGGTTTGTGGACAAATAACACACGCATTTGATCTCAATTATCTAGTCAGGAGATGCTTTTTGGTTCTGCAAATCTGAAGAACAAGCATTATTTCCTTGGGTTATTATTATTATTTTTTAACCAGGATTAAACTCAAAGGCACTTAATCACTGAGCCACATCGCCAGCCCCCACCCCCCACCCCCACCTTTTTTTTTTTTTTTTTTTTTTTGTATTTTATTTAGAGACAGTGTCTCACTGAGTTGCTTAGGGCCTCCCTAAATTGCTGAGGCTGACTTTGAATTCGGATCCCCCAGCCTCGGCCTCCTACAAGCCGCTGAGATTACAGGCTAGCACCACCGTGCCCAGCTCCTTGGGTTATTGTCACTGATTAGTTTGCCCACATGAAGCTCCTGACATATTACACAAAGCACAGGCTAGAAGCATTAGCTGCCCCAAGGCTCCCTTGCTGATTACCAGACTCACAATAAAGAAAACATACTTCACCCATGACAGAAGATGAGAAGCATGTGAACTTCAGTAGGAGTCCAGAACCAGATCTCGTCTCAGTGCTGGGCGTCACTCCGCGCTGCGACCCTGGCCTAATCCAGCACCGTGCATATGCATTCCTAGGTGTGCACAGGTGTTCCAGCTGTCAGCAGCCGCGGGTTCTTCTAATCTGCTGGCATTGACTGCATCCACGCCTTTGACTTCGTCCTGAGCACTTAACCAAGGGCTTAAGCCTTTGGTCTGTGAACTTGGGCCTTGTTTGGACCAGAGGTTCACACATATTTGAGAAAAGAATGAATGATGGTGGAGACGTTTTCGCGGCGATGCTTTGGAAAAAGCCCTGATATGAAATGGCATCGCCCTAGGAACCTGGCTATGGTTGAACTGAACACACCTGCCAAGCCGGAGACAGGCTGCAGTGAGAAATGCACCCGCTGCCCTGCGGTTGAGATTTGGGCTCTCTTTACTGTGGCCGTTCATTCCGTGAGCCTCTGGAAGGCGTGACTTCCAGACCTGGACCGTCCACCACCAGAACTCGGAAACGGAGGTCCGCACAATAGGGACCGCCAGGCGGCGCCGTCCGAGGGCCTCTGTCTCCGCACGCAGCACCTCCAGACGAGCTGGAGCCTCGGGACAGCCACGGTCCCTGGAACGCATCCGGAAACGGAGGCTGCGGATGGCTGCAGGCAGGCCCCAGGGACTTCCGCAACGCGCGCGGCCCGGGCGGAACTGGGTCGACTTCCCAGCTGAGTCCGGAAAATGATGTCCGGAAAGATGCAGCTGCACGCTGGGCCTCGAAAATAAAAGAGTGACTCAAAGACATCATTTCAGAAATGTTTCTAAAAAAAAAAATAGGAGCACTCGTGGCCCGTACGGGGATCGAACCCGCGACCTTGGCGTTATTAGCACCACGCTCTAACCAACTGAGCTAACCGGCCACTCGTATTTCACTGGCCGCCCTGGCGCCAAGAAGGTTTGGTAGCGCTCTGGCGCCGCTAGGCTGAGTGCCCGCGCGGTGTCCGCGCCGGCTGCGCCCCTGCTCCAATGGGACCCGGCCGCGGGAGCGAGAAAACCAGACCGGGGCTGGGGAGGCGGCTGTCTACATCAGCGAGGCCTCCGCAGGCAGGATGGAGACGTGGCTGGGGAGTAAGCCTTTCGAATATTCCACTTCGATGCTGTTTTTATCACCTGAGAACCCTTGCCAGGAAGCTCCCGGCAGCAGAGCTAAATCAAACTTGGAAAATACGGAGAGCCGGGTTAAGGACAGAAGAACCCTCGGGTTCCCCGCCGTCCATCAAACCAGAGCCTCTGGGGTCTTGGCTTCCTTCCTGCCAGTCTTTTAATTGTAGAGGTGTCGTTTAAAAGATATTTTGAATCCAAAGCCTTACTTGAAAGAATACCATTTTATGTTGTTTTTTTTTTCTACTTAATATTCTATCATAAGCATATCCCTAAGTAATTGCAGGTGTCACTAATTTATTTTTTGTTCATCTTTTGAGACAGGGTCTCGCTTGAACTTGGCTGTCCTCCACCTCAGCCTCCTAGTAGCTGGGATCACAGGGCCAATGTCATTTTGTATGGTTCCTCTTGGGGATGCAGAGCCCTTGCCTAGCTTGTGTGAGGCCCTGAGTTCAGTCTCCAGTGCTGGGGGTCGGGGGAGTTCTTCAGCACAGAGTTTCATTGAATAGATAAAACATAGCTTTCCCGTTTTTATCTTATTTTTTTAAAAATGCATCCTGCACGCGCTAGACAGTTGAACTCTCTACCACCGAGCCACAACCCCAGCCCCCTTTTATTTATTTATTTATTTTGATACCAGGGATTGAACCCAGAGGCACTTAACCACTGCCTTGAAAATATTGGCTAGTCTGACTTTGAACTCTCCACCCTCCTGCCTCAGAGCCACTGGGATTGATGAGCCACCTTGCCCTGCTTTTTGTGTGTGTGTGTGTGTGGTGCTGGGAATTGAACCCCGGGACTTGTGCGTGAAAGGCAAGCACTCTACCAACTGAGCTATATCCCAGTCCCATGCTTCTCTTCTTCTTCTTCTTTTTTTTTTTTAATTAATATATAATTTACTTTTTTAAAAAAATTGTAGATGGACACAATATCTTTATTTTATCTATTTTTTTTTTTAAATATGGTGCTGAGGATCGAACCCAGTGCCTCAGGCATTCGAGGCACGCACTTACCACTGAACCACAACCCCAGCCCTCTTCTTTTTAATGCTGGAAAAAATATTTTCAATTTGCCTTCTTGTTAATGGAATACATCACATGATACAAGGTACAAGGGTTGAAATAGCTAAGAGGTAGCAAGGGGATAGGGTCTGTATACCAGGGGAAAAACAGGGTAGAGACAGCGATGGGAAGAGGACTCCACCATGTCCACTCCTGGCCCATGCGTCCTGGGGCCTCCTGGTTGCTGAAGAGCCTCACCTGGGGCGCTGCTGTGGCTCAGGCTCCCAGAGTGCAGGAAGGGAGCCAGGTTCACATTGTCCACTCCTCTCCTCTGACTTCTCCAATAAACTGCAACTGCTGCACGTTCACCTCCCTGATGAAAGAAGAAGAACCAAAATCCAGCTGATTCACAGACCTTATTGAAAGGATGTTACATAGTTCACCCCTCCATGAGGAAGTCTAGAGGACTGGTTTTAGAAAAGCAGTCAGTCGGTCCACACATACTCATCAAGCTTGGCAGTGCTGTCTCCAGGCATCAGCTTAGAAAAGACAGATGTGACCAACAACAGAGAAGCTGAGGTGCCAGATTGATTACATGAGCCATGGTGGGAGGCTGGGCCAGTTTTCTGAAGTCTGTGACATTTGTGTTCCAAACAAGGATGCAGTGGGCCCCACAGTGGTAGGACCCTTCCCATGAGAGCTTCATCCTGGCTTAGGCTACATTCCCGGAGCCTCACACACCATCTGGCATAGTGCTGCTCCAGAAATAGGAGCCAACCCAGAAGCCCAGCAATACCAGTAAAACCTGAATCCACCTTGCCTGCGTTGGAGTTCCTCTAGCTCACTGGACAACTCCAGTTTATGTGTGCCCTTGATTCACACATGGCTGAGGCTCATTGGGGTGAGTCAGGACCACATCCTCCAAGTGTCCTAGATGATGCCCCTGAACCATTCCAAAGATGACATTTTGTAGCTCCCCCCACACCTGCATAAAAATACTAACACAGGAAGTATTTATCCCCAGCAGGTGTTTTGGTTTTTTTTTTTTTCTTTTATGGGTCCCCTCGCACCCCCGAGACTGGAAACTGAATATTTCTGGAAAGTGCCACTTGTTGGTCCTGTTAGTTTACTGATTAGTTAGCCTAACCATGTTCTTAGTGACACATGTCCTGTTATTGTTGGGAAGTACCAACTAGCTCTGTGTTACTCTCTTTTAATTGTGAAGCTCCAATAGAATGTTTCCACTCAAAAACTAAAAATAAATAGTCAAATGCATGAATTTAAAAGTCACCTTAATTTTATGTATTTTGAGATGGGGGAATATCTCCCTGCGTTGCCCAGGCTGGTCTCAAAGAGATACTCCTACCTCAGCCTCCCAAGTAGATGGGATTACCAGCCCTCACAACGGTGCCAAACCCATTTTACATTTTAAAACGAAGTCAGATTAAGCCATTTCTCTTTTCCACCTCGCTTTCCTTCCAGGCCAGCAAATAAAAATGCAGGAAGCCCACCGAATCCCACATAAACAATGGAAGCATTGTTCGCAATATTTGGGACATGCTTATCCTGAAACAGTACGGAAATAGTACTGTATTGTGCCTGGCAACCCCATGCCCCGGGGAACAGTGGGTTGAAAGACCCGCCTAACCCTCGGCTTTCCTTTCTGCGCACCCGCACGGCTGCTCGGTTCCCTCTGCTGCAGCCCCGCGCCCTGCTCCAGCCTGGGGCATTTATTCTCGCTTCTCCTCTTTTTTCTTTTTCTTTTTATTTTCTTTTTTTTTTTTTTTTTTTTGTTTGTTTGTTTTTTTGGTGGGGGGTACCGCGGATTGAACTCAGGGGCACCCACCACTGGGCCACATCCCCAGCCCTCTTGTATTTTATCTAGAGATGGGTCTCACTGAGTTGCTTAGCGCCTCGCCGTTGCTGAGGCTGGCTGTGAACCCGCGATCCTCCTGCCTCAGCCTCCCCAGACCTTGCGGGGCTCCCTCCCCCGACGCCCCTATCTCGGGAGGCTGCCTTCCCTTCCCCTCCCTCAGAGCTGGCTGTTGTGCCCTCCGCCCCCAGGACGTGGACTGCGGGAGGCAGCGCTTCCGTCCCCTCTGCATCGCCAGCTGCGAGGACGGTGGCTGGCCCGCGGTGGTGGGCAATCGAGGTTGGTCCGACGAAGCCAGGCGGACCCGTCCCGCGGGGCGAGCGAGCCTGGGCGCCCTCCGGGGTCCCGCCGGCTTTCCCGCGGCCCCAGGTGCGCACGCGGCGGCGGACGTCAGGGGGCGCCCGAGGCCCGCGCGCTCCGCTCGAGCCGGCGCCTGGCTCCTGCGCCCTGGGGGCTCGTCGCGGCCCGCGGGGAGGGCGGCCTCGGCCCTCCGGGCCCTCCTGCTCCACTCTGCCCCCGGCCTCGCTTGCCGGCCTCCCGCGTCACCGAGTCCGGATTCGCCCCCCTGGGAAGGACGGCGGTCCTGGTGGCCCTGATGACCGCATTTTAACTTAATTACCTCGTGAACACCCCCTTCCCGTGAAGGGCATTTCAGACACTGGCTCAGGCCTTCTACGTATCCCATAACATTCGCCTTCATTTCTTCTGTTACTAAAGCTTCAACTTGCAAAACAGGTTTAACATTGAATTTCTCAACAACTCTTCTATTTATAAATTAAATAAATAAGAAATGCCATTAGGCCGAGCGCCACCTGTAATCCCAGCAGCTCGGGAGGCTGAGGCCGGAGGATGGCGAGTTCAAGGCCAGCCTCAGTAACTTATAGAGGCCCAAAGCAACTCAGAAGACCCTGTTTCTAAATAAAATATAAAAATGGGCTGGGGATGTGGTTCAGTGGCTAAGTGCCCTGGATTCAATCCCTGGTATCAAAAAATTAAAAATGGCATTAAATGTTTAAAATATGCATATGCTCTAAATATTTACGAATTTGGTAAGTGGTACTGGGGATCAAACTCTAGTGCTTGTCAGGCAAGCACTTGACACTGAGCTACACACCAGCCCCTGATTTTAAGTTCTTAAAACACTAAATGATGCTTTTTGAAAATTGAAGTGTTATATTTAAGAAAAAGAAAACAAATATATAATTTTAAGCCATATAGTACTAAAAGCTTATGATGAAGAACATTGGTCCAGCCCATCCCCTCCCTGTCACCATCCAGCTCCTACAGGTAACCATTGTGAGCGCTGATTTCTTCTGCCTTTTCCTCCCATAAATCTAAGTAATATGATTATACTATTTTTTTTTCAATTTTAGACACTATCTGTCAAGTTCGTGCTATACAAATTAGGTCATAGTTCTTTTTCCAACATTTTCCCAACTCACATGTACTCCCCTTTCCTATGATTTTCGAATAATAATACTATTAATTTTTTAGCCAAATCAGTATTCAGTATTTACATTGTTGTTTCTATAAACACTGTTCCCAACTGAGCCACAAGGTTTACTATAATTACATTTCTTTCTGACAAAGAACTGTTTGTGTTCCTCTGGGTTTACTTTGCTAATTTCCTTTTAAAATTTTTTATACATTTATTTTTTTAAGAGAGAGAGAATTTTTTAATATTTATTTTTTAATTTTCAGTGGACACAACATCTTTGTTTTTTTAATGTGGTGCTGAGGATCAAACCCAGTGCCCTGCACATGCCAGGTGAGCGCGCTACCGCTTGAGCCACATCCCCAGCCTTATATCTTTATTTTATTTATTTATTTTTATGTGGTGCTGAGGATCACTGAAAGTTCGGAGTCCTGCACATCTGAACACAATTTTTCTTCTACCCTCCCACTTGGCCAATAACTAGAGAACTCTAGAACAGAGATCCCTCAGCAGCAGAAAGCCTCACTTTATCTTCTATGTCCAGTCCAATGAGATGTCCCAATTGGGACTTCCAGTGCTGGAACCCGGGTTTTTAGATATATCTAGGTTTTCTCTTTCAACACTGTTTAGAACTTCTCACTATCCCCTGTGCTCTGAAATGTCATAAGTGCACCTTGGTGTGGATCTTTAATTCCTGTGTCCTAGGTGACTAGAGTAGTGCTGGGCCATAATAGGTGCTCACTAAATACTGGTGAAAAAAATCAAACTCCACATTCTGGCCATTCCTCAGGCCTTTCTACTCAGAAATGTCCCTGTCCACTCTAGAAACACTTTTTTTTTTTTAACATTTTATTTTATTTTTTAATGTTTATTTTTTAGTTTTCGGCAGACACAACATCTTTGTTTGTATGTGGTGCTGAGGATCGAACCCGGGCCGCACGCATGCCAGGAGAGCACGCTACCGCTTGAGCCACATCCCCAGCCCTCTAGAAACACTTTTGTGAAGAATGTTTCTGATGGAGATTTCATAATCTGTATTTTTTCTTTTTCTGGGATGCTATTCTTCAGAGGTCAGACATGAGTTGATGCTTTGATTTTCCTCACTCTTCCATCAGCCAGACCTCCTTTGTTTATCTCCTGAACAATTCCCATGAACTACCTAAACTACCTTCCTACTTTCTTTCTACACTTTTTTTGTGTTGACTATGGATCCAGGGGCACATAGATGGAGACAACAGAACTTCCAATCATAAAGTTGAATTCTGAGGGAAAAAATTGAAAGGAAAACAAAAATAAATCCAGAAACAAAAATGCTTCATTATACAATATGTACATGTCAAACTGTTAGATCATACAAAAGAAAAATAGAGAAACAGAAGGATTTTTCAGATGTTGCTTCTAATTTGCTTCAACAAATCGGCTGATTCCAGAAACCAGGTGACTTTAAAAATTTCTTTTCTTAAGGTAGGATATTCTCCCCCCTCTTACTGCTTTTCAGTGGCTTCCAATTACTACTCCTCCTATTATTATTATTATTATTTTGGTACTGGGGTATTTAACCACTGAGCCACATCTCCAGCCCTTTTTGGGTGGGGGGTACCAGGGATTGAACTCAGGGGCACTTGACACTGAGCCATATTTTATAGAGAGACAGGGTCTCACTGAGTTGCTTAGCGCCTCACTATTGCCGAGGCAGGTTTTGAACTTGAGATCTTCCTGTCTCAGCCTCCCGAGCTGCTGGGATTAAAGGCATGTGCCACCACGCCTGGTTCCATTCCTTTTAAATTTTTATTTTTGAGACAGAATCTCACTAAGATGTTGAGACTGTCACCTAAATTGATCAGACTAGGACTTCTGATCTTCTTGCCGTAGCCTCCCAAGTCTCTGGGATTACAGGTGTGGGTCTCTGCATCCAGCTGTCCTTTGACATTTTTCTAGTGTCAAAAGATAAATTCACAACATACTTAGTTATAGGTCGAATTGGATTTTGTTCCAGATTCAAGAATTGGGGCAGCCTCCATTCTTCAAAACAGATTGAGAGCTCCCACTATGCAAAAACAGAACTATGGGTTTTATTAGGTGGTAACAGAACAACCGAAAGAAAGCTGATGGGTTAGTGTCAAGTTGTATTATTTTGGCAGGAGTGAAAGCAAAGCTGACTTGGGTAGACTGGATCTCCTGTTTTGGGGAAAAACTAGTGTGTTTTGGGATCTATTTGCTTAAATTTTCAGTTTGATGGTGGCATTTAGCACGAGTGACTCCATTTTGGTTTGGTCTGGTTTGTTGTGGGCTAGTGTGGAAGCTCCTCCCAAAATGAAGGCCTCCCATAGTTTTATATATATATATATATATATATATATATATATATATATATATATATATATATATATATATATATATTTATACCTTTATTTTATTTACTTTTATGTGGTGCTGGGGATCGAACCCAATGCCTCACCCATGCTAGGTAAGCGCTCTATCATTGAGCCAAAACTCAGCCCCTCCAATAGTTTTTTAACACTACTAATTTTTTTTTAACCATAAAAAAATTTAAGCCAGGTGTCGTAGCACATGCCTTTAATCTGAGCTACTTGGGAAGCTGAGGAGAGGATCTGAATTTCAAGGCAATAAATTAAAAAGGACTGGAGGTGTAGCTCAGTGGTAGAGGGCCTCTAGGTTCAATGCACAGTACCACACCCACACACACACAGAATATTTTAAGATTTTTGTATTATATGTTTCAAATCAGTTTTTCCGAATGTTGTCTTAATCTTATAGATAATAGCCAGTGTCCACACCGGAGTGGAGAAGAGGGAATTTGTGTACAGACTTTTCTATATGTTGGTAGAATATTGCTGGTGAGTGATTTTCTACATTTAAATTGTGAATGCCTTTTAACCTATTAACTCCTATCAAAGCAATCACACGAATGTTTAAAGATATGTACAAGGATACTTTCTGGTCTTGTTTGTAATTGTGAAAAATAAAGCATTTTTAGGGAAAAATTATATCATGTAATATAACACACCTGTTAAAAAGCATAGGTTAGGGGCTGGGGCTGGGGCTGAGCGGTAGCACACTTACCTGGCATGTGTGAGGCACTGGATTAGATTCTCAGTACCACATATAAATAAATATCAACAATTTTTAAAAAAATTTAAAAAAGCGTAGGATAGCTCTCTATGTGCCAATATTGAAAGGTGACTAGCCAGTCACATGTCATATGACTGTAATAACAGTAACTCTGGAGACTGAAGCAGAAGGATCACAGGTTTCAGGCCAGCCACGGCAACTTGGCAAGACCCTGTCTCAAAATGAAAAAATTAAAATTAGAAAAAGTCTGGGGATGTAATGGTAAAGCGCCCCTAGGTTCAATCCTCAGAACCCCAAACAAACTCAGAGTGACTATAATACATTAAATGAAAAAAAGAAAACTATAGAAGAATATGTATGATTTATCTATGGTTTTCAATTATGGGAAAATTTGTCCAAATACATAATCAGAAATTATGTATTTGGACAAGAAGACGCCTCTCAACTATTGTCGGTCTCCTTTTCTGAGGAGGAGAGAGAATGAGATGAAGGAAAGAACTTTGAAAGTATTTCTTCAAATTTCATACATTCCTTTTCTTTATTCTCCTTGCTTCTTTTCTTCTCCGATTCTTTCAAATCAGCACATTTTACTTCTTTACTCTCAGAAAAGAGGGACGCCGATCCCCCGCAGTAGTGGTAGGGATAACCTGGCTCTTCACCTGTCGCGGGTCGCATCTGCACATAGGTCCCCCCTAGATGCATGCAGCTTTACCACAGAATGCGAGTTTCGAGAAGTCCGCCACCTCGCCTACCTGTGCTCCTTTATGTCCCCCCTTCTCCAGCAACAGCGCTGGCAAAAGAAACGTTTGCTCAATTAAAAAAGAAAAACGAGCTCTGTGGTAGAGCACTTGCCTAGCATGCGTGAGGGAGTGGTTCAATCCTCAGCACCACATAAAAATAAACAAATAAAACAGAGGCATTCTGTCCATCTACAACTACAAGAAAGAAAGAGAGAAAGAGAGGGAGGGAGGGAGGGAGAGAGAGAAAGAAAGAAAGAAAAAGAAAAAAAAAGGAAAAACGTACAAATTCATTGGGTAATCGCTCGTACCAGACCGGTAGATGCTCAACTGCGGGATGAGGTGGCAAAGAAGAGGTGTCATTTAAAGTCATATTTCTCGAGCCAGTAGAAGTTGCAGGATCTCTTCCGCGTTTCAGGCTCGGAACTGCTGAGTGACAGCCGGGAGACTCCAGCCCGCGAGGGTTTAAATTTGAAGCGGCGGCGGCTGCGGTCGCTAAGCAACCACGCAGAGGAGGCGGGCCGCATTGCACATGCGTATGAGGGCAGGCTTCTGCGCACGCGCGGCTCCACCTCGGGGGCGGTCAGGGCCGACGGTTGCCAGGGTGACAAGGATACAATATGGCGGCTGTATCCTAACGCTCTTGGGCAAGGGGCCATCGCGGAGGTCCCAGCACAGGATCCCGCCTGAGGGAGAGGAGGGCAGGTGCCGGCCTTCCTGCCCGTGTCTTTCCCGCGCAGGGTCGGCCAGGGGTTGTCGCCGACTTCCGCGCGCAGGATGAAGAGTGAGTGAGCCGGGAGGGCCGGGGCGGCGCGCCGGGCCGGGCCGTTCTGGGGGCTGGGCGGGCGAGTGCCGCTCCGCCCCGGCGCCGGGCGGTGCAGGCCGGAGGTGCGGGAGCCGGGTTTTCAGAGCCGCGCCGGGCGAGGTTCCGTTTCTGAATGTTCCGGGTGGCCGTGGGCGCTCGCAGCCGGCGCCCTGCCAGGGTGACGTGCTCGGCGTGCAGTTGCCGGACCTGGGCGTGCGTTTCATTTTGGGGGTCGAGCAGTAGTGTTTCTATAGCAGCTGGGTTCACAGGAACTTAGAAGCATCCTTTTAGTGAAATTAGAAACGGTTACTTAGAAGTTGGGAAGTGGGCCTCATCCTAGAAAAGGGGTAAAAAAAAGTTTGCCCGCGTTGGGTTTGTGGATCGTGGCCAATCTGCGGCCAGCAGCGCGGTTCGCTGTCGTGTTCAGCATCACTATTCAGGTATTGTCGTTTATGGCTGTCAGCCAGAGGCGCATACAAGTCCAGCCTCCTTTGCTGTTTCAAGTTGGAACTATGCTAGTTATATTAAACCTGCATTGTATCCTAATTGTTTTTTGTGAATGCTGTAAATTGCACAATATATTTAAACATATCCGTCTTTGCCTCATACACTCTTCTTGCCGCACTCCAAGAAGTGACTTCTCTTTTCAGTTTCCTAAATATGTGTGCGCGCGCGCGTGTGTGTGTGTGTGTGTGTGTGTGTAAATATGTATCTATCCCTCTCAATGTTAGCTGGTGTGGTGGAGCACACCTCTAATCCCAGCAACCCTGGAGGCTGAAGCTGGAGGATCTAAAGTTCAAGACCAGTCTCTGCAAATTCTGGAAACCCTAAGCAACTTGGGCTCTGTCTAAAAAGAAAAAAAAAATGAATAAAAAGAACTGGGGGTGTGGTTCAGTGGCTAAGCACCCTGGTTTCAATTCCTGACACCAAAATATAAATAAATAAAATAATAAAGAAAAAAACCCTAATGTTAGTAACTACATATAGTCATATGTATATATGAGTATATAAAGTACATATGTATGGGCTGGGGTTGTGGCTCAGTGGTAGAGCACTCACCTAGCATGTGTGAGGCCCTGGGCACCACATAAAGATAAATAAATAAAGGTACTGTGTCCATCTACAACTAAAAAATATTTTTAAAGTATATATAATTTGCATTTTATGTTTTATGCCCTAAAGGGGCTGAACCACTGAGCTAAATCTCCAGCCCTTTTTTAAATTTTTGAATTTTGGGATAGGGTCTTGTATTGCAGAGGCTGTCCTGGAACTCCCAATCCTCCTGCCTAAGCCTCTAGAGTAGTTGGGATTACCTATGTGTGCCCCCACCCTGGCTCATCTCATTTTGGTAGCTTTCAGTTATTTGGTTTAGTGATAACATCTTTTCCCTTTCTTTCTTCTATCTTAAAATCCAGTCCGAGAGTTCATGCAGCCTCTCATTCTGGTTTAAGACCTGATCATGAATGAAATGTTTTACAAGTAGCTAACAGTGGAGAGAACATTTCAGAACAGAAAATCACAGAGACGGAATCATAGAAGCAGAATGAACAGGAAAAGTGAGTAATGGTGCAAGTTGGACCCATAGCATGGGGTCAGAATACACCTGGGCATGCTAGATTATCATGTTGGTCTTTAATTTTTGGATTTTCCATGTATTCTTTCTTATTGTTTTCTAGGCAGTGCTCACATGTGTAGGGATGCTTTGATCAGTCTGTAGTGTATTGCTGTCCTTCTCCTTTTTGTTTTGGATCATTTGTGTAGCAGGGAGCAAGCAGTTAATGCTGTGTGTTAGGGTCTCTAAACAAGTCAAGATGGTGCCTGGCATTTTGCCAGAGGGAGTGGTTTGTGAAGTAACGCCAGGGAGCCATTAAGTGTGGAGCTTCCTTACTGGTTGACTGCTGTATCTCGTTTATGTTAATTAAGATAAGCTGTGTGGAATGTATGTATACCCCTCCGGTCCTACAATAAAGGGCTCCCACTCCTGCTGTATCAATCTACACAAGTTGCTAATCACCCCCCCCCCACCCCCCACCCCGGTTATTTTGCTGCAGCTGGACTGCAGCAGCTGTGTAATTGTTGAAGCTGAGCAGACATGATGTCAGCTTGGGGCCAGTCTCTGACCTTTCTTTATCATCTTGGTTTTCTTTTCTAGGTATGTATCACTAAGCAAATCACCCCAACTTAGGGACTTAACAACACATTTTTCTTATGGTTCTGTGGGTTGCCTCCGCTCAACGAGGCAGCTCTCACTGGGAGTCTCATGAATTTGTAGTCATGATAGATGGTGGCTGGAGTTGAAGTCATCTTGAAAGTCTCATTCACTTGTCTGGCAGATGATGCTGGTGGTTCTCTGGGACCACAGACTGGGCTGTCAGAACCCTACAGGAGGTCTCTCCTTGTGGCTTGGGCTTCCTCACATCATGGCAGTTGAGTTCTGGGTGTATATCCCAAGAGTAGGAAGTGGAAGTGGGCAGCTGTCTGAATGGTGACCCACACCTGTAGTGAGGCTGAGGCAGGAGGATACTTGAGCTCACAAGTTTGCAACCAGTCTGGTCAACATACTGAGACCCACCTCAAAAAAAAAAAAAAAAAAAAAAGTTTATCCTTATGTAATAAGTCTGTGTATGTTAGTACTCTAAAAATTAAAGTATCATTTTTTTTCCTGTTTGAAGTTTAGTGTGTGTGTGTGTGTGTGTGTGTGTGTGTTTGTGTGTGTTGCTAGAGATTAAATCCAGAGGTGCTCTACCACTGAGCTACACCTGCATCCTTTTTATTTTTTTTAATTTTGAGACAGGATCTCACTAAGTTGCCCAGGCTGGCCTCAAACTTGTGATCCTCCCACCTGAGGTTCCAGAGTTGCTGGCATTACAGGTATGCACCACCATTGTACCCAGCTCCTGTTTGAACTTTTTAATGGATTAGTTGAGCACACCTACAGAAATAGGAAAAAATTACATGTTCTAAAGTAATGGTTTTGCTGCAATATTACAGAGAGATTTTAAAAAATTATCTTTTGGGGCTGGAGTAGTGGCTCAGTGGTAGAGTGCTTGCCTAGCATGTTTGAAGCACTGGATTCAAGCCTCAGCACTGCATAAAAATAAATAAATAAAAGATATTGTGTCCATCTACAACTAAAATTTTTGAAAAATTATCTGTTGTAATTATAATAATTTTGAATGGTCTCTTAAATACCAATATTATCATAGAATCAAAGTTGCAAGGTTATCTCAATCTTTTTCCATCTTCTCCTTCCTAGTGGGTGTATTACCTCCTGTTTTTTATAAATAGTTGCGTCAACTAGCATCTTTTTTTCTTGAAAGAAAGACAAAATTAAGTAAAAGCAATATTGACTTTGTGATAAATTCTGCCAGTAGATTTTAAGGTGGTCTCAAGACCCTCCACTACTTGGCATAATGAGTCCTGGTTAACATTTTCTTTCTTTTTTTTTTCTTTATATTTTTTTAGTTGTTGATGGACCTTTATTTTAAATGCTTATTTACATGTGGTTCTGGGAATCGAATGCAGTGCCTCACACGTACAAGGCAAGCGCTCTACCGCTGGTCTACAACTCCAGTCCTCTAGTTAACATTTCCTTAGATGTAATTTTCATGGATATTTTCTGTGTATGAATATATATATTTACTACACACACACACACATTCCTTAGACAAACACCCCCAGATAAATGGGATTCCATTAAATATGTTGTAACTTGCTAGGATGATGCTTCCATGAAGTTGTTTGAACACAAACCTTTGAGTAATTCTGTGAGTTTATCCCTGTGTACTTTATTAGCAATGGACTTACTGGGGTAGTGGGTGTGGTTTTAAATTTAAAATTTTTATGAATTTTTGAATAATTTTATTCCTTTTGTGCTGGTGTGTGTGCTGGGTTTTTGTTTGATTTTGAAGACCTGTGGAAATAGACCAGACCCCTTGCTGAGTGGTTTTTGTGGTGATGGTTTCTCTTTTCCTCTCCCTACCTGCCATCCCTGTTGGACACTCCAGATTTTCCACCTGCTGGAAGACCCCAGCTGGAAACTACCCTTCACCTACCACCACTTTCTCTTGGTGTCATGCTCCCTCCTGGCTGGTTGTGACTGTCTGGAGCCAGCCTGGGGTGTTGGCACACATTCTGAGTTTGTGCACTTAAAACCATTTTAAAGTTTACAGGTGGGCTGGGGTTGTGGCTCAGTGGTAGAGCACTCACTTAGCATGTGTGAGGCCCTGGGTTCAATTCTCAGCATCACATAAAATAAAGGTCCATTGACAACTAAAAAAATGTTTAAAAAAAAAAAAAAGTAAAAAATAAAGTTCAAAGGTGACCTACTTTTTTTTTTTTTTTTTCAAAGCAAGTCTGCTTAATTTATTTGTGATGAAAGGCAAATTGGAACTTACTGTGTAAGATTCGCCTTCTGCTCTTCAATGCAAATCCTCAGTCCAGGCTCATCTCTGGATCTTTCTTCTTTGAACTTCTGCTTAAACTAGCTCTCAAGGACTGACCTTCCTTTCCTCTGGGATCCTGTGCCTGTCTCCCTGTAAGCTGGCACTGTACCTTTCCGACAGGCATTTGAAGTTCACGTTGCTGTTGGCACTTAGCCCACAGACTCACTGATTTCTTAAAAATTTTGAAATGCCCATCTTTACAGACATTTAAACAAATATGAAATCATTATGAACATTATACAACATAGAAAAGTATAATGAAGAAAAGTAATCTTCAGTGACACTTAGATATAAATGTAAAAAACTTGACATATTCACATCCATTCTTTCTGTGCACATATGCATATGATCATCATCATCTTTCTATTTCACTTAATGTTAAATCAAGGCTGAACATTTTTCTATTTTATTAAGTATTATTGGAGAGCATCATTGTTAATGGCAATGTAATATTTCAGTCCATTGCTGTTCCATAATTCATTAGATCATCTCCTTGTTATCAGACGTTTAGGTTTCTAGCCTTCCTGCTGTAGAAACACTGTGATGCCCCTGTTTGTCTTTCTGTTGGGGTATCCCCTTGGGGTTGGACATCCTGAACAAAACCTTTGGATTTTCTAATATCTCTTCTCCTACTCATGCATGCAATGATTGCCTACGTAGAATACACATGCAGAAATCTTGAGGACCTGGCAGGTGAGTCAGCACACATCCCTGTCCCCAGGAAGCCCAGGACTGCCGGGGACTATGGAGGTCTGCATACTACCACTCTCCTTTCCTTATTAGCTGTGGCATGCCAGGGGCCACTCAGACAGTCTTTCTGTGTACTCTGCTGAGTGCACGTGTTTGTTGCAAACCTTTGGCAGTTGGTAGATGGAAAGGTCTCTTATTTAAAAAAAAAAAAAAAAGCTTTTTTTTAAAAAATATTTTTTTAAAGAGAGAGAGAGAATTTTTTTTTAATATTTATTTTTTTAGTTTTCGGTGGACACAACATCTTTGTTTGTATGTGGTGCTGAGGATCGAACCTGGGCCGCACACATGCCAGGCGAGCATGCTACCACTTGAGCGACATCCCCAGCCCATAAAAAAAAATATTTTTTTAATATTTATTTTTTAGTTGTATTTGGACACAATACCTTTATTTATTTATTTTTATGTGGTGCTGAGAATTGAACCCAGGGCCCCGCACGTGCTAGGCAAGCGCTCTACTGTTGAGCCAGAACTGCAGCTCCCCCCAAAAAGCTTTTTCAATATTTGAATGCTACTAGTTTTCATTTTTGGCTGCTTTATCTAAGTGGGTCACCTTATGCCATTTGTCCATGTTTTCACTGAGCAATCCTATTGTCTTGTTTGTAAGTGGTCTTTATAATAAATACATTAGCTGTTGTTAAGTACATTTGCCACAGTATTTTCTAAGATCATTATTGTCTTTACGCTTTGTTTGTGAGTTTTTGAATTAAAACATATGGCAGGCTCATCTCTGGATCTTTCTTCTTTGAACTTCTGCTTAAAGGGCATTCCCCTTAGTTTGACTTTTACATTCAGCTTTCTACCAGCATTGAAGGACGTTGTGGGGAAAGGATCCATCTTGACGAGACCTCCTGATTCTGACAGGCTCTGAGGTGTGGTTTGCACCCAATAGCCAGTGTCCGCCTGGCTTGGTGTGCTGTGGGTGAGCTTGAGTGCAAGTGGACAGAGAAGGTGTAGAACCTCCTCCCTGCTCAGGACGTCCCTGTGCCCTGTAAAATCAGGCCCTCCCCTTCCTGGCTCCAGGGATCATCGATCAGCTTTCCATTGCTAAGTGTTTCCTTTCTAGAAATCTAATAAAAATGAGCTGTGGCAAATGGGCGCATAAACAGATGTGGTCTTTTGAATCTGCCTTCTTTCATTTAGCCCAACATTTTTTCGATTCCTCACGTGGTGGTGGTGGTAGCAGTCTGGTTCTGTCGATCGCTGAGCAGTACCCTGTGGGTCATGTGAAGGTAGCACAGGGTCTGTCCATTCACCACGTCATGAGAACTTGGGTCACTTCCATTTCTGGCTGTGCTGAGCCAGGCTGCCGTGGTGTTTTCCTCTCTCAGGTAGACTCCTAGGACGGAACTGCTGATTGCAAAGTGTGGATTTACTTTTAGAGAATCTGCAAAGCTGTGTTCTCAGGTGGCTTTCCCATTTTCTTTCTTTTTGTTTTTGTTTTTGTTTTTTTTTTAAACAATACCTTTATTTTATTTTATTTATTTATTTATTTTTATGTGGTGCTGAGGATCTAACCCAGGGCCTCGCATGTGCTAGGTGAGCGCTCTACCATTGAGCCTCAGCCTCGGCCCCAGGCTTTCCCATTTTCCATTCCCACTTCCAGGTCTAGAGGCGCCTTTATTCTTCATCTTCTGAGTTTTGCGAGCTGGTTGTTCCTTGATTCTTTTGCTGGACAGCTGCCTAAAGTTGTGAAGGCCCGAGGCTGTAGCTCAGCAGAGCATCATCTAGGAGTGGAGAGTGACCTCTGACTATCCAGGAAGGTCTGAAAGTCACCGAGTCAGAAACCAAGGAGGGAGTGCTATTCACTGGGAAGAGGCGCAGCGGGTCCCTGGGCTTCTGCTGCACTGTGTACCACAGAATGTATCCCTGGGCCTTGTCGGCTGAGCCAGTGATTGGGGGCGAGTCAGTCACCTTGTTCTTGTTAGCACATTGTGTGACGGGATCCTGCGTCCCTGTAATGGTGTTCTGCTCTGAGAGAAGCGAGGCCAGGTGGTCAGGAAGTCGTTCTGTATCATTTCATGGAGGAAAAACATTCTCATGGACAGTTGATTGGAGGCCTTTGAAACTTTTAGAAATAATTTAGAGTATCCTTTCAGCAGCTTTATCTTTCTTGTCCTTTTTTTCTTTTATTTTAATATAACTTTATTTCATCTACTTATTTATTCTTATGTGGTACTGAGGATCGAACCCAGGGCCTTGCACGTGTGAGGTGAGCGCTCTGCCGCTGAGCCACAACCCCAGCCCCAACCTTGCTGTCCTTTTAGCCTCACTGTTAGATTTATGTAGATGGTCTGACCTGGAAAAAGGGAAACTAAGGTGGAGATCACTCTGTGCGATTGGAAATAGCCAACTATTAAAAAACAGGTGGAGATGAATAAAGACAGGCTGGATGCTGAGTTGTCAGTAGTGGTAATGCTGTGATTCAGATGTGTTGAGTCTCCCTGCAGCATGGTCCAGGGACGGGGAAGAGCTGGTCTTGTAGTGTGTGCCCTGGTCTCTGCTCCCGGTTTCCTCTGTTGAGTGCATGCAGGCACAGAGAGAACAAGTGGAACCCTTTGCCTTGGGGAGATGGTGGCCATTAGGGAGAAGGTCCAAAGCAGACTGAGCAGTCATGTCACAGGAGGACAGGGTACCTGCTCAAGGAAGACCTGCTCGAAGGTGCACCGGGTCTGTCTTGGGATTTGAACCCCGAGCACCATATGGTTTATATTACATGCTTTGTTCTCAGTCTTTGGCCTTTAACATTAGGTGAGCCCTAGCGTTCCTCTTTGTCTTCCCCTCTTTTATAAGAAAAGAACCTGAAATTGGGAGTGTAGGGACATACTTTTAAGTCCTCAGGGCTGGGATTGTGTCTTGTCTTTGCTTGTCTGCATTACTGGGCACAGTGCCTGGTCCATAGATGGCGCTAATATTTCCTCGGGTTGTTCTTGTCACTGACATACACAGTGATTTAGTCACATTACCATGAATTCACTTAGGCTGAAGTACAGCGTAATATCACTAGAGCAGGAGTCCCAAGACCACCCCCTGGATGCTTGATTTTTCTAGGGGGCTCACAGCTATGATTTACCATGATGAAAGACACCTGGGGCCTAGTCCAGAGGAAACCCGACGAAGCACAGGGTGGGTGCTCTTTGGGTGGAGGTGCCCAGGATGCCCTTAGTTACCCCAGCAACAAATTCTGAGAACACAGGTGGACTGTGGCCTACCAGGGAAGCTCGTTAGCAATTGAGCACCCCGGGTTTTTTCTGAGGGCTGGTCACATAGGCACCCACTGCCTAGCACTTGCTGAAGTTCTGGGTCCTGGAAGACAGCAGGTGCACATCACGCGTTATGCCGTTGGGTGAGCAGTTCAGGAAGAGGGAGCCACTCTGAACTTCTAGGGCATGGTGGAGACTCCTGAAGTGTGTTTCATAGACACCTGCCCAAGACTGGCCCTTAAGACACTAAGCAGAGCACCTGGGCCTGCCCGGTGGGGGCCTCTTTTCTGTCTGCGATAGACTGTGGTCTTGCAGAGGGATTTCTGGGCGTTCCAGGTTCATCCTTCCGAGAGTAGGGGACATTTTAGGCGTGTTTGAGCACAGCAGCTGTTCCTTGGCTAGGGAGAGGGGTTAAGCAAACCTACCTGGGGTCTTTTTGGTGGTTTTGTTTCAAAGAAGCTTTTTGGTGGTTACCTGGAATCCTTCTTGCCTGGTTTTAAGACTTAATGAAAAATTTCCCATTTTTAGAGAGGCTCTGGGATTTAGTTAAAATGTAGTTAGCCAGTTATTTCTTCCATTTCTGTCTGGAGAGCTATGGTACCATTTTCTTTCCCCCTTATTTTACTTCATTTTAAAGTTTTATTTTACTTTGTTGGGCTCAAAAGTCTTTTCTGAGTGACTTCTTAAATTGGTATGCTCAGAAAGACTCTTTCCTTGAATGAAAAAAAAATGTTGTTTTAGATTTAAAAAAATGCCAGTTGTGTTCCTTGTTAGATTCTGAGGCTGTTGCAACAGGCTATCCCAATTGGGTGGTGTAAAGCACAGAAGCTGTTCTCTTACTGCTGGGGAACACTGCCCCCCCCCCAAGGTGTCTGCAGAGGGCAGCTCCCTCCCACCTGTGTTGGGTCTCCCTGGAGCCCAGCTTCCTGTGGCTCCGCTCCAGGCTCTGTCTCTGTCACCGTGTCCCTCTTGTGTGTGTCTGTGTTTTTCAGATCTTGTAAAACATGTAACAAGAGATCTTAATGGATTTCCTGCATCACAGCGTTGTCAGGCACACACGTGCATTTGTGTTTTATAGGTTTACAACTGCTCTGCATACGTTTTCATCCTGATGACTGAAATTCTGCACCCATTTCCCCTCCCCCGGCTCTTGGCAACTCCCATTCTACTTTGTGTCTTTTTTTTGTCTGTGGTACTGGGGATTGAACACAGGGCATCCTGCATGCTAGGCAAGTGCTCCACCCCAGAACACCAGCCCTTTGAATTCCCTCCTGCTTCAGCCTCCCAAGATGCTGGGATTATAGGCTTGCACCACACCTTTGTGTGTATCCTTGCATTCAGCGTCCACATGGGTAATCTAGATTGTTTTCATCTCAAGATCCTTCTGCAAGATTCTTATTCATATATATGGTCATATTCACAGGTTCCAGGAGTTAGGATGGGGATGAAGCTTTTTGATTATAGTCATTGAAAATGTATTAATGCATATACCTTTCTGTACCATGAATAATAAAGTCCTTTGTCTTCTACCCAAGAAGACACAAGCCTCTTCTGCCAGCACCCATGAAATAATAGCATTTTAATTAGTAGCTTGCAAGGAGGATACAATCTCAGACAAATACTAACATGTTCAGAAAAAAAAAATCTAGGTAAGTTGAATTCTCACAAAGTTACTTTATTAAATAGCAGATTTTAAAATGTGAAATCTTACAAATACTCTTCTCAAAAGCCTGCATTTGACTGTGGCTGTAGCTTGGTGGTAGAGCACTTGCCTAGCACATGTGAGGCCCTAGGTTTGATCCTTAGCACACATAAAAACAAACAAATAGAATATTTTTTTTTTTACTTCTATCATTGCTGGGTGAGGTGGTATACAACTGTACTCCCAGTTGTCTTAGGAGGCTGAGGTAGGTGAATCACAAGTTTGAAACCAGCCTCAGCAACTTGGTGAGGCTGTCTATGCAACTTAGCGAGACCCTGTCTCAAAGTAAAAAGGACTGGGGATATAGCCCAGAGGTAAACTACCTCTGAGTTCAATTCCCAATACCCCAAAAAACAAAACAAAAAAAGAGTCTATGTTCTTTTTTAAATCTATTATTATTATTATTATTATTATTATGTGTGTGTGTGTATGTGTGTGTGTATATGTGTGTGTGTGTGTGTGTGTGGTGCTGGGAATTGAACCCAGGGCCTTGTGCCTGCGAGGCAAGCACTCTACCAACTGAATTAAGTCCCAAGTCTTTCTTCATTATTTTTATGTGATGCTGAGGGTCGAACCCAGTGCCTCACATGTACTAGGCAAGTGCTGTACCACTGAGCTACAGCCTTGGTCCAAAAGTCTATATTCTATTTCTCTATTTTATAAATTATCCCTTATTTCAGGTATGTTAGTTAAGGTAATGCTTACTAGATGCTATAATGGATATGCTCCCAACTCTCTTTCTGGTTCTTGCCGTGTCCTGTGTGGGCATTCTGGGCTGGAAGTCTTTCCTGGGTTGCTTTTTCACTATCCTGATCTCATGACTCCTTGGGTTTCCTAGTGTTTTTTTTTTTTTTAATATTTATTTTTTAGTTGTAGTTGGGCACAATATCTTTTTTTTTTAACACAATGCCTTTATTTTTATGTGGTGCTGAGGTTCGAACCCAGCTCCCGTGCTAGGGGAGCGCTCTACCACTGAGCCACAATCCCAGCCCGGGCACAATATCTTTACTTAATTTATTTATTTATGTGTGGTGTCGAGGATCGAACCCAGGGCCCTGCATTTGCTAGGTGAGCGCTCTACCGCTGAGCCACAACCCCAGCCCAGAAGGTATTGTTTTTATTAGAAAAAATTTTAAGCATGTCAGAGTAGAGAGAGTAATATCAGAGCTCTAAAACATATCCTTTACCTCATTTCAACAATTATCACCATTTTTTAACTTTTACCACCACTTTTCTTTTCTGGACTATTTTTTTTAGTTCTTCTTGTTAATTAAAAAGAAATAGTGTTCTCATAAAAAATAACATTGTGGAAATTATCTGACTTAGGAAAGGAGACACCTGTAACCTTACCTGTCAGAAAGAGCCCCATGTGCCCGCATGTGGGCTCATGCGAGGTGTGTATGTAGTCTTCAAGGATGTCTTTTTTTTATTGTGATGCTGGGGATTGAACCCAGGGCCTTGTGTATGCAAGGCAGGCACTCTACCAACTGAGCTATATACCCAGCCCAAGGATGTAATCTTTAAGGATCTTTCTGTATCAGTCTTGAATATAGATAGTGTATTCCATTATGTGGATTACAACATGATTAGCCGGGTTCAGTAGTGCATTCCTATAATCCCAATGACTGGGGAGGATGAGGCAAGTTCAGAGCCAGCCTCAGCAACTTAGTGAGGCCATAGGCAACTTAGAGAGACCCTGTCTCTAAATAAAATACAAAAAAGGCTGGGGATATAGCTCAGTGATTAAATGCCCCTGGTTCAATCCCCAGTACCAATCATCGTCGTCGTCATCATCATCATCATCATCGTCATCGTCATCTAGTTCCCTGTGGGGGTATTTTTGGTTTTTCAGTTTTCCCTATTAAATACTGCTGCACTAAAAAAGGAATATGTACATAAAATTTAAAAATAATGCTGCACTAACAACCTCCTACATTTTTTAATATGGTATGTTTTAGAATTGTCGGTTCAGATATGTACATCTTTTTTTAAAATAATAACTTCATTTTATTATTTACTTATTTTTACATGGTGCCCAGGATGGAACCCAGTGCCTCACATGTGCTCGGCAAGTGCTGTACCACAATCAGCCCTAGCATATGCCCGTCTTAAAAAGATTTATAGATATTGTCAAATTGTCCTCCCAAATGAGTATACCGATTTATGCCTTCAGCAGTGGATGGGAGTGCCCAGATTTTTTTTTTTTTAAGTGTTTCTGGGACTTGGACCCAAGGGTGCTCTACCCTGATCTACATCCTTTTTTATTTTATTTTTATGTGGTGCTGAGGATCGAACCCAGTGCCTCACCCGTGGCAGCTGAGTTCTGTACCACTGAGCCCCAGCCCCAGCCCCTTGAGCTGTATCTTGAGCCCTTTTTATTTTTTTTTATGTTTTATTCAGAGACAGGGTCTCACAAAGTTGCTGAGGCGGGCCTCAACCTTAACAACCTTCCTGCTTCCGCCTCCTGAGGCGCCGAGGTTACAGACATGCATCACCGTGCCCACCTAGAGCAGCATGGCTTTACAGTCTACTTTGTCCTGGTGCAGACAGGGCCCGGAGGTCAAGGGCTCTCTTAGTCCAGGCTTGTTTCTGCAGCAGTGCAACTGAAGCTCCTGACTTCTGGTCACTTCCTCCTCCAGGGTCTCTTCCAGACCTGACTCTAGCCTGCCTGATTTTTTCATGGCCTTACTTTTGTGTTTCTGGGTCTCAGTTCACAGGAGCTTCCTGGGAGCTCTCTGAACCAGATGCCCAAAGACAGTGGGAGTGGGCGCAGTAATTGTCTTCCTGCTGCTTTGCTCCTGGTTAGCCTTTCTTTCCCCGGCAGTAGTGGGCATGGAAACCAGGGCCTTGTGCACACTGGCAAGCCACTACTCCTGAGCACAGCCCATCCCTGAGGCTGGGTTATTTGATCCTCTGAGAGGTGCACAGACTGCTCTCTGCCAAGGTTTTCTGCAGTCTTGTTCTCCTGTTATTTGGGATGTAGAAACATTTGCAACCCAGTGGGGGCTTCTGCACTCAGGGCTTTCTCATTCCTTCCATTTCTCCTTGAGAAGTTGTAGTTCTTGCCTGTGCCATCCTTTTCTTGGAATCCTGTGTGGAGGCAGTCAGTAGAATCCTTCTCTGACTCTTCCCACCCCCCTGGGCCAGAGGCTGCTGCGGGTGGTGGATCATTGGCATCGTCATGGGCTCCCAGCTCTGCAGCATTCCTACCTGTGCTCTGCCTCCTGACTGCGAAGCCAGGGCCACAGAAGCTCAGGTTGTCTTCACAGCCAACCCCACTTCAAGGGACTCATTTGATGTCAGAGGTCGTTCAGGAAAGCAGAAACTACTGTGGGTATTTCCAGCAGGAAGGTGTTTAGCATAGTGAATCAGAGGATTACAAAACCATGAGTAGGGTGGGGGGTGATGGGGGTAGCATCAAAGCCAGAAGGAGCTGCTGGCAGCTTTCAGAAAATTAGGACTTGTGCTTATTACACAAAACTGCTGCAGATGAGCTGTGCGCTCCCTAGGACCAGGGAGGGTGAAATTCAGAAGAATGCTCAGTGGTGCTGGTGACGTGACCCTGCCACTCCACTGAACAGCCCCAGCTGGCATCACCTCACTGCTTTCCGAGTCTTACGGGGTAGTGGTGCTTCTTGTCACTGGATCGGGGCTGTGGCTCCTGTCGTTCAAGGGAGAGCAAGGTGTCACCAGCACCCAGCCTGCTTCCCTGCTGGGAGGGCAGCACAATCTTGCTGGCCACGGATCTGACCCTCAGCATGGTGCTGTTAAGTTACATGATGATAGTGTGCAGCGTGGAAGTGAATATAAAAGTCTGTGCATAAATAAAAATTTGTCTTTATAATTACTTACAGACTATAAAGCAATTGGCAAAATAGGAGAGGGAACATTTTCTGAAGTCATGAAGATGCAGAGCCTGAGAGATGGAAACTACTATGCGTGTAAGCAAATGAAACAGCACTTTGAAAGGTAGGTGTCCGAGACAGCCGCCACCCAGTGCTGGTGCAGCCTTGAGTTTAGGGCAGTCTCTGTCCTGGGAAAATTGTTTATTTAGTTGTAAATAAGTAGTCCGATCCCTTGGGTATTGAGGGTCATGGGCTGAAGAGCCGCTTATGATGCTGGCATTTCCTCTTGTCCAGGCTTACAATAATGTCAGTGATGAATGGTGTGAGATTTTAAGTTGTAAAGGCATGACTCACTCAAAGAGTTGTATGTGTGTCGGGGTCTTACAAATCAGACCTTCGTTACAAATCAGACCTGCATTAGAGGTGCTTGCAGTTTAATTACTTGTGAAGCACATGGACATGATGAGGAATGATTTCCAGGTAGGGATAGAGGAACTTCTTTCCTGGGTGACCTCAGCTGCCCGTCCCCGGGGGGGAACTGTGGTTTGTGCTCACGCCTGTGG
The DNA here is from genome assembly GCF_047511675.1 of Marmota flaviventris. Lineage (NCBI taxonomy): Eukaryota > Metazoa > Chordata > Mammalia > Rodentia > Sciuridae > Marmota > Marmota flaviventris. The sequence continues at coordinate 3,945,218 of NC_092499.1, forward strand.
AGGACCACCCTGGGTTTTTCTTTCAGAGCAGACTCTGATGGTCTCAGAGTTGGCCAGCTTCTCAACATACACTACACCAACAAGCCAGAAATGGATGCCATTAGGAAACTGTCTGAACGAGGAAGTGAGTGCTGGCTTCATTGTAACATGAAACTTTTCAATAAAAAGTCTGAGGCCAGTAATTTATGTCTCTAAATAGCCAAAGAATTTTGAAAGCATAATTATTTCACCGTATTGATGCACAGCCTTCCGGAGAGTTTTGGGGTATAGACCTTGATTTCACACTCTAAGTATGAAGAGTCATTTCTCAGGTCAGAAGAGGAGTGTTGCCAGTTCATCTCACTAGAGAGGGTTGACAGTAGCACTTCATCCTCATGACATCTCATCCAGGTAGCTGTTATCCTTGCTTTGCACAGGAGGAGAGGTGCCCTGACCTTGTCACTAGCTCTGCACCTCTGGGTTCGAATCCACTTTTCACCAAAGCCAAACCCTGGCTCTTTACCGCCCAGACCACGTGGTGGTTCACCTACCACTTCCAAGACTCGGCTGCTGCCAAGGTCTTCTGCTTTGCCTTTCCTGGGACTTCTTCCTCTACATATTCCACACTCTCTGTCCCCAACCCCCCATTCCGTCCATCTTTACCTTCAGACTACCAAAGACAGAGAATTAGATGCACGGTATGCTGACGACCCTGCATGGAGAGAGCGGAGAGCAGCTTCCTCCGCAGGCACCCTGTGAGCCCCCCCCCCCCAGCAGCCAGCACTGGACTTTGAGCAGCAGGGGTGGCACCTTGCCCCCCCCCCCCCCAACCAAGGACTGAGGACTGGATCCTTTCAGGTTCTCACTGTGGGTTTCAGGGAGAGAGAACTTGAAGGTGACCACAGGTGTGCTGCTGTCATTTTGGTGAAGAGGTAAGCGAACACAGTGGGTGGATGCTGAGCCCCAGAGTTTTGCACTCACAGCAGTGCTGTGAGGAGACCACACTTGGTCACACAGGTGCCCATGGGAAGAGGAATACAGGTGTAGCTCATTTTAGGAAGGTTTCTGGTGAAGAAGGTTGGCGAGTTCTGAGAGCAGACCTTTGCTAATCCTGTCACCTCCCGAATACCCACCTCTAATCACCATAGCCAGATTAAGTTTCTACCCTCTTAAAGCCTCACAGTGGGCCTTCAGTTCAGTGTCTGTAATATGAAGTGTCACAGTGGCTGGTGTTTTGTGCTATTTGGATGTACAGACTCAGTCACGTGGCCCAGTGCGGAGTTTTAGTTTCAACAGGCATTTGTTAATGTGCCTTAGGACCTGCCAAAGCTGTGTAGTCCAAACCCAAGGAGAACTGGACATTGGATTTCATTTTGTGAGTTCTGATTTGCTTTTTATATATGTCTTAAAAACCCTAGGATGGGTCTGAGACTGTGGCTCAGTGGCAGAGCACTTGCCTAGCAGGGTGAGGCACTGGGTTTGATCCTTAGCACCACATAAAAAGGCATGCTGTCCATTCACAACTACAAAAATAAATAAATAAATAAACCGACCAACCTACCAGCCATCCCACCCTGGGACACAGGAATCCCCTCACGGTTGGTCTGCTGTGGCCAAGGGAAGCATTCTTTTGATAAGACCTATCCTCTTTTCTTTCTTTTAGTATTTTTTGGTGCTACGAGGCTTTCTGTGCTCCTTTTATACTTTCCTTGCTCCAGCCCTAGAACCTGCCATTTCTCTAAGGAGCCCTGATTCCTTTCATTGGAGGAAGGTATTTAGAAACTAAGATCTGGACACTGAGTGTCCTAGTACTGGGTGCTGATGCTTCTAGGGCTGTTGGCAAACAGTGCTGGTGGTGCCAACCCATCATGCCCGTGCCTGGCTCTCCTTCCCATCTCTATTCAAGTACCTATGAGAGCATACCCATAAAATAAATAAATGGGATGAAGAAATGATTCTTTCTCATAGAAGAATTTCACTTAATACATGTAGGGGGATAAGGGAAATAGGGAACCATCATTAGAATGCACATGTAATAATTTTTGCAGTCAGAAATCATTTCTGGGGGAAACTCAAAAGTTATTTCTGACTATAGAAATAATTATGTGTTCATTATTACATGTTTATTGTTATATGTTAAATTATTACAGGCTGATGCATGCTAAATTAATGGGTGAAACTATGAAGAGAAATAGGATTTCTATATAGCCCTAAAATATTTCCTCCTAGATACTTTATTTTTAAAATTTGATTTATTTTTAAGCTCATTCACAAAACATAGAAATTATAAATATTAATGGGGTGTCATGTAATGTTTTGATACATGTATACATTGTATAATTTTTTAAATTTATTTTTAAAAATTTTTATTTATTTATTTATTTTTGGTACTTGGGATTGAACCCAGGGCACTTAACTATTGAGCTATATCATGAGCCCATTTTTTGTATTTAGAGACAGGGCCTCGCTAAGTTGCTGAGGCTTTGAATTCGTGATCCTCCTGCTTCAGCTTTCTGAGCCGCTGGGATTATAGATGTATAACACCACGCCTGGCACATCATGTAATGTTTAAATCAGGTTAAATATATCTGTTTCCTCAAACATTTGTCATTTCTTTATGGTAAAAACTTTCCAAATATTAATTTTTAAAAAATATATTTTAATACATTTTATTTATTTATTTTTATGTGGTGCTGAGGATCAAACCCAGGGCCTCACATGTGCTAGGTGAGCGCTCTACCACTGAGCCACAACCCCAGCCCTCCAGATATTAATTGTAACTACTCTGATTGCCATCAATAATAAATACTAGCTAGTGTTGATTAATTACTGTGGAAGTTCTGACAGATCCTCGTATTGTCTGGTATCCCTTCCTCCAGGAAGTAGGGCTTCCTTCCTTCCTCTTGAGTGTTGATTGGACTTAGTGATTTGCTTCTAAAGAATAGAAGGGACAAACAATGGCATTACAGTTAGAAACCTGGCAGGTCCCACGGTGGCTAAATGATCCAGGTCACCATCAGTGGTGAGACAGGGACACAGTGGACCAGGATGGACAGGCTGTGCCACCTCGGGGCTCGCTCCCCAAAGCCATAATCCCAGTGTAACCCTGAGAGCACAGCAGGGGAGTCCAGACTGGGGACATTCCGCAAAACACCTTCCTAGCCCAAGGCTGTCATGGCAGTGAAAAACAAAGACTGAGGAACTATTGCAGATTGGAGGTGACTCAGGGGATGTGATACCTTAACTGCAGGTGGCATCCTAGATCCTGGAAGAGAAAAGACATTAGTGGAAAAACATGGGAGACCTCAAGTTTAAGTAATAGTTGTACCAGTGTCAGTTTTTTAGTTCTGATAAATGTTATACAAATTGGGTAGACTCCATATTATCTTTACACCTCTTCTGAAAGTCTAAAATTATTTCAACACAAAAGGTAAAAAATAAGACAGAACAAGCAGACAAAAACATAAATAAATAAATAAATACAGAAGCCAGGCCCAGTGGTGCACACCAGTTATACCAGTTACTCAGGAGGCAGAGGCAGGAGGATTGCAAGTTCGAGACCAGCCTGGACAAGTAGCAAGACCCTATTTCAAAATAAAAGATTTAAAGGACTGGGGGCGGGGCTGGGGATGTGGCTCAAGCAGTAACGCACTCACCTGGCATGCGAGGGGCGCTGGGTTCGATCCTCAGCACCACATAAAAATAAAATAAAGATGTTGTGTCCACCGAAAGGGTTCGATCCTCTGCACCACATAAATGTAAAATAAAGCTATTTTGTCCACCTAAAACTAAAAAATAAGTATCCAAAAAAAAAAAAAAAAAGGACTGGGGATGCAGCTCAATGGGAAAGACCCCCAGTACCACAAAATAGCAAAACAACAAATAAGACAACTATAGGAGATCTGGTACTACTCATTGATCATGAACGTCTCTTCTTAAAAATGTTGCTGTTAATTCTGATTTATATGGGAAAAAGAATTGTTAGTTTCTTCTGCTTTTGGTCTCATCTCTAAGGATGAGATTGCTAATAATTTGTAGTTTGTTGGATGTTCCAGTGTAACTGATACTGGTCCAAGTATAATGCTGTTTCTTTGTTTCTTGTGGTGCTGGGGGTGGAACCCAGGGTTTCCTGCCTGCTAGGCAAGCAACATACCCCTAAGCCATACCCCTAAGCCATACACTCTAGCCCTTGTTTTTGTTTTCAGACATGAAAATAATACTTCTGGCTTTTACATGGGAGTATCTTTCTGTAGTATTCTGTCATCATTAACAAATAAATTGTCTTGTTTACTTAAAGAACAATTTCAAAGTTGATTTTGGGTACCCTTAGCCATCCGTTTCTGTTCTACTTCTCATTGTCTAAATGAGTCCTCAAAGTCATCTTGCACAGTTGCTTGGGTGGTTTGGGAAAGGTGAAGCATTGGCAGAAGAAGATCACACCATGTCACTCATGCAGGATGATGTTGGCATTCAAAGCCTCTGCCTCCTGACCCCTCCAACCTTACTTCCACTCCTTTCCTCCTACTTGAGTTGGAATTGAAATTGATGGCTTTTGGGGCTGGGGATGTGGCTTAAGTGGTAGTGTGTTCACCTGGCATGCGTGAGGCACTGGGTTCGATTCTCAGCACCACGTAAAAATAAAATAAAGATATTGTGTCCACCTAAAAAACTAAAAAATAAATATTAAAAAAAAGAAATTGATGGCTTTTGCAAATATCTTTGCTAATATGAAGTTCAAGTAAAATAAGACAACCAAAGAACACCTTGGTACTGTCTGGGGCAGGGCCTGGCAACTCTGGAGACTGTTTCTCCATGTTCCTCGGAGGTGAGGTTAGCTCCTGGGCTCTAGCCTGCAGGAAGACCAAGTCCTCCTCATTTCTCTTTGTTGTCTTCACTATTTTCTCCCACCTGTAATCCCCAAAAGTATCCAGTTAAGTAGAGGCTGCCTTTGGCAATGATTTTACTCTGTATTTTGCCTGTAGAAATATTTTTAAGACCCTTACTTGGGCTGGGGATGTGGCTCAAGTGGTAGCACGCTTGCCTGGCATGTGTGCGGTCCGGGTTCGATCCTCAGCACCACATACAAACAAAGATGTTGTGTCCGCCGAAAACTAAGAAATAAATATTTAAAAAAATTAAAAAAACAAAAGACCCTTACTCATGGTCTTGTTGGGGGTCTCTCCCCATGCCCTGAAGCAGAAGGCTCAGTAGTGAGCTAAGCCTGGCCAGCAGAGGCTCCCACTTAAAAGCAGAACCAGAAGCCCCTCTGCTTGTAGGCTTTTAGTTTTGTGACCTTGCACAGCTCTTCATTTTTCTGTGCCCTCATTTCCTTCCTTACACAGGAGGGACAACACGGCATCCACCTCCTAAGGTTGTTGTGGGGTCTAGTGAAATAATGCAGGGGCACACTCATGGTGCCTGCAGGCAACAGCCCCGAGGCTTGCCATATGAACCAGCTCTTCCTTGGCAGGTAAGGCAGGGTCCAAGGGCTTGGAGATGATTTTGGAAATTGAAGAGAGATGATACTAGCGAAAATAGTGAAGCTCATGGCAGGGACTCACCGACATCTGGTGCCAGGAACAGCACCAGGTGACTTGTGTGTCAATGCCATTTAATCTCACTTCGACCCTCGACTCTGGAAGCAAGATGCCAATGTGGCCACGTTTTGGATCAGAGAGCATGCCTTCGTCCCCCACCCGCTTGGCGCTGTGCAGCCGGGAGCTTCCGCCCAGGTCTACTCAGTAAGTGGCCTCCATGTTCCTTTTAGGAACATAAAAGCTACTTTGTAAGGAAGAAATAGAAAAAAGGCAAGAAATTCATGAGTTACTTTAGATAGGTTTTCTGCTTACTTAAAAATAAAGTATGGAAAATCTCAAACAAATACAAAGTAAAGAGTAATGAACCCTACCTAGCAGCAGGACGGAAACCCTGCTGTTTTAATTTAGTCTGTGCCTCTGCACAGTCCTCTTCTCCTACCTGGTCAGTATGTATGCCTTAGTGTGTGCCGCAGTCTGGCTGGGCACAAAATCACGAGCCACCACACAGCTTGTAGATTCAAACAGCAATTCTTTATTCCCGAACTCACACCAGCCGTCTACAATCACGTTCAGGGGAAATCCATGTTCTCTGCCCAAATCCACCCCCACTGGGCTTCCGTCTCCCCAAAAATACTGTCTGAATCCCGTGAGAACTCAAGGGGAACTCAGGCAGCAGGATACGCCCTATTCCCAGCAGGAATAACCTTAAACCTGGAACCACCCTAAACCCGGATCCGCCCTGGTCCTTGAGCAAGGTCACCTTATGCAATGTCACTGCAAAATGTCCTATTTCCACGAGTCCTTCCACTAAGCAACATGGGGTAGGCTGGCAAGGAAATTGTCATACCAACTTGGCTAATGGCTCCCAGCATCTCCCCCCTTCTGATTAATTAAACAACAAGCAATGTGGCTTAAGGACGTGCCTGGTAGGTTGTCCAATTCAACATATGGTTCTTACCCGTCATCGGAAAACTGACCTTTAGGCGTCAGCCTCCTGTCTTAGGTTGATACCACTGCAATTGGATCATACCCGTCACTGACTACCGGTCCAGCATATAGCCATTGGCCCCCAAATTTTAGACCATCACTAGCAGAAGGGAGGAGGATACAGAAATGCCATGACACCAAGCCAATTGAAGGCTCCTTGGGAAAAATTGCATCACTGGTGACACCATCAGCAAAGATATGCCAGCATTACCACAATTCGCTGCACCAAACGATAGTTACATAGTCCAGGCAAGTTCTGCAAGCAGTTCAAAGCAGAGGAATCTATCAATATGTCCATTTCCTCCCAAAGTAAGTTGACTCCTTGATTGAGCATTACTTGTTGAGTTATATTCATTGATGCATCAGTTTATACAGTTTACTGTGATAGCTATCATAGAAGCTGTAGTTTGGTTTTATCTCTGTCTTCACCGGCACTGGGATGGAGATAGGAATTCTGGCAATGATGCTAAAGAGACATTATCCTGAACAGAATTATTAAATATGATGAAAAGGAAAGGTGAAAGTAAACAAACAGATCTGTTAACCTACTTTAAAAACAATCCTTAACAGCTGTTTACCTAATTTAAATTAAACCATTTAAATCACGTGAATAAAAAAAATAATAATAATTTGGATCCATTTTTTCATGAGCGCTCCTCATATAAGAAATATGGACATACGCACATACAGACATACAACACAAAACACAAGAGTGCACACAAACGTACAACACATAAGAAAATAGTAAAGGCCTTGTAGCTTTACCTAGGTGAAATCTCCATTGCAATGTTTAAAAACTCCACAGTCAAAAAATAAAACTGATCAGAAAAACATTAACCTAGGTTTGTATGAGCTCAAAAATAAAATGGAACTTTATGATGTGGGAAAAATGCAATAATAAAATAGATATTGAAAAAAGCATCCTGGTTAATCACTGTCACAGATGTAAAAATGGCCAAGCTGGAGTTCTGGATATCAGCTGTTATGGATTTTGAGTCAAATCATCTTCTTTTCGATCTGTAGAAACTGTTTTAGTTAATCTCTCTGGAATCCAAATCGGCTGCTGTTCTCCCTGTGGAAACACACAAACAGAACCCCGACTCCAGACAATCACTGGGTCAGGACCTTTCCATTGTCCTGTTAGAATATCTTTCCAAAGTACCTTAGGCTTATGTACATTTTTGGATACATATGCCTTTCCGCAGCACTAAGTCCTGATGAATCCAAATTTAAAAAGTTTAGTGTAAAAAGGGTTATTTTAAGTTTATCTTTGGGGGATATATACCCCTTAAAGATCCTTTTAAATTTAAGTCTTTCAAAAGCATTCTGCCTTAGTTTTTAGAATTATTTTAGTCCTTTTAATTTTTTGATGTGGTTTTAAACCAATTTCCTTCTAGTTTAACGTTTTCTAAATTGGCTCTTGTCTATAAATTTTAACACCCTCATCTGAGACTTCTAATTTCTGCACCACCAGAAATTAAAGTTGATGGGCTTTTTGAAAAAATTACTAATAATCTCCTTGCTCCCAGCAAGTGTGTTTTGGGCTGCTAAAATAAAGGACCACAGACTGGTGGATCAAATAGCAGATGTTTGTTTCTCACAGTTCTGGAGCCTGGAAGTCCAAGATCAAGGTGCTGGCAGATCTGGTGTCTGGTGGGAGGGCCTGCTTACAGATTTGCTCAGGGTCATCTTTTGTGCCCTCAGAGAGGAGAGAGGGGAGCCAAGCTTCTATAGCCTCAGGTCACAGGGCTACCTCCTCATACCTAAGTCTCCTGTCCCAGGAACACCCAACAAGGGTTAGGGTTTCCTGATATGAATTTTGGGGGATACAAGCATGAGATTCATAACATTATACAGATTTGGTTTGGTTGGTTGGTTGGTTTTGCTGGGGATCAAACCCAGCGTCTGGCACATGCTTAGCAAGCACTGAACTGCTTTGCTGATCGGCTGTACCCTTGGCCCCAACTGTCCTTTTTCTAAGGTAAACTTGCATATATAAAGGGCGAATAGCTTACCTGTACAGTTTTGGCAAATAGACATTCCCATGTGATTAATGTCACCCTAAAAAATTTCTTTCTTTCTTTCTTTTTTGAATATTTTTAGTTGTAGGTGGACACAATACCTTTATTTCGTTTATTTTTCTGTGGTGCTGAGGGTGAAACCCAGTGCCTAACACATGCTAGGCCAGCACTCACCACTGAGCACAGCCCCAGCCCCACCCTAGAAAATTCCTTCCCATCTCTTTTCAGTCTCCCACTCCCTTCCCAGATGGCCTCGGCTGTTTTCTTTACTCCCTCCTAGAATCTCAGACTACGTGTAATCTCACATCTGTGTTCTCATGCCCAGTTCCATTGGCGCAGCAGAGTTGTCATGGCTATCTTAACAGGTTTGTCCCTCTTTTTGCAGGGGGTGGGTACTGGGGATTGAACTCAGGGCACTTGACCCCTGAGCCACTCCTCAGCCCTATTTGTATTTTATTTAGAGACAGGGTCTCACTGAGTCACTTAGCGCCTTGCTTTTTTGCTGAGTCTGGCTTTGAACTCCTGACCCTCCTGCAGCGACCTCCCAAGCTGCTGGGATTGTAGGCATGCACCATGGAGTCCAGCAGAAGTTTGTCCCTTTTTTAATGCTGAGTAATATTTGTTCCAGTCTGTGACTACATACAGTTTATCTGTTCTGTCAGAGGGGTTGTTTTCTGTTGTGGCCAACGGTGAATAAAGCTGCCATGAAAGTCCTAAGACTTCTGGATATGTATTTTCTTTTTTCCTACTTAATTATTTACAAATGCAATCACTGGATCAAAGGTGGGCAAACATTAACTTTATAAGAAACTGTGGCTAGGCCTTTTCCAAAGTCATTGTAGCTTTGGATTCCCGCCGGCAAAGAGTAAGTTCCAAATGCTTCACATCCTCAGCCAGCATTTGGTGTTGGGAGCATTTTTTTTTCCCCTTTTTAATTAAAAAAACATTTTTTTTGGTAGTCGTAGATGGACAGCATGCCTTTATTTTGTTTGTTTGTTTTTATGTGGAGCTGAGGGTGGAACCCAGGGCCTCATAGGTGCTAGACAAGTGCTCTGCCAGGAGCCCTAGCCCAGCCCTGGTGTTGGTAGCCTTCTAAGTCAGCTGTTGGCCACTGTGCCTTGTCATTTAGAGATTTTGGCCTCCACTTGCTAATGACCAACAACGATGACCACCAATTCACATGCCTTCTGGCTGTTCACGTACCTTCCTTTTTGAAGTGTCTGTTCAGACTTTTTTTTTCCTATTTTAAATATTGGGCTATGTATGTGTCTTTTTATTGAGTTGTTTGTAGGAGTCCTTTGTATGTTCTGTGTGTAAATCTGTTGTTATTTACGTTTTGGGTTAGTTTTTGCATGTCTGATTTTCTGGTCCATTTTCCCTATGATTTCTCTCATTCTAAGAGGAGGAAGGGGAGAGGGCCAGGAAGAGGAGGGAGCTGTGACTGTGGGCAGGGCAGGGCAGGCCATGAGAGTAGGAGGAGAGCAGAAAAGGAAGAGGAAGGAATGTCTGTACTATCTTTGCATCTTTTGATGTGCTGGGGTTTTTTTTTAACAATATTTTTTAGTTGTAGATGAACACATATCTTTATTTATTTATTTATTTTTATGTGGTGCTGAGGGTGGAACCCAGGGCCTCACACGTGCAAAGCAAGTGCTCTACCACTGAGCCCAGCCCCAGCCCTTTTTTTTTGATTGAACCCAGGGATGCTCTACCACTGAGCCTTATCCCCAGCTCTTTTTATTTTTTAGTTTGAGACAGGGTCTTGCTAAGTTGCTAAGACTGTCTTTGAACTTATGATCCTCCTGCCTCAGCCTCATAGAGTAGCTGTTATTACAGGTGTGGCCACCACATTTGGCTGATATGCTGAAATTTTTTATGTCAAACCCAGTGTATGGAATTATCTCCTTTTTATGGTTTTTGTTTTCTGTTCTCAGTCTTAGAAATCTTTAATTATCCCCAGGCTGGGACAATGCTATATTTTCTTCTAAAAATATAACTTTAACTTTTACAATTAGGTCCATGATCCATCTCCAATTAATTTTTGTGTATATTGTAAGGTACAGAGGTCAAGGATTATCTTTTCCCCAGTGGATATCTAGTTGTTCCAGCATCATTTGTTAAAGATGTTTCTAAAAGAGAAAAAAAAAAATGTTGCTTTTCCTCATAGGCTACTTTGTCAGAAGCCAGTTGACTACAAAAGTGTGGGTCTGGGCTGTTTCTCCCTCTGAAGGTGGTCCACATTCTCCTTTGAATGTGTATACCTTGCTTTATCCTCAAAACTTTTTGTCTTGAGATGGACCACATTGTCCCTTGAACGTGCCTCTGCTTTCCTAAATAAACCTCTGCCTGTGTCTCTGGCTGGTGCATGCTGAAATTCTTTTCCATCACGGATGTCAAAAACCCTACTGGAACTGAGTTGTTCCTTTCTCTCCAGGAGCTCCTCAGACTCTTCTTCAGAAACTTTTCTTCTCCTGTGACAATCTTTCCATCTTATTCTGAACTAGTTGATATCTTTAAAAATAAAGTGTGTCATAAAAAAAAGTATAGGTCTGTCTGGACTCCATTCTGTTTCATGGATCTCTTTGACTTTGACTATCCTTATTTCAACTCCCTACTGTTTTTTTTTAAGAAGGGTTTGTCATATATATGTTTTATGTATGTGTGTGTGTGTGTATGTGCATATATATATATATATATATATATATATATATATATATATATATATATATAAAAATAGAGCAGAGAGGGGAGCCAAGCTTTGTGTAGCCTCTGGTCACAGGGCTACCTCATACACACACACACACACCCATAAACATATATATATATATACATGCATGCATGTATGTATTTTATGGACCTTTATTTATTTATTTATATGTGGCGCTGAGAATTGAACCCAGGGCCTCACACATGTTAGGCAGGTGCTTTACCACTGCAACCCCAGCTCCCCCTTCTGTTTTGGTTCATGTAGTTTAACAGTATGTTTTGAAGTTGGGTAATATTTATCTTCCAGCTTAGTTTTTCTTTTTGGAAACGTTTTGCCTACTTTGAGTCCTTTGTATTTCTGTAAATATTTTAGAACCAGCTTGTCAATTCCATACAAAATAAAAACTACAGAGATTTTGAATGGGATTATGTCAAATCTGTAGCAGTTTATGGAAGAATTCATTTCTTTTTTTTTTTTTTTTTTTGATATTGGGGATTGAACCCAGGGATGCTTAACTACTGAGCCTCATCCCCAGCCCTTTTTATTTATTTTGAGATAGGATCTTGATAAGTTGCTTAGGGCCTCACTAAGTTGCTGAGGCTGGCCTTGAACTTGTGATCTTCATGCCTCAGCCTCCTGAGCTGCTGGGATTACAGGCGTGTGTCACTGCACCTAATTTATTCTGCCTTCTTAAGGTAAACACTTCATTATAAAACATGTAAAGTCACAAATATCCTTCTAAGTGTCCTCAAAACTTCAATGTGCTGTGCTTTACTTTTTGATATGCTAATTTCACGTGAGATTCCTTCCTTACCCATGGATTTTTAGAAATCTGTTGTTTCATTCCCAAATACTCGGGGCTTTTCTAGATAGTTTACGATGGCTGATTTCTAATTTAATTCCATCGTGGCCAGCCAGCATGTTCTGTCCATTTTCAGTTTTGGAGTTTATCAAGACTTGGCTCTGATGCAGCGCATTCCTGTCTGGGTGAGTGCCCTGTGCATCCCTGAATGATGTCGGGTGGAGGTGGTCAGTAGTGCTCTTAGGAGCTTCCGTATAGTTACTGTTTCTGTTTTTTTTTTAAAAGATCATTGTATCAAATATATGAGAGGGTGTTCCGTCTCCAGCTTTCTTTACCTGTCAGTTACTTCATGTGTGTTGAAACTGTTACTTACCGTATGTGCATCTAGAATCCCTGTCACCGTCACCAGGGCCATGCTGGTGTTTCAGCTGTTGAACTGCCAGCTGCATGGTGGCAGGCTCACAGCAGACCTCCGAGAGCCAGCGCCCACAGGACTGGCTCCAGCACTATGGACTATGTCTTGCCCTGGGTGCACGTTGCTAGTGTTTTGACTACAGTCCTGGCTGTGAGGGAGGAAATAGGGGAAGGTAATGAAGAAGAGGCCCAAAGCTCTTAGTCACAGATATTCTTAGACTCAGACTAGTCTCTCTTCAGGCTGTTCCTATGTATCAGGCTCCCATGTGGTTGCTAGCTTGAGAGCAACTGATTTAAGAGCCACATTGATTTAAAAACTATATAATAAATTCTGGACGTGGTCACACACGCCTGTGATCCCAGCCACTTGGGAGGCTGAGGCAGGAAGATCGCAAGACCAGCCTCAACAACTTAACAAGGTGCTGTCTCAAAGTTTAAAAAAAAGCGCTGAAGGGGCTGGGGCTAGGGCTCAGGGGCAGAGCACTTGCCTGGCATGTGTGAGGCACTGGGATCGATCCTTAGCACCACATAAAAATGAAACAAATAAAGTCATCCTGTCCATTTACAACTACAAAAAAAGGGCTGGGGAATCTTAGTTCAGTTGGTAGAGTGCTTGCCTTGTATGCACAAGGCCCTGAGGTTAATCCCCAGCACCACACACACACACACACACACACACACACACCCCAAACACAACTACAAAAAATAAAAATTTAAAAAAAAAGTGTCAGAGATGTGGTTCAGTGGTTAAGCACCCCTGGGTTCAGTTCCAGGCACTAAAATGAAAAACAAAACACAATCAGAAAAACCCAAGTATAATCAGAACCTTTCCCAGCTGTGACCTAGCCCTGCTGCTGGTAGTGTGGACCTTATCCAGGTAGCAGGACCTTATCCTTTTTCTGTATAGGTCTGTAGGGGCTTAACAAACCCTTTTATTTAAGAACAGGCTGGGGATATAGCTCAGTTGGTAGAGTGCTTGCCTTGCATTTACAACACCCTGGGTTTAATCCCCAGCACCACCAAAAAAAAAAAAAAAAGAACAGAATTAAAAAAAAAATTAAACTATAGTAATGTGCTGTTGGATATAACTATTCCCTGAATAACCAAACAAGATGCTGAGCAATTGTAGGAAAGAAGAATATCCCCACAATTGGTTCCTTCGGAGCCTCTGAGATGGAAGTCCCTTGAGCATGAAGTCACTGGATGGGTGTGAATCCCCTCCCACCATGGGAGGTGCGTCCCTGGAAGGGTGTCTGGAAAGCAGGGACAGCTGGTCACGGCCTAGCACTTACAGTGGTGTGATTTGGATATGGAAACAGTGTCAGGCTGAGCAATCAAAGACGACCCCACAGCGAGACACCTGCAAGGACTACACCTGTTCCCCCCAGGTAGAGGAGATGGCAGAAAAGACAGACTTCATCAAATATGAGGTGGAGGGAGGGGCTGGGCTGTGGCTCAGTGGTAGAGCGCTTGCCTGGCATGTGAGAGGCACTGGGTTCAATTCTCAGCACCACATAAAAATAAAATAAAGATATTTGCCGCAGTCTGGCTGGGCACAAATGCCGCAGTCTGGCTGGGCACACAATCACGAGCCACCACACAGCTTGTAGATTCAAACAGCAACTCTTTATTCCCGAACTCACACCAGCCGTCTACAATCACGTTCTGGGGAAATCCACGTTCTCTGCCCAAATCCCCCTCCACTGGGCTTCTATCTCCCAAATATACTGTCTGAATCCCGTGAGAACTCAAGGGGAACTCAGGCAGCAGGATACGCCCTATTCCCAGCAGGAATAATAAACCTGGAACCTAAACTGGGAACGCCCTAAACAGGATTATCTTAAAACCGGGAACACCCTAATCTGCCTTGGTCCTTGAGCAAGGTCACCTACATTCAATGTCGCTGCAACATGTCAGCAACATGGGGTACGCTGGCAAGGAAATTGTCATACCTACTTGGCTAATGGCTCCCAGCAGATATTGTGTCCATCTACAACTAAAAAATATTTAAAAAAAAAAAAAGAAGAAGATGAGGTGGAGGCTGGGTCTGCTTCTGGAATTTTGAAATGCATATTTTAAGATAGTATGTACATTTCCTATAAACTGATTAATGTAGTTTAATTATTACCCTTAATTTTAAATAAATTTGTCAATTAATTTAATCAGAAAACTTAATCTTTTTTTCTTTTTTTTTTTTAAGTATTGGGCATTGAACTCAGGCACTTGACTACTGAGCCACCTCCCCAGCCCTATTTTGTATTTTATTTAGAGACAGGTCTCACTGAGTTGCTTAGCACCTTACTCTTTTAGCTGAGACTAGCTTTGAACTCGAGATCCTCCTGCCTTAGTCTCCCTAGCTGCTGAGTTGATAGGCGTGCACCAGTTTTAATATTAATCTTTTTTTTAATCTTAATATGTAAAAGAAACTACAAGAGAATCTTTCAGGATAATAGATGGGGAAACTTTTCATGTATTTCCTAAGCTATGAGAACTTTAATTTTTATAAGATGATATAAGAATATGCTAACTTTAGTTTCTGATGAGAACAGTTTGACCCGATTAACTTGCTTGAAATATTTGCGAGTTTAAAATTTTCAAACATGGATAATGAATATGATTTGGTAGCTCTAATTTTAAAGTTAACCTAAATTATAAATCAGTTATCTATTTTTACCTACAAATAGTATTGAGCAGGTGAACAACCTACGAGAGGTACAAGCTCTGAGGCGTCTGAATCCACACCCAAACATTCTTACGTTGCATGAAGTAGTTTTGTAAGTATATTTGGAGCTTAAAAAATTATCTATTTGAAAATTTGTTATTGATTAAATCGCCTTTTAAGAAAACCATGGTAGACTTAATTTGTAGCTCAGAGAATAATAATTTTCATTTCACCGTACGTTGCATTTCTATTTGGACAATTGCGTATCTGACCCCTCATTTGGAGGTGTCTTCAGAGAGGTGACCTCATATCGTGGCAGCACGCAGCATTCAAGATTTGGCTTCTAAAGCTTGGTTTGGAACTCTGAAGGCTTGAACATGAGTCATGACCTCCCAGGCGAGCCCTGCGATGCTATTTCATGTTCTCATCTTGTTGCCAACTGATCTCTCTGCACAGTCTCTTACAGTCTTTCTTACAATAATTGATGTCATTTCAAGGCATTTCCATTTGTTCTAATTGTAGAGTAGTTTTCATAAGGCTTACCTGCCAATCAAAAAGATAGAGCCTGGCTTGTCCCTTGGTGTGCAGGGGCTCAGGAGGCCTCCTCCCACCAGCATGACCTTGCCACTCTGGGAAGGTGCTTGTTGGCCTTGCTACAGCTCTGCAGGGACCCTGGCCTATAAAGTTGGCCTGGGAACTCCAGTCTCTGCCAGTTAAAGCTCGGTGGATTTTAATCAGAGGATGCAACAGTTTTAAATTCAAAACGACTTGTCTTGACATAGCTGTGTGGCCCCTTGACATAGCTGCAGTGTTCTTAGCACGGTTTGCACATAATAATCACAACACTGTGTACACACACACACACACACACACTCTCTGTGCAGAGCACTTCTGGCCAGAATCTCCTGAGACCCCTGCCAGGTGGCCTGCTGTGACACAGGCTCCCCTTTAGGGGTTGAATGGAATCCCGAGAAGCTTGTTGGCTGGGCCTGAAGCCTGGAGTATGAGTGAAATGTGACTCTTCTGCCTGGGAGTGGCTTTTGCTTTTGGCTCTCCAGTTGTAATATATCCCAATTACATGTAAATAATTAGATACATTAAATTACTTTAAAATTAATTAAAACTAGACGTTCAGTCATAGAGCATAAGTTCCTTTTTCTTTTATTGCTTTGCTTAGCTAATTCCCCAGACTTTCTTCTTTCTGCTGGGTTAATTTTATATTTTCAAGACATATCTCTTTTTTTAAAAAAATGGCTTTTAGAATTTTGCTTAAAATAAATCTTTACGGTTATTTAAAATTAAATTTATCAGAAATATTGGTTGAAAATAAAAATCTCTACTATTTTAATAATTATATTGCCATCTTTGGCTGATGTGGGGCCTTATATTTACCAGAAATGTTTACAGTGAATTAAATATTTGATCATGTTTTCTGATTAAGACAAAAAAAAAATTTAAAACCTGCTTTCTTCTTCAGTGACAGAAAATCTGGTTCTCTTGCACTTATATGTGAACTTATGGACATGAATATTTATGAGCTCATACGAGGTACGTAGACTATTTCGAAAGCTACCTTATAATATTCTTTAAGTTTGTAGCTCACCTGTATCTTGCTTCCGATCTCATAGTCCTTGGTCACCACAGAGCAGTGGTGACAACCAAGACGGCTTGCTCCTGGAGGCGTTGCTGTGGCAGGCTGGCCTCCCAGGGTGACTGCACGCAGGAAGGGGAGCCAAGGCCTTCCGGTGACCCTGTGATTTGGAAAAGTGGCGCTGAAGGCAGCAGAGCATTGCAGCCTGTGCCTTCCTTGCGGGGTGCCGAGCTTTGGGGCCCCTTGCTCTGAGGTACTCTCCCTGGGGTCTCCTTGCTGCTTGACTCTGTTCCCTGCCGAACAAAGGCAAAGCTTCCCTGAAGATCCTGGCTTTGGGGAACCCCTTGCACCTTGCCATGCACTGGTGTCCAGGGTGCTCATTATTTCCATCTTTGAAACAGTAAAGCTCTGTTAGGGAAGCTTGCCCTGAGCCGGCCTCAGCCAGGGCCAGCCTTGGGTGCTTGCCGAGGGCACAGCAGAGAGCCAGCAGGCAAGGGGGCAGGTGGTTGGCCCCCAGTGAGCAAGTGTCCCGGGGCTCTGTCCTCATGGGTCTGCCAGCTGTTAGGACAATGAACCTGGTGCATATCACTAAGAAACAACAGCCAGTGTCCCATTCAAATCACACTACCCAAGGTCACACGAAGTAAATTAGCTGCCCTAATGTCCTGTGAGTTCAGATGATTGGGAATAGAATTTAAGTGGAAACATCATAGGTGATTTAAAAGCTGTATTATCTCAAACAAGTTAGACTGAAAGCAGTGTGCCACGGTCCCTTCAGATGGAGAGGCAGACACTGGTGCTGAAGAGTCCAAATACAGTTGTCTTTGTGAAGTGACAGGATGAAGACAGTATTGTGTCAACATTAATATAAGGCGCCCTGGTGTCCTCACCCCTGAGGACACTCTGGGGATGCCAGAATTTGAGGATGCCTGGTGTTGCGTTTGCACATAACCCAGCTCTTGCTCCTGTGGGTTTCACGCCACCTCCTGGTGACTTACAGGACCAGATACAGTGTGGATGCTGTGGAAATGATTGTTGTTATTAGGAGACAGCAACAAGGGGGAGAGTCTGTACCTGTTGAGCACAACCATTGATGGTTGAATCTACAGATAGGGAACCCACACAGACAGGGATTGCTTGTATTTTATTATGTGATTTTAAATATTTATGTGATCATAAATTACTAAGAAAATAGTAGTATGTGTAAGCAAGTTTTTCTACATCCTTAAAAGTTTATGTATATAAATTGGTCAAAAAACTGTGGATCTTTTTGGGAAAAGAGGAGATTGCCTCATATCTGGGATTATATGGTATTTCTTGTTTTGTTTTGTTTTTTTGTGGTGCTGGGGATTGAACCCAAGGCCTTGTGCTTGCGAGGCAGGCACTCTAGCAGCTGAGCTGTACCCCCAGCCCTGTATGGTATTTCTTATACATTACAAACCTCATGTATTCATTCGCTTAGTAATTTGTTTATTCTTGTTTAAGTACAACTCTAACAAATGTAGTCATCTGTTTTTTTGGTCAAAACCACTCAAATTTGAGCTGTTGGAGAGAACAAGCCTCTGGGCCTGGACACACCCACAGTGGGAGAAAGTGGCCGGAGATGGTCCAGCAACGGGCAGGAAGCCCAGCGGGGCAGCAGATGTGAGCAGGCCTGGCAGGAGGAGCTGTGTCAGGAGGCTGCAGGGGGCTTTCTCTCTGAGGAGTGAGCCTCGTGTACCTGGGGATTTTACTAACCAGCATCTCATTCCACATGGTCTGGATAAGGGGGGCTGTCCTGGTTCTTTACGCTGACCCTCTGCGTATAGGTCTTGATTGTCAGTTACAACCCAGTGAAACAACCCCTATGTTTTATTATTACTTTTTATAATATTCTTTTTTTTTCAACACCAGTAAGTCAACATGGCTTTTTTCTTTTTGTAGTACTGGGTATCAAACACAGGGCCTCACGCATGCTAGGCAAGCACTTTGCCACTGAGCTGCACACCCAGCCCCAAATTTTGCTTTTTAAAGAACCTGTATAATCCCTTGGTGTAAGGTAATGCATCCTGATTTAGAATTCCTGTGGTGCTTCCTAGAGTGTGGTATCTTAAAACTCAAGGGGAGCCCGGAACAGTGGGGCCCGCCCCCCAGTAATTCCAGCGGCTTAGAAGCCTGAGGCAGGAGGATCAGGAATTCAAAGCCAGCCTCAGCAACTTAGTGAGGCCCTAAGCATCTCAGTGAGACCCTGTCTCTAAGTAAAATACAAAAAAGAGCTGGGGATATGGCTCAGTGGTTAAATGCCCCTGGGTTCAATCCCTGACACCAAAAAAAAAAAGGGGGTTGTGAGAAGGAGAATTTTCAGCACATTGCTCTATGTTTAGATATCTGAGAAAGCTTTGCTCAGAATAAATATCTTTGATTTCCAGTAGGTGAGGGATTGTATAATTGCAGAAATCGAAGCTTTCTTTCCCAGTGTCTGCCTGCAGGGACTGCAGCCGATGGCTGTACAGATCCACAGATGTCCATTCCTTATGTTGTTACTGAGCCAGGCCCCTCTGGTTTCCAGCTGTGCACTAGGTCAGTCACTAGAACAAGGAGTTTGCAAGAGTCATTCCTAAGACAGCCAAGCATGAGGAGTGGGGAGGTCCAAGCCCTAAGTACACCTCCTGAGGACATTTGTGGACACCGGGGGATGAAGAAGCATCATGGCCTAGGGTGTGGGAGCCGATAGCAGGCAATAGTCAGCAGTCCGAGCACACTCAACCAACCTCCGTGGCTCTTCATGGGACACCTGCAGAAAATGGTGGTGTTAGCATGATCTGAAGGTGGAATCTTTTGCTTCCTGATGTCAAAGGTCACCTTTGGGACACCCGTGCTAGGCCAAGCAAAAAGGTCAGTGGCTTAGACAAAATGGTCTCATGTCCCCGAAGCATAACCCTAGCACCTGTTGTCATAGTGATCCACGTGTCAGAGGACAGCAGAGCTAGTGGAGATGAATAACAGCTCTCTGTGTGGCCTCCAGAATTAGTAACTTTGAAGCCAGTGAAAAGCCCATGGCTCGGGGGTGTCTGGGGAGCACAGGAAGTAAGAAGGCAGAGGGGTGGTTGTGGGCAGGAGGCAGGCCGTGTCCTGGCTGGCACTTACCAGGTTAGGGCTCTGTCCTCCACGGGTCTTGTGCAGAGGTCTTGTTCTCTTGATGGGTACATTCTTAGGAGTGGCTCTCAGTCCTGAGAGTCACCACTTAGCAGCAGATGCCGAGTGGGAACTGGGGCCGTCAAACATGGCCAGCTTTACCCTGAGGTCCAGTGTCCTGTGGGCCCAGGACTGTGCTCAGTGCACTGAGCTGATGAAGATGCCAGCAAAGTGGGGCACCCTGAACTCAGAGCCGGTAAAACGGAGGAAAGTTGCCTCAGGGTCAGTGGACTGAGTGACGGTGACCAGGGTTCGCGGCTCCTATAGCCCCAGTGCTACACTGAATACTTCATAGGAGGTACCTCCTCTTACCTCTGCAGCAACCGCCAGGCCACTGCTATTATCCCATCTCAGCATGAGGAAATGGAGGCACAGAGAAAGTCGCTTGTCCAAGGTGATTACCTAGTAGGTGGTAGAGGGGCTTGAACTTGGGCTGGTCCCACGGTGTGGGTTTTTTTTTTTTTTTTCCAATTTTGTTTTAGTTGTTGATGGACCTTTATTTTATTTATTTATATGTGGTGCTGAGAATCGAACCCAGTGCCTCACATGCCAGGCAAGTGAACTACTGCTGAGTCCCCGCCCCCGCCCAGGGTGCTGTTTTTGACCACCTGACAGACTCCTCTGACAACCCTCTGTGGTTGGCACTGTTATTATCAGCCCCATTTTACACATGAGGAAATTGGGGCTTGAAGGATGAAGTAATAACCCCACGTGAAGCTTTACAAATGCCTGAGGCAGGGCTGAAGCTCCAGCCTCGACCTTGACTTTGCACTGCTACCCTGAGCTCCCTCCTGCCTTAGCTCAGAGCCTCCTAGGAACAGGCACTTCCTCTGGTCTGCTCCTGTGAGGGCAACACTGATCTATTAAAAGCCAAGTAATCACTAAAGCAGCTTCTTCTTCTTCTTCTTCTTCTTTTTTTTTTTTTTTTACCAGAATAGCAATTCGTATGACTTAAATTACTACTGTCTTCAGCAATCAGGCATTCAGTAGTGCTGTTAAATAGTAAAGAGCGAGATAGTGAAAGGAGGGAGGAGTGGTCACAGTCTGGACTGTCTACTTCCCGCACCCAGGTGTGCGGGGCCTGGGTCCAGCAGGGGCAGAGGTGGAGGGGACGCCCTCCGGATGGTTTTGTTCTCAGGATGCCTGTGGCTGTGAACTAGGGGATGGCCAGATGAAGGTGGGTGGTTTTCTCTTTGTCCAGCAGGGGTCAGAGGAGGCTGAGGTGATGAGGGTTGGAGAAGCGCCTGTCTCCTGGAGGGTGGTAGAGAAGAGTCACAGTGGGGACCCAGCAGACCCAGGCCCCACCCTGTGGAGCTCACACTGAGGAGGAGAGACTGCCTGGGGAGGGGGGAGTTGAGTTGGGCCTTGCAAGAAGTGGAACCGTCTGCCCAGGGTCCCCACCTCTGACTGCAGGGGTTCCTGCCTCAGCCCCCGCTGCCCATCCTCTCTCTCTCCTTGGCAGCCTTGGCCTCCTGGACCCTGAGCTCTCCAGTGGCTCTGTGTTCTGAGAGCAGAGGGAATGTGGCACGCTGGCCCAGAAATGCCAGTCATGGCCACCAGCTGCCTGCGGTCCAGGGGCCGGGCTTGTTCCTGGGGTTGGCTTTTCAGAGGCTGTGGTGGGGCAGGCATCCTGAATGAGTCCATGGCACTGGAGGAATGAACCAAGTAGGAAACAAGCAAGCAAACTTGGTTTGACTGTAGGTAGCAGCATGGTTAGTCTCCGTGAATAGATGACACTCCACGTTACTGTGCTGGATTAATGCAGTTGTGTTTTTTATTTTTTTACTTATTTTTTTAAACATTTAGTTTTTTTAGTTATAGGTGGACACAATACCTTTATTTTTTTATCTTTATGTGGTGCTGAGGCTGGAACCCAGGGTCTCAGGCACGCCAGGCAAGGCTCTGCCTCTGAGCCCCCACCTAGCCCCAGTTGTATTTTTTATGTCTCATCAACTCTGACCCACTGATGGCAAGAGGCACTGTTTAGCCATAACACAGACCTTTATCACTGGGCATTTTTTTTTTTTTAAGAGAGAGAGAGAGAGAGATATTTTTTTTTCAATATTTATTTTTTAGTTTTTGGCGGACACAACATCTTTGTTTGTATGTGGTGCTGAGGATAGAACCCAGGCCGCACGCGTGCCAGGCAAGCGCGCTACCGCTTGAGCCACATCCCCCGCCCTATCACTGGGCAATTTTAATTTTATCCTGATCAAGAGTTCTTTTAGATCTATTGCATAATTTTACTCTGTCTCACTTTGTGCATAAATAAGAAGGAAAATAGAAGTTAAATAAATGTCACATCATTCCTGTTACTTCTTTGCACTTTTGACGCAGAATGATTGACGTCTGCTTTCCCTACTTGTCAGTCTCCACACCACTCAGGTGGGTGAAGCAGCGTTTTTGTCACTGGAATTTTCTTCTAAGCCGAGGTCACCTACTGTTAATTTTAACCCGAAGCAGCACAAGTTCCCCATGTTACAATGACGTTTCCTTGGTGAGCTCCTGGAGCCTATGCCAAGGCTTCACTGTCACAGTGTTGGCCTCAGGGCTGGACTTCACCAGGCTCCCGTCCCAGGCCGCGTGTCCCAGGCCGAGTCTGGAGAGCGGCTCGGCACCCAGTCCTCAGGCGCAACTGCACTGAGTGGGTGTGCGGGGGGCACCGGTGTGCAGGCCTGTTTCCTCATTTGAGCTTCCCATTTTAGAGGTGAGGAAACTGAATTTCAAAGAAAGTTAAAACTTTTCCATGTTCACTTGCCTAAGATGACCCAGCTTCGAGGCACAGAACCGGAGGACCTGTCCTTGAGCCTGCCAGGCCGCCAGGGCAGGGCTCTGCCAGTGCAGCCCTGCCTGCTCCTCTGGCTCCTCCCACAGAGAGGCACTGACAGTGGGGCCCCTTGGATCTCCAGGGGGCACAGTAGGGGCATGTGGGTGTCACGGGGTTTTGACTGAGCCGAGCCAACGGTGGCTAAGGGCTTTGTTGCTGCTGAGGTAGTTTGGCATTTAAGCGGTGGGTCTTGTCCAAGATGGACGGCCAGTTCCTTATGATGACTGCTCAGTGCTTTTCCTGCCTGCCTAATAGAATCCCCCAGTGTGGATTCTTCCTCATGAGAGTATATCACCTGGACTACGACAATAAATCCACCGGTTTCTGCCCCGAATTGTGACACTGAAGAAGCCTCCCGGAGCTCATTTGGGATTTAACATCAGGAGGAAAGGCCTCCAAGCTGGGCATTTTCATCTCCAGGGTGATTCCCGACTCAGATGCACATGGAGCAGGACTTCAAGAAGGGAACCAAGCTCTAGGTGCGAATGGCGTGGATTTCCAAGGTACTGAGCACAGCAAGGCTGCTGAGATCCTGAAGACCACCCAGAAATCAGCATGCGTGCGCTGACCCTACAGTCATCATCGCCAAAGAGAGGACTGTGCTCTGGAGGGCCGCAGCCCAGGGACCTGCCTGTGGGATCTGCCAGGCCAGGCCCACCAGGCCCCAGGAGGCCCTTGGTAGTTCTGCTCTGAGCCCTGCCTAGCACAGTGGGCTGGGGAGGTAGGGAGAAAGTCACAGCACTGTCACCCAACTGTGCTGAACTGTTTGTTCCCTATTTTCTGGGCCAGCTTCATTCCCAGAAAGGAAAAGGACGATGACGTGTAGGTATGACCTAGCCTGCGGGGAACTGGGACTGCAGCTGGCACTGAGGGCCACCACGGGCTTGGTACTCACACCCTATCATTTTAATTATAGAGATGAGTTAGGAATATTGGGAACCCTCCCTCTGGTTGCCTGGCCTTTCATCCTGTCCTTGTACCATCAGGAGTGTCATACATGTTGGGGACTCCGATGAAACGCTTTTGCCCTCCTCCTCTTATCTCCCCGCAAAATGTAAAGTGTACTACTGAATAAAAAGAAATAGCAAAAAAATATGCCTGCCACGGGCACTGCCTCTGGGCCTCAGTGGGCATGAGGGCATTTTCGTCTGTGCCAGGGCCCAGCGCGCACCTCTGAACCTGAGAGGAGGGCTGGCTCTTTGCAAGCAGCGGGAGGGAGGGCCATTTTCCTGCAGCAGGTGCCACAGGCTACGCCGGTTCTCGGGAAGTCTTTTTCCGCTACTGGTATCATACATGACATTCCATGGAGCCTCCTCAATGAAGGCTGGGTTTTTTTTTTTTTTGTAAAAATTAACTTACAAAAGTTACTAAGGTCAGGATGGCTCAGCAGACAGGGCTGCAGCGTTCCCTGAAGGCCCGGGAGGGACTCCTGAGTGAGTCATTAATGGCACTGTATTTCCTTTGTTCCAGGCTGTTTGAAAGTGAGAATCTCAGACACGCTCTCAGGCCCACGGGGTTAGGATCTGGTATGGAAAAACTGGAGGGTGGGTGATCAGCCGGTCCTTTGAGGGTATGGACTGAGGTTGTCCAGACCGCTGCCTGTCCCTGCACTGCCTCAGTCCTGCGGGACACGCTTCCTCAGGGGGCAGAGGGAGAGAGCCGCTCCTGATCCAGGAATAGGAGTAGGCTTTGGGAGAGAAACAGCGGAAGGGGACAGTGGCACCTGGGGAGGAGGCTCATGCTGGGGGCCAAGGCCACTGAGAAAGACTCCTGGCCTCCTGCCCTTTGTGGTTTATTATCAGATCTCGGTGCGAGCCTTGGAATCTGCTTTGTTTTGATACCAGGGATTGAACTCAGGGGCACTCGACCACTGAGCCACATCCCTAGCCCTCTTATATTTTATCTAGAGACAGGGTTTCACTGAGTTGCTAAGCACCTTGCCATTGCTGAGGATGGTTTTGAACTCAGGATCATCCTGTCTCAGCTTCCCGAGCTGCTGGAATTACAGGCATGTACCACCTTGGAATCTGCTTTTTAAAAGACCCCCGGTAGTTAGGAAGACTGGACAGATGAGACTTTCTCTAACAAGATCCTCTTTTCCCAAGTTCAAATTCAGATAACTGTGATACCAGTTTTATGCAGTAAGGTCTGGATGTGTGCACTTAGTTGGGAAAGGTATTTCAGAAATGGAACAGCCTGGAGCCGGTACTGAGGGGCACTCTGAGAGCACGAGGAGCCTTCCTTAAGCTGGAGGGATGTGGGGGGCGCTGTTCTCAAGATGATGAGCCAGGCCTAGCAGTGAGTCAAGCCTTCTGCTGTAGGCCTAGGTGGGAGGAACATTCTATGCCTCCGCCTGAGCCTGGGATGGGGTGCCTTGGAGTCCAGGAACCCCAGAGGCAGAAGGGGCCTGGCCACAGGCAGTCTCGAGTGTCAAGCTGACACTGGGCAGGGAGAGCCAGCGTGGGGCTGAGGGGTCGAGGAGGGCTTGCAGAGTGGACCTGAGCACCCCTGAGGGACAAGGGAAGCTGCTTTCTTTTTGCCTTTATATGGATGTTAAGATAATAAAATTCTAGAGGTCCTTGGGCTCAGGAACACTAACAGTCTTGATTTTAATTATTTTTGTTTTAATTCCAGGAAACTGGTAATAAGTTTTGTGAAACAATAAAAAGGTTATGATATTATATGAAAAAGTTAATTGCATCTAGATACAATTTATAATTTTACAATTTAAATTACTTATTATTTGCTTTTTAAAAAAATATATAGTTGTCAGAGGACTTTATTTATATGGGGTGCTGAGAATCGAACCCAGTTCCTCACACATGTGAGTCAAGTGCTCCACCATTGAGCCACAACCCCAGCCCCTTATTATTTGCTTTTTTTTTTTTTTAAGAGAGAGAGAGAGAGAGAGAATTTTAATATTTATTTTTTAGTTTTCGGCAGACACAACATCTTTGTTTGTATGTGGTACTGAGGATCGAACCCGGGCCGCGCGCATGCCAGGCGAGAGCGCTACCGCTTGAGCCACATCCCCAGCCCTTATGATTTGCTTTTTTTAAACATTTTTATTTAGCTATGTAGAGAAAAAGATTGAACTTATTTGTGAAAAGAAATTGCAAATTTGAGACTAACAGTGTCCAATGGGCCAAATGGTCATGGGGGAGAAAATGGGTCACTTTGCCAGTTTAAAACTTATGAACTTACAAACACTCCAAGTGAAGTGTGGCCTCTGAAATAGTAGCCCTGTGGTACCACGGTGGCATGTTTGGAGCCTCGAAATGGGACAGACACTGTAGGAATGCAGTGTGGCCCTGGGGCCACCAGGTACCTCTGAGAAGGACATGTGGGTGGTGGAATCCCAAGTAGTCTGTGCACTTCTGCTGGACTGTGCTCTCTTCCCTTTTGGTGGCAATCTCCAAAGCCAGGTGCCCTACACACCTGTCATCCCAGCTACTCGGGAGGCTGAGGTAGGTGGCAGGATGCCTTGAGCCCAGGGGTTCATGGCCACCCTGGGTAACATGGACCCTGTCTCAAAATAAATAAATACAATGGAGATCTCTACCTAGCCAGGATGTCGCAGAAGACATGGGGTCTTCTTTTTCTCTTCTATTTAGTACCAAGGGTGGAACCCAGGGGCACTTAACCACTAAGCCACATCACCAGTCTTTTTATTTTTACCTTTAAATTTTAAGATAAGGTCTCAGTAAGTTGCTTAAGACCTTGCTAAGTTACTGAGGCTGGCTTTAAACTTGTGATCTTCCTGCCTCAGCTTCCCAAGGATTACAAATGAGTGCTGTTGCACCCAGCAAGACAGGAGGTTTTCAAGTGACTCAAAGTTTTCGAAACTAATGCAGTTTGAAGGGGACAGTCCTGGAAGACCCAAGATTATCAGACCTTGTTCTTATGACTATCGCTCAGTAGTGTTCTAACTGAAATCAAAATGCATATGTTATGTGATTTTAAGCGAAATCATGCCAGTATGTAGGATTTTAAATGATGTCTTTTGTAAGTGTACTCCATATTCCTAAAACTACTTGAGATTATTTTTCACAGAGGAACTTAGATTTTTCACATATTACTAAGTAATGGTGGATTATGGGGCTGGGGTTGTGGCTCAGTGGCAGAGCGCTTGCCTAGCACATGTGAGGCACTGGGTTTGATCCTCAGCACCACATAAAAATAATAAATAAAATAAAGGTATTGTGTCCAACTACAACTAAAAAAAAATTTTTTTTAAAAAGTGGATTATATGTTTTTAAAAAGGGGATATGTATCATTAGTGACTATAATTTGCCTTTTCCTTGATTGTACAGGAAGAAGACACCCATTATCAGAAAAAAAAATCAGGCACTATATGTATCAGTTATGCAGATCCCTTGATCACATGCACAGGTACGCTTTGGGAGATGGGGCAGCTCTCAGATGTACAAAATGTATTTATATTCACTAAAAATACAATTCACTTTCAAGAATTTGAATTAATAAAGTACAGTTAGCTGGGTGCAGTGGCACATGCCTGAATCCCAGCAACTCGAAAGGCTGAAGCAAGAGGATTGCAAGTTTGAGGCCAGCCTCAGCCGCTTAAGTGAGCGCTTGTCTCAAAATAAAGAGTAAATTAATTAGAACAACAATAACAACAACAAAAGCAAAAAGGGCTGCAGATGTGGCTCAGTGGTGAAATACCCCTGGGTTAATTCCTCAGTACAAACAAACAACAAAAAAAGAGATTCAATTAATTCTATTCTTTATATTCCAAATGCAGAAATGGAATATTTCACAGAGATGTAAAACCAGAAAATATACTCATAAAGGTAAGAATTTTTATATGGAAACTTAATTTCAGAATAAAGGTAGATTATGAGGCCTTTTCCCGCTGGATGTGTTTAGCTAGTCACTCAACTTTTTATTTCAGCATGTTTCTTAAAGAGTTTTTCCCTTTCCAATTGGGAAAAGAAGGCTTATTAAGTAAGTTTCACCAACATAACTGTCGATACAGCTGGAAGAATATGACAGAATTCACTCCATTCAAATGTCCATCCCAAACGCTAGATGTTATCGTGGCAGAGGCAGGATTTGAGCTCATTCCAAATTTGAGGTCTTCCCCTGTAGTGCCCTGGGGCCAGCCTTGAGGTCCCCCACTCTGAAGCCCCTGCATGCCTGAGCTCAGTCATCCTGTGCTTTCCCCCGCGTCTATCTGATGCACCGTCGAGTGCCCTGAAGCCACGTGCTGTGGGAGCCTGTGCAGGGTGAGCCAGAACTGAGCCACCTGCAGAGCCAGGGCATCGGCAGGTGTGACACAGGGTACACGTGGCTGGAGCGTGCGACTTACCTGGAGATTCTGGAGACATGGGAGATGCATGCCAAGTCTGTCAGAATGTCTGCAGACATGTTCCACACGGAGAAATCCCCACATCCCCACCCCCCAGAGGCACATTCAGCTGCTTACAAAGTGGTAATTTGTATTTTCCACGCTAGTGTCAATGCCAGGATTTTCCTGTTAGTGTATAAACATTTGAAATGGTTTGTATGATAGTAGCTGCAGAGATGTCACCTCTGATTTTTGCTGCTTGCAGCAGGATGTCCTGAAACTGGGGGACTTTGGGTCCTGCCGGAGTGTCTATTCCAAGCAGCCGTACACGGAATACATCTCCACCCGCTGGTACCGGGCCCCGGAGTGTCTCCTCACTGATGGCTTCTACACATACAAGATGGACCTGTGGAGTGCAGGATGTGTGTTCTATGAGATCGCCAGGTAAAGCAGGGACCACCAGCCTGGTCACACTCAGGTGGAGGGGGTAGATCACACAGCGAGGCCCAGGCCAGAGGGTGTCTTGCCAGCCCCCACACCTCCAGGTCTTTTTTTTTTTTAATCTTTATTTATTTTTATGTGGTGCTGAAAATCAAACCCAGGACCTGGCACGTGCTAGGTGAGCGCTCTACTGCTCAGCCCCAGCCCCAGCCCCAGCCCCAGCCCCAGCCCCAGCCCCATACCTCCAGGTTTTACAATCACTCAACTTTTTATTTCCGCAGAAAGCTTCCTAGGTGGGCACTGGGTGGCTCAGTGGTGGGTGCTGGCCTAACGGGCAAGGCCCTGGGTTCCATCCCCAGTACCGCAGAAGGACAAAAGTCCACTAGGCTTTCATTTTACCTTTCTTTGCTTGCTCTTCCTGCAGAGCCATCACCATCAGGCTCCTGGGGAACAGGGCTGTCCTCCAGGCTTGATCCTGAAATGACTGACAGACCAGCATCCCAGAGCAGAGGGGAGGCAAGCTCATTCCACCTCCAGGCAGACGTGGGGAGGGTAAACGGTGCCCTCAGGGCCTACTCCAGGCACAGCAGGGTGCTCTGGCCTCCCCACTCCAGCTCTGGCCTTTGGGCTTGGTTTCCAGGTGGAGCAGGGGCCTAGGAGATGGGCGGCAGGCTGGTCCAGGCTGGGCAAGTGGAGTGGCATAGTTAGGCCCCCAGGGGTGGGCAGTTCCCTCTTTCTCATGGTGGCTCTTCAAGTGAGCATTGTGACCTAGTGTCATTGTTCTACCTGTTCAACTGACCACTACAGAAATGCATACAGATGCGCACTTCAGGGCACCCCTTAGAGTGCCAGCGTTCATGTTGGTGGCTTGTCACTTTGGAGAGCCGAGAGGTGATTGCCTTGCAGCCTCGAGCACCAGCACAGTTCTGAAATCCCCTGAGCTGGTTTGATAGGGTGCTGGAGAACAGGACGCAGTAGCCTCAGGGAGCCAGCCACCTGGTAACCTGCGCTGGGCAGGGGTGTCCTGGTTTTCCACCTTGGAGCTGGGTCCTGCTCATCCACACGGCCCTCTTTCTCTCTTTGCAGATACTGCTCTTGACTGAGCAGAAGCCATTCCTAGCGGAGCTGTTTCGGCTCCTCTTTGTGATGTGTAACATGGATTGGGTTGGTTTATGCAAGTCTAGAATCTTTTATTCACGATTACAAAATGTGTAAAAGCTCTGTAAACCAAAAGTTTTCTTAGAACTCAGCTGCCCATAAGCCCTGCCCCACTCTGCCCTCCATGTGCAGCAGAACTCACCCGGCTGGCGTCAGGCCCTATGGGTCTGTGGCAGTTAGAGCAGATGTGCTCCTTTCACGCAGTCACAGGAGTGTGCAGATAGAGGAATGTGTTCGCCTCTCAGGAAACACACCTGGGGCTTTGGAGAAGAATGGACGGCTCCCAGCCCTGAGGATGGCTCTGGGGACCGTTCCTGGGAGTCTATAGAGGGACTGTCCCCTGGAGGAGGCAGCCCTGCGCTCACCTGGGTGCCTCTTGTCTTGGCCCCGCAGTCTGCAGCCCCTCTTTCCTGGAGCAAATGAACTGGACCAGATCTCAAAAATCCATGATGTCATTGGCACACCCGCTCAGAAGACCCTCACCAAGTTCAAACAGTGAGTGTGGCAGCCCTGAGAGTCAGATGTGGACTCCTGCCCCAGCTGGAGTGGGCCATGGTGGGAGCAGAACAAGCCCTCCGCTCGGCCCCTCACCTACTGGGCTCCTCTGCCTTTGGAAAAGGGGCTGCCTGTGTCTTTGGGGCTCTCAGGGTGCTCTTCCTCTAGCACTGTGGGAAGTCCTCGCAGCCTCACCCACGGCTTGGGAGTCGGGTTTTGTCCCTGGAGTATTTACACAGGACTTAGCAGCCCTCAGGGGAGAAGGTCCCCCAAGCGCCAACTGCACAGGAGACTTTCTGCTGCTGTCCCACAGCATCAGGGCGATACTGGCTCCTAGACAAGGTGTCACAGACCCACTGGGGTTTTGTGGGATCACAGCCAGGGAGCTAGGGCTTCTGAGGGGGCCCTGAGGGCCAAGGGAGCAGCCAGCAGCCCTAGGTCCCAGGAAGGTGAGAAGATGATAGCAATTCTAGACGCTAATTTTTTTCTATTTTTAAACTTTATTTCGTCCTAATGTGGGAAGGAGATTTTAATCTTTTAGAGGAAAGGTCATTATCTTAAATTTATAGCATAACAGATTTCACACACACTCCTTTTTAACAGACTTTATTTTTTTAGAGCAGTTTTAGGTTTTGCAAAATCAAGTAGAAAGTAAAGATTTCCCATGGGTCCCTAACCCGCATGCCTAGCCCCCGCCCCATGCTCTCCACATCTCTCCTGGGGGGGACGTTTGTCAATCCATGAACCTGTGACCAGGCTTGATCTCCAGGGCCCGTGGCTCAGCTTAGGCTCACTCTTGGCATTGCACGTCTATGGTTTGGACAGGGTGGCGTGCCCCCTTCTGTGGGTCATGAACTGTCCCCTTAGAGTCAGGACGACAACTGACCAAGTGCTCCAAATAATGGCATGATCCTTTATTATCATTGGGCTTTTAATACAGGTCGAGAGCTATGAGTTTTGATTTTCCTTTTAAAAAGGGATCAGGAATACCTCAACTGACAACCACTTTGTCCCCGCAATGTCTCTCCCTCCTGCACGCAATGGTGGCCTATGACCCTGATGAGCGCATCGCTGCCCACCAGGCCCTGCTGCACCCCTACTTCCAGGAGCAGAGGTAGGCTCCTGTGGGTCTCCGCGTGGCCCTGCGGCACACGGTAGGCGGGAAACCGGCCTCTGGAGGGTCCCCACCCTGGCAGTGGTCAGTGCCTCCCATGACCCACCGTGTTCTGGGCAGTGTGCTCCCCAGTGGAGCAGTCAGCAGCTCCGTGGCAGGCAGTGCCCTGGCTCCCGTGGTGAGGATTCTGGAGCGTCTGGTGGGCATCCTGTGGGGTAGTGTGAGCCCGCGGTGTGCATTAGAGCCACTGGATGTCACCTGATCCCACGCCTCTGGTTGCTCCTCCTAGTAGCTCATGGAACCCTCTCGTCACAGCAGATTTGGAGTTAGAGACAGCAGACAAGCAGAGGTGCTCTGGGCCTACCCTGGGTGTGACCACTCTTCTCCTCTGCAGGGTGGCCGAGAAGCAAGCCCTGGCCAGCCACAGAAGGGCTTTCTTTCCAGAGCACCCCATGGGGCCCGAACTACTCAGTCTCAACGGGCAGTTCTCCAAGGAGGGCAGAAGGCAGGTACTGACTGGAGTCAGCAAGCGGGGAACAGCCCACTAAGTGGGCTGGACACACTGGTGGCCTGTTTCTCTGAGGTGGCCATCTGTGGGGGCAGTGGCACACCCAGCTGGATACCATGCTGCTCACCATCTCCCCAGGTTCTGCTGGCCCTGCCCCACTAGCTGAGGGCCCACGGCTGACACCCACGTGCACAGGCTCAGATGTGGGACCCTTCCATGCATTTCTCTGCTGCTGACCACACGCAGCTGTCCTACTCCAGGCCAGAACCATTTGCAGACACTCCTGGTGGATCCTCAGAATGTCCTAGTAGGGGACACAGAAAGCCACCTCCCGCCAGTGAAAGTCCTGAGCCCCGTCACAGCCCTCGCCTTTCCTTTCACCTGCCCTGTACAATCTGGCCCAGCACCCACGGGCACCCACCTGCTCGGCCCAGCAACCTCACAGCCTGGGGCTGGCACCGGAGCTCTGCTAGGGACGCCCCCTCCCTCAGTTCTGCTCTTCACCACCCTCCACCACTAGCGCGCTCTCAGCCAGCAGCAGAGGGCTCGTAGGGCTGCAGCCAGGGCGCTGCGTCCAGGTGTGTAGCACCTGTGACAGCTCCAGGCACGCCTCTAAAGCGCAGGGTGCAGGCGGCTCCCTCCAGCAGGGCCTCCAGAGTCCCCCTCAGCCACGCTCCTCCTGGAACTTGCCGGCCCTGCTGCCACCGCCCCCCCTACCATCTTCAGTGACAGCAGAGGTGTGCTGAGTCTGTGAGGGCAGACTGCCTGGCTTGTCCAGCTCCTGGCTGCCTGGTGAGCTGCTGCAGAGGACATCTGTGCCAACTGGGAATGACCCAGTGAAGCTCTGGGCGCAAATGTTTGAATTTCACATGCCACCAAAGTTTTCTTTCAATCCTTATAAAAGGTGGAACCCCTGGTCTGGGGCTGGGGTTCAGTGGTAGAGCACTAGACTAGCACATGTGAGGCCCTGGGCTCGATCCTCAGCACCACATAAAAATAAAACAAAGATACTGTGTCCACCTAGTAAATAAATAAGTGAATGAACAAACAAATAAATAAAAGGTGGAACGTATTCTGAGCTCACAAGCTGCACAGAAACCATTGAGGCAGGTTGGGCACAGGACCTCCAGTTAGAGCAGGAGGCACAGGGGTCAGAGTCTGCAAGTCGTTTGAGACCCACACTCAGAGCAGGTCACCGCTAGGCGAGGCTGGTCACTC
Organism: Marmota flaviventris; assembly: GCF_047511675.1. Taxonomy (NCBI): domain Eukaryota; kingdom Metazoa; phylum Chordata; class Mammalia; order Rodentia; family Sciuridae; genus Marmota; species Marmota flaviventris. The sequence continues at coordinate 3,978,161 of NC_092499.1, forward strand.
CAGCCTCCATGGGGTCAGCAGAACTGAGTGGAGTGGTTGCAGAGGGTGGGCCAGGAGTACTGGCCAAGAGGGGCTGATGTATACGACTCTCCTCTCCCCATGGGACGCACAGGGTGCCTTACCTGCGGGTGTCCCATCACTGCAGGACCTGCCTCAGGCCAGGAATTTTTGTAACTTTTTAGTTGTAGGTGGACAAAATATCTTTATAATTTATCTTTTGGTACCAGGGATTGAACTCAGGGGCACTCGACCACTGAGCCACATCCCTAGCCCTGTTTTGTGTTTTATTTAGAGACGGGGTCTTACTGAGTTGCTCAGTGCCTGGCTTTTGCTGAGGCTGGCTTTGAACTCTCCATCCTCTTGCCTCAGCCTCCTAAGCATGCCTCCCAAGCTTACAGGCATGTGCCATCCCGCCTGGCTGACATAATACCTTTATTTTATTGACTTTTATGTGGTGCTGAGGCTGGAACCCAGTGCCTCACCCATGCTAGGCAAGTGCCCCACCACTGAGCCCCAGCCCCGGCCTGACCAGGAAGTAAGTTCCACTAGACCAAGGTGGAAGCAGAGGGTTGCCTGTGCCTTTCCTGATTTCCATGGAGGAAAACTGACCCTGTTCTGTTTCAAGAAACAGCCCCTGAGGCAAGAGGACGACCACGGCAAGAGACGGGGACCAGCCTGCGTGATGGAACTGCCCAAATTGAGGTTTTCGGGAGTGACCACCAAGCTGTCATACTCCAGCCCCACACTGCAGTCAGTGTTCAGTTCTGGGATGAACGGAAGAGTCCCGATGTTGAGACCCTTGAAGTGCTTGGGTGCCAACAAGAAGGTAGCTGTCCTGCTCTTCGTCCCTGGGGGCTGCCCCTGTACCTGTCCTCAACCTCCAGTCAGTGTCTCTGGTTTTCCTTTCACAGATAGACACACAGAAGGACATCAAGCCTAGCCTGAAACAGTGCCGCCTGCCCACCATCGACAGGAGAGGCGGAGGGTGCTGAGGCGGCCCGCGCCTCCTCGAGTAAGAGCAGGCGCCGTGAGGGCAGGCCCAGGCCGCTCCGCGTGGGACGGTGGGTCGAGGCTCAGAACATGCCTGGCACCAGCTCCTCGGGACACCTGGTGCCAACATGCTGACTGGGCCACCTGCTCCAGGCTGCCACGTGGCCCCGTGTGCTTGCCCCCAGGGCAGCTGCGCTGCATGTCAATGCATTGGTGACACCTCCTCCAGGGTTTCATTAATTCTCATGACGTAGGATGTGGAGAAAATATTTTGTATCTCTTCTGAGTCAAAACAGACGCTCGGTGCCTTCTGTCCTGTAGGGTCAGGCTTGGGGGAGAGGCTCACCGTGGGCCACACCTTGCTGAGCTTTACAAGTGCTACTGGGGGACGTCCCCAGGATTGTAGTGACGCCTTACAGACTATGCTGTTGGAGACCCCTGAATTTTATTAAAAAATAAGCTGTCATTGCAGTTCCTCATCTCTGCAGTCTCTGAGTTGGACTCGGGTCCTCACTAACCACTGCTGCGTCAGCCTCTGCAGGCCTATCGGGCCACTGACATTGGGAGCACTTTAATGTGGCTTCTGCTTCACTTGAGAAAAGCACTAAGTAAGGGTCAAACGGAGTTGAGTCACAGCTGGCGGCCGTGCCACAGTGGGAGCTCAGGCCGCTCTGTCTGCCGAGCCCCAGCCTCGAATGGCCGGGGGGTTTCGGCTCCAGTGAGTGGTGTCCTCCTGGGCGTGTGGGCACTGCCAGGTTGCCAGTGGTGCTTTGAGCTTTGTTTCATGAGGGCCAAGAGGAAGTTGGGCACCTTGCGTCCCACAAAAAGAAACCCTGGGGCTGGGGCTGGGGCTGGGGCTCAGTGGCAGAGCGCTTGCCTTGCATGCATGAGGGTTTGATACTCAGCACCGCATAAAAATAAATAGATGTGTCCATCCACGACTAAAATGTATATGCATGTATAAAACCCTCTCCCCGTGGGGGTGGGACAGGAACGTGGCAAGAAAAGGTGGTGCTTTGCGGACTCAGGGTGAGGCACTAGCAGGCTGCTTAGGGGCAGGAGCAGAACCCCGCCAGGCCGTTTGTTTTCTGTGTGGTGCTGGGGGTGGAGTGCAGGGCCTCACTGCGCTAGGCCTGTGCCCCACGCCGAGCTGCACCCCAGACTCTGCTAAGCCCCTTCTGCCTTGAAATGTAACCTAGTCATTGAATGTTCATTCTATTTTCTCAAACTCACAATATTAAAAAGAAAACTGAATTTACCAGATTAGTGTTTAGTCTCCTCTTCCCCTCTATTGAGGTAAATCTGTGACCCTTCCTTCCAGGTCTCTCCAGTGGCCCCAGCCCCAGAAAGTACAGGACAGATGGAAGTAGGAGGGTGAACGTGGGACCATGCAGAGGGACAGGGGCAAGAGAAGAGGAGCTGGCAGTACAAGGGCAACATGGGTGAAGAATCCTGGGCATGGATGTCTGGCCAGGCAGGTGACGGTGACAGAGATGCTGCCTGTGGGGAAGGGCAGGACAAGATTTCTTTGAAACTTGTGATCCCGTGATGACCTTCAGGGTGCCCCTGAAGGGGTCCTGATAGGGGATGGAGGCCACAGAGATGGGTCCACAGATAGGGAGGAGGCAGAGTCCTGCTAGCTGGCGCAGGAAGGACCTGAGGCAAAAGCCAGAGGAGCAGGACTTGCAAGGCAGGTAGGTAGGCCACTTGGCCTGGGTGGAGGCAGTGGGCCTGGAGAAGTCCTGAGAGCTGCAGTTATGGGCACCCTGCTGTCCCGAGGACTGGTTACAGCACAGACGAGCATTTGTATATGTAGGAAAATCATTACCCCTTTAAGTACATGAACCATGAAGGGAAAATTTTTGGTCTCTGGTGGAAAGCTCTGCAGCAGTGCCCTGGTCCTGTATGTGGCAGACCTTAGCCTCACGGAGACAAGCCCGTTTCCGTGGATTTGGACAGGACACTCTTGTTGGCCAGCCTTGGGCTCCTGCATTTCCCTTGCAGCTCACACCAGCCAGGAGGCATCAACCCTGGTGGTTCTCTCTGGCCCTACAGTGGGCAACTGCTGACCAGGGCGAAGGGCATAGGCCATCCCCACCCTGACCCCAGAGTCCTGTGGGGTCTCTGCCCACTCTCAAATTGGAAAGGTGAAGGCTGGCTTCCTCCTCCACCTCTTCACCCAGTTGGAACACTCATCGCATGACTGCCCGCCAAACCCTGCTGAGCGCCTGCCCTCTCCTGCCCACAGCACACTTCAGATCTTAGGGCACAGAGTGGGGCTTGTGGGTGCTGGGCTGGGGCAGAGCAAGCACGCAGACATCCCAGGCTAAGGATTCAAAGGCTGATGGTCCTTAGTATCACAAACCCACCCACAGAACAGACGGGGTGCAGACATGAGGTCCTGCTGTCTCCTGCCCTGCTGCCCGCCATGGGAAGGCCTACTGGGTTAGTCCTTGCCAGGCCACCCATGAACACAGCATGGGGGCAGCTAGGTTTGAGATGGATGCCACACCCTGCATTTGCCCACCTCCCCCCAGCTTCCTTTGTACCCAGGCCCCATGCCCAGTGCCACATTCACCAATTTACCACATGTAGGAAAGCACAAGGCCAGAGGCGGGAGCAGCAGACCTGAACCTGACCAGGCAAGCTGAGCAAGTCCACCTCCTGTGGCGCATCGTGAGGCTGGCCTGTGCTGTCTGTCAGGATCTGCTGTGTGTCCACGGCAGTCAGGGCTTGGAAACCATCTTGGACCGTTGGCCAGGAACCAATCTTGGGAACAGAGCCAGAAAGATTTGTTCCTGGCACAGAGGCATCCACAGTGTGCCGGGACACATCCGACAGCTTTAGTGCAGCTGGCCAAGTGCAAACTCCATTCCAGGACCCAACAAAGGGCATTGGAGGCTGGGCTGAGGCACTGCAAGGACCACGCCATGCACCATAAGTGACACGACTCCAGACTGTGGACCATCTGACCAAATGGTGTGTAATTGTTGCCCCCATGTCAACTGAATTTGTCACTTCCTCTGACAGGAAACAGAGCCAGGAGATGATCACATTAGGAATCCCAGACTCGATTTTGAAAGGCAGCTCATTCCAAGGTACCTGCAGGCATCGTGGGCCCTCTAGGGTTTTCTAACCAGTGCTTTGATAGAAACAGCAAACTACATCAAATACGCTAACACTTAATTCTAATATGGGCATTCTTTTTTAAAATAAATTTTTAAAATTTTTTTAGTTGTCGATGTCTTTATTTTTATGAATATGTGATGCTGAGGATCTAGTGCCTTACACATGCTAGGCAAGCACTCTACCACTGAGCCACCACCCCAGCCTTAATACTGTCATTCTTAATGTGTATGTTTTATGAATTCTAATTCTTTCACCTAAGACAGCAAATGTTAGTATTTTGGTTATTTACACCTCCCAGAGGCTCACACCATCATGCAAGTCCCCCCACAAGGTCCCTGGGCAGTGGCAGCTTCAGGTGAGGCCAACACCCCCAGCCTGGGTGCAGGCAGCTTAAGAACCGAGAAGAACTGAAGCCAACTCAGGAAGATTGAGCCCAGTGAACTGCTCTGAAGCAGTGACACACACCCCTGCTGCATTCACAGAGAAGACGGACATACAGTACATCTGTCAAAAGCCCCCAATTCCCTCAACATTCCCCAAATTGATGTGATAACGTAGAGCAATGTGTTCCAGACACTTGATGGCTTAGTGTCACCAAATAAAACTTCTGAAGGATCCAGCTGAATAAGATTAAAAAAAAAAAAAAAAAAGAAAAGAAACAACAAAGAGTAAGTCGTCCTGCTGGCTGCTGAGCTGAGGAGCTGAGGAGCTGCTGCAGCACAGGGGCGAGATGCCCTGAGCTGGTCCTGGCCATCTAGGTATGCCACCTGTGGCTTCTTCCAGGAGCAGTCATGTCACAGTTAACGAGCACCTTCACACTCACAGGCTGTGTTACGTGCGGCCACAGCTTTCAAGGACAGGAGATGGGCTCCAAGCTCTAAGAGACCCGCGTGCTAAGACCAATTTCTGCACACACGGGCAGATGCCCACAGTGCCACATGGGTGAGTCTTCGCGGGCAAAGAACCCGAGCACTTCCAAGTGAGCCACACTCTGACAATGGAGGGGACTCCAAAGCACAGCCTGATGCCATACCAACCCTTCATTCAGCAAAGACCATGCTAAAAATTGAGCAAATTTAACAGAAGATAAACAAATAGTATATTCAAGATAATTTTAATATTAATGTTTCTTGTAAATTAGAAATATCACTCTTAAATGATGAAAAGTACTAGTGAAGTAGCTATTTCCCCCAGTTGCAGAATTACATTATATATACACATTATACAGAGTTGATTGCATTAGAAACAACAGTATTAAAATAAACATTAACAGATAAAAAGGGTGTCTTCCCTTCCCACCGTGAAGGGCCAGGGATCCACCACACTCAGAGCCATTTTCTATTAGCATTAAACTATTGAAGTGCAAACAATATTTCAACATGTAAGACTGCCGCGTCCACCTTCCTGAATTACACATTTAAGTCAGAAAGTAAACCCTTTCTGTTTGAGTGCATTCTAGGTTGTCTTCTGACCACCCAAGGTATAAAAAACCAGTGCAAAACCAGTGAGGGAAGTACTACTCGTAACAGCTGAATCAAGGAGGTCTCTGTCCAAGAAGCACTTTATTTACACTATGTATATATGTATATATTATATATGTGTGAGATTTCATTACATCGAGTTTTAGAGTAAAAAGCAAGAAAACATCATTTCTTATTTTTACTGCAGCCCCAACAGACCGACTTCAAATGGAAACTTCTTTGGGCGGGCAGCAGAGTGCGCGGCACGGCGCCACATCACCGGTCCGCACAGCCCTCAAGATGTCTGCCTGCCTGCCTGAGGCCTGCCACCCTGGCGTGGCTCCAGCGCGGCTCTCCGTCCGTCGTCCTCGGTCCCTGCAGTCCCGCGCGTCGGGGAGTCTGAGCGCAGTGGGATCGCTACACTACAGTTCCACCTGGAGAACTGGCCTGGTTTGGGGATGACAATAAGCCCTGCAAACAAAGCAGTCTACATTAATCCAGCAAGACACAGGGGTGCAGAAAGCCCCGTGCTCACCCTTCGCCAGCAGCGCACAAGGTCAGTTTCTGTCGGTTAGGACGCCAGTGCTTCCAGCGTCCTCTGCTCCACCCATCTGCTTCCTCTGCGGCCATTGCTCACACTCCTACCCATGCAGCCTGTGTGCAGGTACACCTGGGCCCCAACACTCCGCAGAAGGGACAGTGGGACTGGCCTTGGCTGGGGGGTACAGAGTGGTCTCTTGGGCCTGAGCAGTCTGGGTTCTGTAGAACTTCACTGGCCCAGAGGTGTGGGCACCTGCTGGGTCATCAGGGCCTTCAGGCAGGGCTGTGGCCCCCTCGACTCCCCACTGCAGCCCAGGGCACGACAGTTCTGGTCTGCACACCCGGCCCCTCAGAGGCAGTGTCTGGCCCCCAAGGACACAGTCTACTGGCATTTTTAAAAAAGACATCTTTCTTTTTTTCTTTTTGGTGGTGGTGGGGTGTCTTTCTTTCTTGCTGAGTGGTGCAAAGGCGGCACCCTCTGGATTAACTGACCTCCAGGGTAGAGGCCTACCAATACAGAAAAGGGGGTCCAGGCCCTGGGGTGGGAAGTCCTGCCGTGAGGCTGCAGCTGCATGTGAGAATCAGGAGCAGAGTGTCTCCATCCTGGACACTGCATCGTGCTCACACCAGGAAGGCCAGGCAGCGTCTGCCCCTGCAGGGAGGGTGTGAGGAACTGGAAGGCTCTCCTGTGTGGCCTGCTTACAGCCCTTGCACACAGTCAAGAACATTTGCGTTTCTTTGCATTTATTACTGGGATGCATCAGAGTCCATCATGTGCTGAACGTTCTGAAGAGGACAACAGTGTGGCCTGAGGCACGGGCTCCCGCCCCAGCATAGGCTTCTTACGCTCTCGGCTGGATTGGGACTGCTGACGTGGTGCGCTGTTAACTCTAAGCACACATTGCCACATTATCACACATGGGCCTTGTAGTGATACGAATGAGGGGTGACTATCTGAATCAACCTTCAGCTGAGTCCACACCCGGCTGGAGGGACACTAGGGAATGGCTGAGGGCTCCATGTCATTTGATCTGCTGTCTCTCACCTCTAGATAGATCAGGCAAGAGCAGACTGAATGTGGCCCTGGCCCCTGCCCCATTTCTGTAGGAGCTCTTTTCCTCTCAATCCCCACAGGGGGACAGGGCCCTGTCCTGACTTTTGTGGTGAAGAGCTGCACACACCTCGCACTCCCACTCCCACTCAGCCCAAAGCAGGGGAGGAAACCTGGACGCCACAGGGCTGGTGCACCCAGCCCTGACAGAGGGGGCACAGCAGGTAGAGGAGAAGCCTGAGCCAAGTGGGGGGCAGTGACACCGCAGGTGGCAGCACATCACGCACACCCTGGCATGCACGTGTTGGTGGACGGAGAAAGGAGCCCACTGGCACTGGGCTTCAGCCACTGTCAGTGCCACTAAGTGAAGAGGCAAGGGGCTCCCTCTGGGGGGAGAGGGGCCAAGATCCACAGCTGGGCCAGCCCTCCACCCTTGGCCTGGGGTGGGGAGGGGGACAGGGTGCCCTGACACGATCCCCACCCTGGCTTGGAAGGTGCTGCCTCTAGACCAGAGTGGGCCAAAGGCACAACTTCTTGGCAGCATCTTTAACAACTAAAGAGCAGGCGAGTGCTGGGCTGTGGCTCAGGGTACAGCGCTTCCCTAGCATGTGGTAGGCACGTGGGTTTGATCCTCAGCACCACATAAAAATACATAAATAAAATAAAGGTATTGTGTCCATCTCCAAAAAACACCAGGTGAAACTAACTTTAATCTTATTTAGATGAATATATCCCACTTGTCTCAACATGTTAATCAATATGCACACTGTTGGTATTTTTGGTGGAAAGCCATGGAGGTCGCTGTGTGGGAGGCACGCATAGCACACTTCAGTTTGGACTGGCTCCAGTCTTGGTGTTCAGTAGCACAGGAGATCCATGACAGCTGCAGGGACAGTGACGGTCTGACCGTCACCCCGCCCCTCCTTCCAAATGTGACCACCCTGGAGGATGCAGCAACTTTACCTGAAGTTCCAGGGGAGGGTGGGGGTTGGAGACAAAGGGTGACCTGGGCACCAGGTGGGGACACTGCCTGCACTGGCCACCTCCTTACCCCCAAGTCACCAACCCTTGGGCCAAAGGAGAATCCCCGCTCTTAGCAGAGGAAATGCACACTTGTTTCCCAGTGTCTGCGGTGGCAGCCCAGAGCCAACCACAGCCCACACTCTCCTCTGCCACCTTCACTGTCCTCCACAGGCTCAGGGTCAAGAGCGAGGTTCGGGTCTCCACTCCTTCCACTGCCCTCATACCCCTCCTCCTCTGGGCTCTGCAGTCCACAGCAGGGTGGGGGGAGTCAGTGGCTTGCTGGTGGGCTTCGTCCTTGTCATATAAACCCTGGTTAACAACTACTTCAAAAGAGTCATTGTGCAGGGCTCCCCACCCTCGCACCCTAAGCCAGGAAGTAGCCAACATCAGGTATGCCTTGGGTGAAAACCCCCAAGGCCCAGGCACTTGGTCAAGGGCTTACTGGAGCCCCTCCATAAAGCCAGAGGAGAAGCAAATCACCTCTGAGAAGTTACATGGCTCTGGATGCCCATTCACTTCTTGGAAACAGAATCATTTTGCCATGATGGACAGTGGAGGCAATGGGGGAAACTGAAATTCAAAATGAGATAAAATCTAAGTTGCCCTCTTTCTTTTTGGTGCTGGGGTGGCACCCTGGGCCTCCCACATGCTAGGCAAGTGTGCTACCACTGAGCTCCACCATCAGCCCATGCTTTAGTCTGCACAGTTCCAGGCTGTCGAAGAGGAGCTAAAAAACAGGTACTGAGGATGGTCTACACCACCTGGGGAAGCCAGGCTGCACAGTCTCACCAAAGAGCTGTGGGAGCCCCATTTTTAAGGGTGGAGAGTCTGCTCCAAGCCGTCACCAAAGTCAAGCACACAGTGATCCTGCGGCCCACTGGGCAGGTGCTAATTCACTGCTTCCTTATTACTTTCCATGGGGGGCAGCGAGCAGGAACAGCGAAGGACCCTGAGGTGAAGGTGCTGAAGGTGCTCCTCTGTCCAGTCGTCCTCAGCAACCTGTGTGACCTATGGTCTGTGCACCAGAAATGGGACAGCTGACACTGAGGTTTTACATATATCCATTAGGCAAGAGATGCCCAGCAGAGTGATGCAACAGACCCCAGGGAGGGTCTACCGGGGTATCCACAGGCCCTGCATCTGTCAGGAAGCTGACCTGGCCTCAGCAGAGCTGCACTTCATTCCTCCTGGAGATTTCATTTCAAAATTAAATGATGAAATACTCCAGCTCTTAGCTTGGGTTTGATTACCATTTACAGTAGTCAGCAATAGAATTAAACTTTGTTCCAGCAGCATGTACAGGAAAATGATATTTTGGTTTAAAAACAATTTACAACAAAGGAACGTGTCCATGTTCCGCTCTAGTAGACATCGCTGATGGGGGAGTCTGAGAGCAAGACAAGACTGTGGGGTCAAGAGGTTCACAGATGGGGCTGGGGCTCAGTGGTAGAGCGCTCGCCTAGTACGTGCGAGGCCCTGGATTCGATCCTCAGCACCACATAAAGAAAATAAATAAAGGTATTGTGTCCAACTACAACTAAAGAATAAATATTTAAAAAAAAAAAAAAAAAGAGGTTCACACCAGAGGACGGTCGTGTCCTGAAGTTCTGTCAGGCCCACGCTAGCCTTCTGGCTCTGGGTTCTGGGAGGGCTTCCCCATGCACCCATGCAAATCTGAGTGGCCCATAAGAGTCTGAGGGGACAGAACCTCAGGCGCAGCTGTGGGATGAGGCCTGGAAGTTTCGATGGAATGCCACCTCACCAGCTCATCTACCTGGGATTGGCCAAAACCCTCTCTGGTCACCCTCCCCACCGCAGACCAAAACAACATGCAAACCAGGCTTTACTGAAGACAACACAGTTTCTCTCTGGAGGGCCAGCAGCAAGTGCCATGGGAGCCTGCGTTCCCTGTGGCCACAGGGTGGGTAAGGGGGTGCAGAGATGTTCGCTGGGAGCGGGAGGTCAGCGAGGCCCTCTTCAGCGAGCTCTTTGCCTGCATTCCAGCGTGACTCGCCTCAGTCGGAGGCAGAGAGCTCAGCTCTGTAAAGTGATGCTTTCTGGAAATGGCACAGAGCACAGCTGACCTCCACTCACAACGTGCCTCCCCTAGGACTCCTTCCCCCAAGAATCCATTACTCTCACTGCCACGTACCACATAGACGCCAGAGAAGAGCTGGACAGAGGAGCCACTGTTCTAAGGCGTGAGTGGGGCCCAAGTCTCCAGATTAGATAAGCCAGGTTTGGGAAGCCCAGGGAGGCTGTGCCTGCCCACGCAGCTTGCTGCTCACGAGGCCCTCTGGACCTTGGGCACCCTGGACCTGACCCCCAGCAGGCCACACGGAAGGTGGCCACAAAGAGGCCATGCAACCTGTCTCGGTTACTGAGAAGAGCCACCCAGGGAAAATAATCATGTTTTGACATCTAGGAGCAGAGGAAATAAAAGGTACAACCAGTTAAGTGCTCCTCTGAGGTCCCTGTACAGAGGAAAGCACTTGCGGTCAGGCCAAAGCCCTGTCAGCACAGGAATCCAGTCTGCATCCTCTTGAAGCCCTTCCAGCTGGCCACACTTGAAGAGTCTGCCCAGCCCAAAAGAGAGGCTGGCTTTGCAGGTCAGCACTAGAAGAGGGAGGCCAGTGTCCCTCTCCAGAGACCCACCAACTCGGAACTAACCAACTACCACTTATTTGCATGGGCAGCCACAGAGCAGGGATGGCTATATAATTTTTTTCAAGGTAAAAACAAAATTTTTTTTTAATCAAAATGTGTGTGCCATCACCTACCTTTTAGGGCTTTGAATCTACTCAGTGTCAAGAAAAAGCCATGTGCTGCTCCCATGGCAGTTCGTGGAGGTGGCCACATAGCAGCTGCAGATCTGAGTGCCCTGTCTGCTCTGGCAGTCTAAGGGCCAAGGTAAAAAGAGCATGTGTGCCAGCCCCGGGGGCTCTGCAGGGCAGCACGCCCCTGGAGGAGGCCCTGAGCCAGGCTTGTCATCTCAGAAGCGGCAGGAAAGTGAACCACGTGGGCCAACTCTGCCTCCTGCCACTCACCCTTACCTGCTTGTCACCTCTGGCTCTGTAGCATCTGGAGATGGAGGTGCCAGCGTGCTGCTCAAAACAGCAGCCTCTGTCCAGAGGGAGTAAGGGGGCTTTACAGCAGGAGGATACAAATGGCTAATTCCTCCCACTCCACGCAGAGTGTCACTAACACCCACTCCTGCTTGCTCAGCTCTTGAAGCACTGGGCTCAGGGCTGGCATCTACAGGACAGCCCCAACAGGCATCACAAACCTGCAGCCACGGTTCCAGGTTAGGGGCAGGGACCATGAGAAATCTATCTAGGAAAAGAGCTCCTACAGAGGCCTGCCAATCACCCTCAGCTTGCTCCAATGGTGGGCTGGGTGGCTGCAGAGCACCAGAGGCCACACGCTAAGCTGGCAGTGTGGCTGACTTTAGAGTGTCAGCATTCTCAGTAAGCAGGGATGGCTCAGTTGAAAGTCAATCAGAGTCCTTCCCCGGACTAGAGTCAGCATGGACAAGGGTCACGTAAAACAGTATCTCTGGCCTCCAATACACAGTTCCTTTAATAAGCTTCTAATTATGAGAAACAGTATCAGCATTAAGAGGTAGTGATTTCTAAGGCTGTTTGTTTCATATACATTAACAAGGCCCTTAATTTTACAGCATTTAAAAGTTTTTCTTGGTTCACTGACATTTTTTAAAGCTTAGATATGAAAATAACTATTGAAAATTATCTGCATTTACAATGCATTCACATGTTTATTTAATGTCAACATACAGAGGACAACCCCCAAGTACTTCAGAAGGTCAAGTGTGAAGGTAAATCTCTTTAGCTGTGACAGTGACAAGGGAACAGCTAAAAAACAAAGCAGTGAAACAGAAACATGATTTTCTTAAAATTATAAAGTAACAATTCTGATATTCAAGCTTCATTAATTATTGCAACAGTTAAGAACTTAATTTACTAATATATGTTAGGAAGGCTCTTTTTTTTCCCCAAATTTATTCAAGTTGTCAAGAAATTAGATAAAAATGTAAAAAATAAATACATGTGAATTTTACTTTTGATTTTCACTAAAGGTAAATATCCATACAATTTTACAGTGTCACCTGATGACAATCTTTAATAAATCCAGGTATACAGAAATTTAAAAGGCAGGAGTTTCCTTTTACACTTTTAAACTTGAGAAACAGCAATTTAACTGTGACACAAAGTTCATGTAACAGATGCAGCAATAAATTAAAAAATGAGCATCAGTGGGATAGTCTCCCTCCATTAGAAGGGCAAGCTCTTACAGTGCTGAGCTCGGATTTGAGTTTCAAAGTTGACCATCCAACACAAAGTGCTTCTACAAAGCCAGCCCCAGGCTTCACTCTCACCAGTCTGAGGTCGCCTCTCTCTGGGACATCACTGGGGCACTGTGATGAGCACCTTGTTAACCTGAACCAACAAGCAGTGTGGGTCCAGCCACTCGGGTCAAAAGGCACACTCTGCACAAGGAAGGGACCCGGCTGCTGGCTCCCCTGGGCTCTCAGGATGGGGGCCAGAGCAGCCTTCACCAGTCACCCAGAGCAGGGCAGGAGCACATCTCTGGGTCACTTGCTGGCCTACACCTGCAGGCTGAGCCTCTCCCCACCTGCAGACACATCTGCCATAGTTCTGTGACTGGCACTCAGAGCACCTGCTTCTCCTCGCTCCCAGGTATTCTGTGGGCCCAGCCCCTCCAACAGCACGTGACACTGCATGCCATGCATCTTTCACACGAAAAGCCAATGCTGACCTGTCTCCCCTTCCCTGGACAATCAGGGTTTTTCCCAGCCTGACATTTTCCTCACTTTGAGCTTGCTCCACAAAGAGGGAAAACCTCCCTCCAGGCAAGAGGTGACAAAGGCCCTCCCTGCACACTGCAGACTCAGGGTGAGGCCTTTTCACCAGTTTCAGCATTGAGTCTAACATTTCAAAGTTTCTTAAAAATTCCAAATCTACCACAGGATATGACAGGATCAGAGAGAAATGGCTGCCTGGCTATTTGCCAGCTAGGACTTGGGTGTTGGCTTAAGCCAAGAGCTAGAGACAACTATGAAACCCAACCCGGGATGTGTGCATATACCCATAAACACTGTTCCTCAAGATTTCTGAGTGTCTTTGGGATGATAATTGTTGCAGCTTCTGTCTGTCTCTCCATGCTCTGAGGTTTTCTATCTTAAAGCATCCATCTTTAGTTTTGAGTCAGGGGCTCACAGGAAAAACCCTTCCACACACCTGCTCAATTAGCACAAAAGACAAGCTTAGGGTTCTTTTTTCTACAGTATTCGGGGATTGAACCCAGACCTTCGAACACACTAGGCAAATGCTCAACACCTGAGTTACATCCTAGCACCATCCCCCTTTTAAAAAGTATTTTCATTTGAGACAGGGTCTTTGTTGCTCAGGTTTACCTCAAGCTTGCCATCCTCCTGCCTTAGCCTCAGACACCCCTTGGTAAGTAGGATAACAGGTATGCGCCCCCATTCCTGGCAAACTTAGGGTTCTTTACCACTATTTATTTAAGCAAAATTGGAACCCAAAGTTCCTGGCACTCTCTTAAGTGTCTGCCTACTCCCTCTTGCGCATCTGATTTTAAAAGAAGGTACAGCTTTCCCAAGGCCCATCTCCAGGCCTCTTGGGGATGTGGTCTCCCCGCTGAGTAAGGAGGCTGTCTGGAGGGGCTGGGGCTGCCTCACCAAAACCACAACAAAGCTGGCTCCTGGAGCTGCTTGTGGGTCTGAAGAAGGTGAGCGGAGCACTGCCTAGGCATGGAGCCTCCAAGGACATTGGATGCTGTGCAGGGACAGCCGCCCTCACTGGGCCAGAGCAAGCCTCCTTCCCAGTGGCCTGGTGTGGACTACAAGGTTCAGCCCAAGCCTGACAAGCAGTGCTGACCAAGTGGTAACAACCTTCCCTTTGCTAAAAGCTGTGTTTTATTCAGAGGTGAGGTTAGAAAAGTTATCCTTGCTCCTAATAACGTTCACACTGAAAAACTTTAATGAGGAAGCTCAAAGTTTGGTAAGAAACTACAAAAATGCTCCCCAAATTTCTCATAGTGGAAGCAATTAGCTCTGCAGCTCATACTCAGGAGCCCTGCTTGCCCCTCCTCGTCCCCTCCCTTCCTGGGAAGGGGAGCCACACCCACTGCACCTGGGTCCTCTTCTGGAGCTGCAGCACCTTCCCTTCCGGTCCTGGAGAACACCAGGCCTCTGTCCTCCTGCCTGCAGAGGGGCTCTGCCAGCTCTCACAGCAAGAGGCAAGGGGCAGTCAGAGCACAGGGTGAGGGCAGGGCAGCCTGGGGCTGACACTAATCTGCACTGGTCCCTGGACCTGGCATTGGAGCCTTGATGAGGGGGCTCCAGACAGACACTAAGGATACTATAATCAGCAGCAGAAACTGGACGAAAGAGCTGGAAGCCTAGAGGCGCGAGCACATACACAGGCTTCTATCAGGACGTCTAAGGAAACAATGCTCTTCTGCCTCCCCATCCCTCCCCCACCCCACCAGCATGCTGAAGCCAGTGCAACTGGGAAAACTAAGGGGGCAGCATGTTAGAAAGTGTCTGCCTGCAGCTCTCCTGCCAGTGACTGCAAGTTTCACCATAAATGCTACTTACCTGTGACCGGCCACTCTATTCAGGCCAAATACAGTCCTGAGTTTTGAAACTGCATACTCAAGGCCTCAGCAGCATTTGAAAGTGAATTTCTAGAACTATATTGGGACATGAAATTGCACCTAGAATATTCATTACTAGCCCCCCTCACAGGCAGCCCAATTTGACCCCCAAAGCTTAAACAGTCTCAAAGATGCTATCTTTGCTACCTTAGATCAGTTAACCTTTAGGAACAAAGGACACATATTCAAGGTAAACAGGACATTCCCATTCCCATGAAGTGCCGCTCAAGGTCGTGAAGTCCATCAACATAGGTGAGATGCCCTGAAAGGCTGCCATGGCACACTGTCACTGCCACCACACTGAACAACAGTCATTTGCAGTAAGGAGCATGTTTGTGATGGGGACATGGATTGGAACATGGCATGACAAGAAGTGGGAAGCAGGCCTGGGTTGGCTTGGGCCTGGCTCTCTGGGGAGAGCTGTGGTAAGAGCAGGGAGCTGCTGCTCCATCTACCAGAGTTTTGACACATAAGAGAAAGGAAGCCGCCAGGTCTTCTCTTTAATGAGCCACATTCACTACTCAAACGGGTATAAATTATCATTATTACTATATTTAATTACAAAAGTGGGTGAAATAGAAAAACAATCCTCAATACTCCAAATAAGTTAACAAATAAAATAACTATCATCTTGACACAAAACACAGAGCTCAAACAACCACCTCATCCACCATGAAAACTGGAATTTGAAAAGAAGCTCCTTATGCAGCTGAGAAGGGCCATAAGGAACTGGAATCAAATTCGGCAGTTTCCCATAGAATCTGCATAGCCTTTCCACCACAGAGGGAGCCAACACAGGCCCAGAAGCCTGGCGCTCAAGGGGGAAGCACAAGCACTAGGCCGGCATTGGCATCCCAAGCGTCATCACAGATTCACAACTCCCAATAAGCAAAAGGGAAAGCTGCACCTGTGATTCCCCTCTTCGGGGGAAACTAAACCCTCCCAAGTGCCCTGTGGGGAGGTACTGTGCAGCCCTGGGAGCTTAATGGTGAAACAGAGCCATGGAGCCTGCCCATCGCCTACAGTCATGCCTTACTGACCCCCAAAAACAGACAAAAAAAAAAACAAAAAACCCAAAACCTCCTTTTTCCCTTCTTGGGAAAAAAACATAAGCCAAGCACATCTGACATGAAAGTCTTGGCTTATGTGGCAAGAGGCACTTCTGACAACAGCTGCTGGTGTGCTCAGCTGCAGCGCATGCTAACTGTCCAGGCTCTGGGTCAAGTGGAGATTTAATGCACAGAGTCTCAATCAGAGTTCTACAAACTGCTTCTTTGGAAAAAGATGTTTATTAAACAATTTTAATTGTCATAAAATGACTAAAATGGGTTTTAAAAATTAAGGCTCTTCTCTTTCTGTGGATTGCCAGAACAATGTAAAAATAATATCAATCAACCCTGCTGAACGCTTTGTTCCTAAAGTTAAATTTCATAGATTCCTAAACATTTTATGATTAAGATAAAAAATTGGATATAAATGACAATTAATGGCCATCTGTACTGAACACACACTCTGATCAGGTGTACAACAGTCTAGTTGAGTAGTTAAGCAAAAATATTCCAGTTAAAGCATCAATTTTAGCATTTTAAAGTCATTGTCCCCTCCCCACTGTCATGATTTCCCTAAATTGAAATAGTCTGATACAGGAGTGCTAATCTTGGGGCTCTATATACTCCCAGAAGGATGACTGACTCAGCTGGCAATTAGTTTGATTATATATTTTTTAAATGCGCTAAGGTGAATTATCAAATGATTCAGAATTACATGGCATGCAGTATCCAAAATTATGGCTCTGATGCATTTAGATTTACATTAAGAATAAGAAGTGTCATTCACATTCATTGTACATCCCGCCCCTCCCACAAAAAAAAAAAAAAAAAATCACTACCTATTCAAGTTCTAGATCTGGTGCAGCATTAAGGATTAAAACTTACCACTTTACCAGGCCTTCCCCATGTGCAAATAAATCCCTCCTGACAAGCAGTGACTATACAGTCTTCAAGAAAAATTAATACAGTCAGTCTTTCATGTGCTATCTTTTTACAGATCAGAGGCTCTAACAAGGGAACGTCTTCCATCCGAGGACACAATGGCGTTCCCAAAGTTTTAGCGGGGTCCGTTTTGGTTTTAGTAACTAGATTCAGTTTGTCACTGCTCTTGCTAGAAATGTGTCCCATGCTATGGTTTCGCTTGTGGTCTTTCTCGTGATGTCTCTCCTTTCGGTCGTGCAGTGAGAGTGTTGCGAATTTGCTGACCCCAGAGGCAATGGCCCCATCCATGACGCTGCTTTTGCTGCCTGCATTGGAGACCGCCGAGTGGGGAAGGCTGTTGGACCGAGGCAGCGGAGGGGGCACAGAGTTCCCGGGTGTTGTGACACTGTTCCCATTACTTCCAGCGGGAGGACTTGTGGCATTCATGACATTTGTGTGTGTCCTTGCTCTTGAGAGGGGTTGGTGAGGGAAAAGGATGTCTTCCGTAAGGTCCCACAAACACAGCTGTGTATCCTGGCCCACTGAACCAAACCGGTACGTAACACTTACGGGGCGGCTGTCGGTAGAGTTCCGCTTGGACAGCCGGGACTGTGTACTGTTTGCTCGATCTCTGCCAAAATGAAGAAGGTCCTGGAAGTCCTCATCACTGCCACTAAACTCCATAGGGTCGCTTTCTTCTACGCTAGTAGTATAGGGATCAAATGCCACAACACTGACCCAGGATTTGTGCCCGTGGCCTCTAGCTATTACTCGACAGTCTACAAAGGACCAGACTGTCACCAAGTCGTCCTCTCCACCTGTCACAATGTACTTGCCATCTGGGCTCCAGCACACACACAGCAAGCCCCCAAAGTAGCTTTTCATCGTACCGTGCAGCTCCACCGAGTCGAAATTGAACACCCGCAGAAACCCGTCCTGGCTCACGCATGCTAAGAACTTGCCATCTGGGGAGAAAGCAAACTCGCTGAGGGCCCCCTCGCCCACCGTCCACTTAAGGAGAGGGTTCCTCGTGGATTTGCTCTTGCAAGTGTGCACGGCAAAGCTCTCTCCCTGCTTCAGAAGCTGGTAGTGGGGGGCTGTGGTGCCACAAGTGTGCTCCACATTATACAAGTACATGTTCCCACTCGAATGGGCTACTAGGAAAAGGCTTTCCGAACCGGGCACCCATTTGACACAGGTTACGCGTGCCTTGTCTATTAGTCTCTGTGAAGACAAAGGAGAACAGGTTATCACAAGGGAGAAGGTGCAAAGGTCTACTTTTCCAGCAAGAAAACTTGTTGCTTCTCGGTGAGAAGGAAGGAGTCCGTCCAGGCACGCCACATTTATCCCGTGGTCAGCCAGCCAGCGAGAGCACTGGCCCATTGCAGAACTACTTTCTAGAATTGCACTTGGGTGGTGGCCACTGGCTTTCACTGAGGGAGTCAGCCATTCAACAAATATCTGCTGAGAGCCTACTCTGTGCCAGACCCCAGGCCGGGCACTGGGCACACGGGTGAGAGGCAGCCCTCAGACACCTCCTCACGTCCAGCAGGAGCATGTCAACCTGTGACTCAGCAGCTACACGCAGCTCCCTCTCGTGAGGACTCATAGCTGAGAAAGCCATGCCTCCCGGCTTTCTCTGCACTTCCTGTTACTGCAGGCCACATGCTGACTACATGTGACCCTCTGCTGCGGCTGCTCGAAGGCGGGGAGTCAAATCTGCAGCCCGCTGCCAGCAGCACACAGGACTTGAAAGCACACTTGCTGGGCGCAATGCAGCGCCGGGCCCACTGAGGCCGCCCCACTTGCACACGCTGCCCGTGTGTCATCTTTTATATGCATTTCCTCAGAGTCCTCTTTGGAACGAGGTGGTGTTTAAAGAAATACCTAGATGGTCAACTCAGGAGTCTGTGCTCCGTCACTATCACTCAACTCCACGCTCACTTCTGGTCCACTGACCTAGTCGCTTCTTTAACAGGCATGAATCAGTAGTCGTGCCTTTAAGACCAAAAGAACAGAAGGCAGAAAGTGAAAACACCCAAATGCAAAACAAGGACCCTTGGCTTGCAGGCTTTGTTATGGGGACCACTGCAGGCACAGAAGCTTCCAAATGATTCTTCCCTAGGCTGCCTAGTCTCTAAATCATGTCACCAGAAATCACCCAAGTTCTGCCTGGGAACGCCTGCTGCCAAATGCTCTCCACTGTCCCACTGCCCTGTAAGAGGCTTAACTGCTACCACTTTGCCTAACTGAGTGGACCCTGTCAAAAAAAACATGGAGCCTGCAGCCTAGCTGGCTCGACTATGTGCCTGCTTCTTTACAGAAAATTATTAAATGAAAATTTGATTATTAAAAGGATGGGAAAGAGTTCATGAGCCATGCAAGCTCAATGTATGAAAACCAGACCTCAGAAGGTGGGCTGCCAACAAATGACGCCAAATTGGGAAGGGGAGGTGGGTGCCCTGAACAGCATGCAGGCCTGAGGGGCTTGGGTTCCATGGGTCAGTTGCAGATTATTTTACAGAAGGTGTCACTGCTGACTGCCACCGAATGTCATAGCTGGACCTCTTAAATTAATAAGCTCTGTCCTTGGGGACACAGCCAACATTTTCATCCTCGCCTTTCTTTCTTGCCTGCTGACCTACCTATAAAAGGCACCTGACCTATGTTAGCGCCAACAACCTAAAAACCTAGCACTGCTCTGGCAGGATTTCCATTACACCTTCACCATTTCTTCAGCAAGAAGGTTAGGCAGGTAATATGCATGGCCAAACCAGATGGGGCAGGGAGAGTGGTCTGGGGAGTGTACAAGTGTTGATAGTGGGCTAAGAGGCCCCCCCACATCCAATGGTGCTCTGCCAGGCTTGCTGTTTATGTCCTTGCTATGTCCAGCGCCAGGACTCACTTCTGAGCCCACAGACAGGACAGTGAGATGGCCCAGTGTCTAAGGGCATCCACAGCTCACCCTTATCAGGGTTTAACAAGCTAACTTGGGCTGAAGTCAGACTGCCACCCTTATCCTAGTATAGCATTCTCAACTCTTGCACCTTCCCTTTCAGCAAAACCCTACCAAATCCCAATTTTTCCAAGATCACTTCACTGTTATTCTATTTACCATTTGCAGAAAATTTTAAATACATAAAAACTCATAGCAGTATGGTTAGGATAAATTTTACTTTGCACCTTAAAAAAAGTACAACAACAAAAAAATTCCATTAGAATTCAAAAACTATAATCCTGTCAAGCAAAAATAGTAATTGCTCCATAATGGTGGAGTATGAAGATAAACAGTTACAACACTTATTAAAATAAATGTTGTTGCAATGAAAAAACACATTTAAAAACTTCATTCTCACATTAAAAAGCTGCACTGAGTCTACCCTACATAGACATGCGGATTACCGATTATTTAAAAACAAAACAAAAAACCTGCACCTGCTGGATGTGGTTGTGCAAGCCTGTCATCATAGCAGCTCAGGGGCTGAGGCAGGAGGACTAAGAGTTTAAAAGTTCAAAGCCAGCCTCAGTAACTTAGCAAGGACCTAAGCAGCTCAGCAAGACCCCGTCTGTAAATAAGACTGGCTCAGTTAGTGCCCCTGAGTTCAATCCCCAGTACGAAAACAAAACAAAACAAAAAACCCTGCACTCATCTGCTCCAACTGCTGGCCGGGACACCTAATCAGAAGCTACTATCACACTCTGGTCCTGGGGGACTAGGCACATCAGTTCAAGTGTGGGCAGATAAGGGAAATAACAAGAAGGAAGAAAGGGTTTCTTGCTTGTCTGCCTCATCAGTTTTCCCTGTCAGCTGTGTGCTTGAGGGAGGGAGAGCATATATTTCATGGGGGGGGAGGCTGCACCTCAATCACATGGGGGTGCACATTTGGTGGGCAGCACATCATCACCCATAGCACTGTCCTAACTTCCAGTCTGAGTATCAACTCTGGGTGCCAGGCACTGGCAAGATGCTTTACGCCACTCTCTAATCTCAAAATAACCCTGCAAGGTCAGTGTAGGGGTTTTGTTTGTTTCTGATCGGGCAATACACTTATAACTCAAGTGCAAGCATACAATAAAAAGCTCAATCACTCTCTTCTGCATTCCAGATCCTCTGCCCTCAGTCATTGATACTGGGTTCTTGTTAACCTACCCAGAGTGACTTTGTGCATGTACAAGACAAGTAAAATCTACCCAATTCTGTCTTCATACTGTGCACACTCTCACCTCTGCCTTCTCAGTCCATGATACATCTTGTAAATCTGTGTGGTCTAAAGACAGCTTCTTCCTCTTTTTCTAAAGCTGCCTTCAATTATGTGGATGTACTGTGGCTTACCGTGCAACCCCCACTGATTAACATCAATATCAGGATGAATACCCTTGAACACAGGGCAGTTTTCACATGTCTGAGAAATATACCTGCAGGATAAATTCCCAGTGCAGTGGCTAGGTCAAAAGGCATATACATTCATAAATTTTATAGGGACAAATTGCCTCCCATGGAGAATGAAACAATTTACATTCCCAACAGCAATGTCATCGAGCCTGTTTTCCTGCAGGAAGGTAGGTATTATTCTACAGAACACCTACCTGCCCACGAGGAAAGGAGCTCAGAAAGGTTAAGAAACTTGCCTGACATCCATTACCTTCATCTCCTCACTCAGCACTGAGTGATTATCCTGTGCCAGGCACTGATTTGGCATTAAACAAAGTAGTCATCCCTTCCTATATGGAATTTATGTTCAACTGGAATGAGAAAATAAGTGAAATTTATGATTTAATGGTGTAAGTGCTTCGAAGAAACAAAAAAGCCAGAGAGAGAAGATGAAGTGATGGAGGGAGGGGGTTGTAGTGACTTCAGTCTCCAACAAGAGAGCCAAGAATGGACTTTCCCTGATTGGGGGGCAGCTGAGCAAGAACTGGGAAGAGAGTAGAGAGAAAGTGTGAGGAAGTGCATCCATCCAGAGAGAACAACAACTCACAAGTGTCAGGTGTTGAGGTGGGAGCAAAGCAAGCCGAAGGGAGACCGCAGAACCTGCTCTGACGAGGCAGATAGATCCTGTGCAGGTCACAGGATCCCACAGACAAACATCAAGTAGCTCTGAGACCAGCCTGGCAGGGCCACTCACAGGGTTTCTTAGGAAGAGGGTGACAGCTAGCTCAGACCCCACTGCCAGGGTGGGAAACACAATTCCAGGGTTAATTAATTTAAATTGTTTTAATTTAAATTTTTCTGGATTGTTACCTGGTTTGGGTTTAACAAAAGAGAAAGAGAACAGAAAGCATCTTTCTCCTGTCTTTCAAATTAAAAAACAGAAGTATCTGGAATATTTTCTTCAATTACACAGCCCAGCTACTGCAACATAAAATTATATTTTTGTTCCACAAAGCGTCTGGGCAAAAAAAGGCAAGACTCTTAGTTGGTAGTCAAATGTTGAGTAATGGGATTTCCTTGCTAGGCCTGAACTCTCCAGGATGAATGGGGACTTCAACTGGATGAGCATTCTGAAAAACTATCCCTGAAGCAAAATGCCATCCCTCCAGGAGTTCTTGGGGAGAGATGTTGGGGGAGGGGGTGGGAGAGGCAGAAGCACAAAGACAAAGGCTCAGACAGAATAGTCCAGGGCGATGCAGTACTGGCCCTACAGGCCCTGTGTCTCTACTGTCTAAATCCCTGAAGCAGGAAGAGGGGACTGCTCTGGAATCCTGTGATGGGATTTAGGGGTGTGAAGCCCAGGCTCAGAGCCCAGGCTCAGAGCTCAGGCTGTGACCCTGACCCTGAAGTCACATTGCTGACTTGAAGGAAGTGTGCTGTGAGTATAAAATACACACTGGATTCTGTATCTTCATTAGAAAGAAAGAATGTCAACTATCTTATCATAATTTTTATACTGGTTGTATATCAAAATAATATTTTGGATATTTGGATAAAATATAATGTATTCTTTTTTTGGTGGGGGGGGCGGTTCCAGGGATTGAATTCAGGGCCCCTCAACCACTGAGCCACATCCCAGCCCCCTTTTTGTATTTTATTTAGAGACAGGGTCTCACTGAGTTGCTTAGTGCCTCGCCTTTTGCTGAGGCTTTGATCCTCCTATCTCAGCCTCCCAAGCTGCTGGGATTATAGGCATGTGCCACCACGCCTGGCTAAAAGATAATGTATTCTTTCTTCAAAAAAATTACAAATTTTTTTTAGTTGTAGGTGGAAACAAAACCTTCATTTTATTTATGTGGTGCTGAGGATTGAACCCAGGGCCTCACACATGCCAGACGAGCATTCTACCGCTGAGCCCCAGCCCCAGCCACAAATATAATATATTCTTAAAGTTCATTTAAGTTGATTTTTACTTTTTCAACATGGCTATTAGAAAAATTCAGAGTGAGCCAGGTGCAATAGACAGCACACCCAGCAACTCAGGAGGCTGAGGCTGCAGGACTGCAAGTTTGAGGACAGCCTCAACAACTTAGTGAGATCCTGTCTCAGAAAGTGTACAGGGGGGTGCTCAGAGGCAAAAAAGCACCCCAGAGTTCAATCCTAGTACTGTTAAAAATGAAAAAGAAAGAGAAAAAACTGTAAATTCTACCTGAGGCTCACTGAATATTTTTATAGGCAGTGCTACTGCAGACCGTGGTGGCACCAAAGGTTTTTAAAAAGGGACAGTATAAGGAAAAATCCCCTATCACTAGGAACCAAATGGAAGGCCAGATGGGAAAAACTGGTTAGAAGCCTATGACAACTAGTTAGGACATGAACAAAAAGACCTTCAGCTAACCAGCAGCAGTGTGATAGGGGAGATCTATTTCACAGCAGATACAGCTGTATGGGGACAGCAGATGAGGGGGGCAGATGTTTGTAACAACCTAGTTCTGTTCACAGGCAACTAGGAAGGTTAATCTGCAACTATCAAATGACCAGAAGGGCCAGGCACAGTGGCACATGCCTATAATCCCAGCTACTCGGGAGATAGGAGGATCTGAGTTCAAAGCCAGCCTTAACAACAACGAGGTGCTAAACAACTCAGTGAAACCCTGTCTCTAAATAAAATACAAATAGGGCTGGGGGTGTGACTCAGTGCCCCTGAGTTCAATCCCTGGTACCCCCTCCCTCCCCCAAAAAAATGGTCAGGAGAGGCTGTGGCTATGGCTCAGTGGTAGAGTACTTGCCTAACATGTGTGAGGCACTGGGCTCAATTCTTAGCACTGCATATAAATAAATAAAATAAAGGTCCATCAACAACTTATTAAAAAAAAATGACAAGGAAAGTCAAGTAAATCAGTTATGAATACAAGACCCAAATCTGAGAAGCCTAAGATGACCCAGCAAGCTGAAGTGGGGAAGCATAGACTGTTGGAAAAACCCACTTAGAGGAAACAGGACAAAAATTAGGAATGCAGAAGAAGAAAAGAGAAAACGGCCCAGCAGTGCAATGAAGAAAGAGCAGGCAGAAAAGGAAGCTGCCACAGTGCGAGAATCTACCTCTGGTGGAGCTCTGCTCTGCGTGTCCCTCTCCTCAGGGAACAGATTCTCCAGGTTGATACTATTGGACAGTCCAGGAAGCATAGGCCAAGTTGGACACCAGGGACATAGGAGAGATCACGAGGAAGTAATTTTGGGGACTGAGAAGGTGCTGAGAAGGGACAGAAAGGGTAATGCGGGGCAGGTGCTTGGCAGAGGAAAAGTATGGCCAGGGAGAGAGGGATGGGGGTGGATCAAGGGGAAGCAAGCCCCCTGCTCCCCAGGCTGGAGAGGAAAAGCTGCAGGAAAAGAGGCAGAAACAAGGAAAGTAGAAAAAAGGAGTTGAGGAACGTGGGAACCCCACTCGAGCTCCCTCAGGGAAAAAAGCGTGGGCCCTAACAGATCTGGGAAGTGCAGTTTCAAGGACAGTGCAAGGCAGGTGCTCAGCTAGGAGGATAACAGGGAGGAAGCAACTATGAGTTTTGACTGGCATGGCCACAGGGCTTTCCGTTGAGAGTCACGTTCAAAATGCCTCACGGTCCATCTTAATAACCCACTTTTATAAAAACAAGCAAAAAACCCAACCAAACAACAGCAAAATAATTTAAAACAACAACAGACTATCAATATAACATTTCTGTATATGTAAAGAAAGCTCAGGTACAGAGCTGTGGCCTCCAGGATCCCTTCTTCATCAGGTACTCAGCCAAAGCCCTCTCCAACTTTCTAATTCTGGAAGCCAAACACATGGACCTATTTCAGACAGCAATCCAAAGAAAAAGGATGCATATTCAATAGTATTAACAAGTAAGATTTTCTAAAATAAATCATACGAGTTAGAAGGAAACAATAAAAGTCAATCAGCAACCATGTTAAAGTGCCACTGCTGAATCAACTACTCTGAACTGAAGCTTTCTGAAGCGCTTCCTTTTCTTTTTTCTTTATCTCACTTCCATCGACATGACAAGTAGGAAAATTTATCTGGGGGAAAGAGGTGGATATGAATTTTATAATGCAGATATTAATTTGTAACAAAAATACTAAAACAAAAAATTCAAAAACCACAGAACCTGCTGGAAAAGCCATAATGTAACCACAAACAAAAATGGCAACTGGAGGGTTTGGTTATATAAAAGGAATTTGGAGGCAGTTGATGCTTCCTTCAGGAAGTATTAGGAAAGGGTATTTCAAAGCCATGTAAGAAAGAATCAGATGTCGTTTTTACCAATGTTAAGAATAAGGAATATATCATCATGTGCTCATTTCCTTCCTTTGATTAAAAAAAAGCAACAAAAACAAAATTGACAAAATGCACATTGCATTCTTTTGTGTCAGAACCAGACAGAATATTGAAAAATAGATTCTTGCTCTCCTCCCCCACTCCTGGGGCCTTGTTGCAGGAGCCTAAGCTGGTAGGGGACACCATCCCCCTCCACAACTGAGGCAGGGCCATCATCTCCCCAGCGTGCCCTTCAGTTAGATTTGACTTCAATGGCACAGGAGATGGAGACTTCCCCAGAATGCTCTCTTTAGCTTCACAGCTGAGAGACAATACCCAGAAGAGAGGGTCTCATCACACATCAGTAACAGGAGGGGCAGAGATGACAAGTTCTTTTTAGATTTTATAGTTTGCCACAATCAAAACGTAACTTGAAGATCTTCTGACGTTACTACTCTGCGGATACAACCCCCATATCAGAATTTTTACAAAGATAGCAAGGATGTCCCCAAATATATACACAGTAGTTATACAAATTAAACTCCTCGCCCTCTGTAGTACTTCACACAGGCTGAGTGCTGACCATGGGTGACTCTCCTTCCAGATGGCTCTTACTATGAAGGAAAGCTCCAGGCCTAGCCACTTGTCTTATTGGATGAATTATGTAACAAAATATTCTCAATGCCTCCTAGACATAAGAATAAACAGAAATGATCCATAAACTTCAAACCCACCTAAGAGACTAGAGAGACTTAGGGAGCTGAGGACTTCATTTCCAAGGAAAGGCCAGAAAGGATCTCCAGTGTGGCTGGAGACAGGCCGAGGAGGGGGGAAAAGGCTCAACCTGAACCGATCAACGGCCAGATTGTGGGAAGTAAATTTGGCTAGTATCTCTAATGAAAAGTGTAAACCCTTAATGTCTTGTCTCATTAAGAAAAAGGGGGGGGGGGGTCGGTTGTGGCTCAGTGGTAGAGTACTTGCCCAGCACTTGTGAGGCACTGGGTTCAGTCCTCAGCACCACATAAAAAATAAACAAATAAAATAAAGGTATTGTGTTCATTTATAACTAAAAAAAAAAAAAAAAAAAAAGACTATGAAGATTAACAGCACTACAACTGATGGATGATGCTTTCCTCTTTGTACCTCTCTATTTTCCCATTAAACAAGTATTTTATATTTTGTAGTTGATAGGGAGGGAGTTGCCTTTTAAAATATACCTGTTTCCAAATAGAAAATTTTCACTTATTTCCAGTAGATTTCAGAGATTTATAATCACAGGCCATTCATCCACCCACCCAAATATTCACGTACTAGGCAGCAGGCAAAGGTCAGAGATATTAATGCTGCGGGCACACATGTGTAACAGGTGGTAAGAGAAGCACTCTGGTGAGGAAGACAGGAAGAGGACACTACCTGACAAGCAGCCCCACCTCTGCCTTATCTGTGTGATTCTCTGCCTGGGTTGCACTGCTTGCTCTTTCTTTCTTTGGGTGGTAGTAGGATTGAAGGGAGAACATACTTGTTAGACAAGCACTCTACCACTGAGCTACATCCCTAGCCCTATTTTTATTTTATTTTGGGACACAGTCTCACCACTTTGCCCAGACTGGCCTCAAACTTGTGATCCTCCTGCTGCAGCCTCCTGAACAGCTGGGATTGCAGGTGTGCACCACCACACCTTCTTGTGCTAGAAATTTTTTTTATCCTTCAAAGCTGTGGGTGTCTCACCTCCCAAGGATGCCTTTTCATCTAAATCTCCAACTCCAGGAAGGAAGCCTCACGAGTCTGCCCCTACTTGCCATACTGCAGAGCACTTATCATGGCTTACTACTAAATGACCTGAATGGGCTCACCTTTATCCTCACCACAAACTTCCAGTGAGTATTCTTCCACCCATTTGCCAACTGCGGAGGCAAGTGAGGTGAAAACCCACACCCTGCAAGCAAAAAGCACATGAATCCTAGGCCATCTAGGCTCAAGAGTCTATGTTCTTAACCACTGGGCTGCAACACTGTAACTTTAGTGGAGATTAATTGATGGCTTTAGGCTTCTCTGGAGGCTGTGGAAAGAGATGACCAGAATTGGAATACACTCAGGACTGGGACCCAGGCATTCTTCTTTGATCTTAGTACACTCTCTCTACAGACCTTTCCATCTAATCTAAGGCTTATGATTACTATTTGTATGCTGACAACTCCCAAATTTTTAATCCCTATTTTTGAGCTTCAGATCCTTACATCCAATTATCTATAGGCATCTTAAATTTACCAAGTATAGAATAGAACCTCTGCTCTTTCCTTCTGTTCCCCTCTTCTGGTTCTTTCCCAGTCTTGTTCAGTGAGTAACTAATAACCAGAAACCTAAGATTTATTTATTTTTATTTTAAATTTTTACAATGGGCTTCAGGCAAGGTAGGCAAGAGCTCTACCACTGAGCTACCTCCCTTGCCCTACACAAGATTTATTAATACCTATCTTCAATTCAACTTCCAGAAAGCAACCAGGGTAAGTTCCAAAAATACCAGTCTGAAAATTTAAAAATGTTAAAACAAACAAAAAACCCCACCAGTTTGGCTGTCTTGTGCTTCCACTCCCTTCAACAGAATCTCATTACTCAAGCTACGCAGCAACCCTGAACAGGCCCTTCCAATCTCACCCTCACTTCACACGGCCCAGGCCAGGTTCTCTCAGTTCCCTGCTCCTGCAATGTTTTCTACCTGCTGTGTGTTCTGCAGCAATTCCCTACCTGGGAGGATTCCCCCTCATGAGGATTCCATTTAAAGAACACCATTTCTGCTCAGATTTCCTCTGTCTGCTAGTTTAAAGCTACCATCAGTGTTGGGCTGGGGATGTGGCTCAAGCGGTAGCGTGCTCGCCTGGCAAGCATGCAGCCCAGGTTCGATCCTCAGCACAACATACAAATAAAGATGTTGTGTCCGCCGAAAACTAAAAAATAAATATTAAAAATTCTCTCTCAAAAAAAAATAAATAAATAAATAAAATAAAGCTACCATCAGTGTGCATGGGTGGTACAGTTATTTAAAAGTTGCACAAGGACAGGTTTTATCTGCCACTGTAGATCCTGTTGCTTGGCACATAATAGACGGTCATGGTCTGTTGAGCTAAGGTAAGAATGGCCCCAAGTCTAGCTCAAGCCTCAGCTCTCACCTCCTTACTGGTCTTGCTACTTTCATTTTCTCTTACTTAAATCCAATCCACCTACAAGTGCTGACAAAAATTCTAGAAACTATTTAATCCTGTCACCCTCTTGATTAAAAGCCCAAAGGTTTCCCCACATCCTCCGGTGTCAGACCCAAATTTCTCAGCATGACATGAAAAGGCTTCACAATCTGGTTCCAATTTATCTCTCCAGCTTTAACTCTTGCCACCCCAAGTCTCAAACCCTATGATCTGGCCATGACGTTATTTGATGTTCCACCAAATGCCAAGCTGTTTTCTCCAGCTTTAAAAGCCTTCCTTAACTTCCCTTCCCACTCCTGTAACACCCTTCAAGACCCAGACCAAATGTCACCTTCTGAAAGCATTCTCAGACTTTCCCACCATTTCTTTTAAGAAAATTGTACATTTGATACATACTAAAGAAAAAGGTGACATGTATCCCACTGGTATTTGTTCACATCACTATGATAATATATGCCTCAGTACTCTACCCACCCTTCCTTACTAACTGTGGACTCCTGAGAAAGGCAAGGGCCAGCCTGGCAGCCGCACACAGTGGGGATTTCACCAAATCCATTGGTAATGCCAAAATGAATGGATACCGGATATGCATGGTGAGCATGTACCCTAATGAATGCAAAATAATTGGAATTTTAACTGCAATTTGTCAACCTACAACCAAAGTTTTTGGTATTAATTTCCAGTTCTAAATCTATTATCAACTTGCTATCTGATCCAGACCACTCACTTACCTTCCCTTTAACTATATCCTGTTCTGCAAAATGGGAAGTGTCCGCCCTCCCATGCACAAGAACTTGGATACCTCTAAATCTCACAGCAGTGCAAAACACGGCATGAAGACTGCTTCAAACCCAGTCCTGGCACTATCTGAGAAACGAACCTCTAGTACCATGCTTTTAGCTATCCTGACTAAATTCTGATGAAAATGTACCCAAATGCCAAAGACACTGGGAAAGACAATTTCAGCCTCAAGATGCAAATGCCAGCCTGGCATCAAACCACAAACACATTTGAACAACCATTTTTCAAATAAAATTTAAAAGGACTATGAGATAACTTGTGCTTAAATCGTGAAGAGTAAGGTGCTGTGTTCTGGCAACTCTTGGTCCCCAGGGCAGGGATGGATCTGGCTGAGGCAGCCTGAGTATTCTTGGAGCCCCAAGTCGCCAGGGCCTCCTGGACTCCAACTCCCACCCTCCCCCCAGCCATGATACACAAACCTTTCTTGTTCTCTAAGTGGCATTCTGTGCCATCCTCAGCCAGAGCTGCTTCCAGATCTTGTTTACCAACAGCCCTGCACATGGTTCCAGTCCCGCCCCCCTCCATCACACTCTCCTCTACCTAAACACAAAAAAAAATCCCCAATGACTACAAATTCACAATGTCTATTAACAGTGAAGAAAAGGCCAATTTTGTGCCCCACCCTCCCTAAAAAAAATCCAGCTACTTAGAAATCTTCTTCAGATGTTATTAATAAACAGAATATTTTTTGCTTAAGATTTTTTTTTTTAACAGGAAAATGAGATTAAACACTTTTCCTCTGCAGTCTGTCAATTCAGATGGCAAGTTTTGTTTCCAGTCAACCCAGGTGAAACTAGAAGAGGAGATGGCACGATTCAAAAGATTTCACCAAATCCATTGGCAATGCCAAAATGTATGGATACCGGATATGCATGGTGAGTATGTACCCTAATGAGTGCAAAAGAATTGGAATTTTAACTGCAATTTGTCAAGTTTGGGGCAGACTCTTCCCAAACAAAATTATTTCTTAAAACACCAGAATTCTATAACAAGTTTCTGTTAAAAGTCAATGATGTAAAAACCATATAACACTGCAAAACTACCATATGACTCAATCCTTTGCACATCAGGGCTGAATAACAAGTAACACTTGGAAACCAGAGCTTGTAACTCAGCAAGTCTACTTCAGCCTTGCCTTTTCTAGAAAATCACAATGAAACAGAGGAGAAAGTCCATAGCATATAAAGGCAATATCTAGAGCCAAAAAGCCCCTCCAATGATTTTAACATAAACTATTGGTAACTTCTACTTGCCACATTTAACAGTCCTGACCTGTTCCTGAACAGGCAGGTCAGACAGCTCAGGCTCCCTCCACAATGAAAATACAAATACTAGAAACCTCAGAACACACAACAACACTGACAAAAGCTCTGTGGTGTGATCCAATTTTAAGTGCCAGGATTTCTAACTATGTCAAAGGTGATTTTACAGCAAATATTTTCAAGAACAGGAGAACTACCCGTCAGCCCTGTCAAACATGCATACAAATACTTTAGATGCAATTTGAGCAGTCTAAGGAAATATCAGGTTGATTGGCATGAAACTTTCCACTAACGTGAACAAAGTTTGGAATTCTTTATTTTCTTCTTTAAATCATTCTTATCAAGTGACAGTCTCGTATTTATCTCCACTATAGAAGATTTTTAAAGAATCTCCTGTAGGTACCTGAGCATGCCCCATACAAATGCACGAAACAGTTATCCAAGGAAGAACAGGTAAAGGTCAACAAATCAATCCACCACATTTAAATCTGTAATACTAGGTAGAATGACTGAGTAAATGAAAAACTTAGCTTGAAGTATAAAATTAGGCCCTTGGTAAGAACACATAAACTCTTAAAGGGATTCTTAACAGCTAAGACAGCGTGCTACTTACTTCCTCATTAAATAGTTTGCTAGTTTCTTTTTTGATTGGGTCTATAAGCTGGAC
Organism: Marmota flaviventris; assembly: GCF_047511675.1. Classification (NCBI taxonomy): domain Eukaryota; kingdom Metazoa; phylum Chordata; class Mammalia; order Rodentia; family Sciuridae; genus Marmota; species Marmota flaviventris. Next base: position 4,009,646 of record NC_092499.1, read on the forward strand.
TTGGCCTGCGGAAAAGCCCACTAGGAGAGAGACACTTTCCGCTGTGGCTGTTAGGTGGTTGAAGTCATGACAAGTAGGCTGTGTTCCTTTGTATATCCTTTTATCTATTGGTTTACTCAAGTCAGCAGCCTGGAGGAGAAAGAGAAAAATACATACAGTAAACAGCACATTGAGATGAGAAATCTAAGTCACACTATTTTACACCCCATTATGATGGTCAATCTTAAAAACAAAGTTACTTAAAATATTTTTTCAGTTGTGATTTGATATTCATCTAACATTTCATAAAAGCACTTTCACATACTTCATCCAATTAGATATTGTTAGACTATCCATAATGTTTATTTATAACTATTACTTCCACAACTTATTTTCCTTCAAATACTTGTAACAAAGACTACTGAACTACAAGATACTAAATTCTGAATTTTCAAAATGCATTCCAAGAATTTTATATTATAGAGTAACTCTAACCACATAAAGCTCCGCTCTCAAAGATATCTATAGCACCTAATGCCTGCTGGTAAGTTAGCCCAGTAGTTCTCACAGTGTGGTCCCCAGATCACCAATACCAGCAGCATCATTTCCTAGAAACTCAGAAATTCAAATTCTCAAGTCCCACCCCAGATCCAATGAACCAGCAATTCTGGAGGTGGGCCTCACAAGCTGTAGTTCAAAAAAAGCCTTTTAGGTGATTCTGATGCTCCCTCAGGCTTGAGAACCACTGCTGGAGGGAGGGCCACACTCCCTCTTTGTATTAGGTTCCAGGGAACTTTCACTTAGGGAGTCCTTTGCATATATTGCCTTTAATCCTTACAAAAATCCTGCAATAGAGCTAATATTTACCCCAGTTTACAAGGTGAGAAAAAAAGTCTAGGAAAGTAAAATGACTTAGCCAAAGTCACGTAACTACCTAGACCAAGTGGCAGGGCTGGATGTGAAACCTAGGATTGACGACCATAAACAGATGATATCCAACACATCCCAAAAGCAAAAGCAAATGGTTTCCGATTTGAACTAAAAGTGGTTTTTCATCCTGCTCCAACTCTCTTTTTTCAAGAAGGATCTTTTTTGCACAAGAAATGCTCTATATAGCGCTGGGGACACAGCTGAGTTGGTAGAGTGCTTGCCTTGCATGCACAATGCCCTGGGTTCTAATCCCCCAGCACCACCAAAAAAAAAAAAAGAAAGAAAGAAAGAAATGCTCTGTGTAATCTCAATCTACTGGGCTATTACTGCTGAAATAAGGCAAACTCACTTTCTCACTGTGTTTGAAAATACAGGTAGAGCCAAGTGCAGTGGTGCATGCTTGTAATCCCAGCGACTCGGGAGGTTAAAACAGGAGGATTGGAAGTTCAAAGCCAGCTTCAGCAATGGTGAGGTGCAAAGCAACTCAGTGAGACCCTGTCTCTAAATAAAATACAAAAAAGGGGCTGGGAATGTGGCTCAGTGGTCAAGTACCCTTGAGTTCAATCCCTGGTAACCCCTCAAAAGGCGGGGTAGGGAGCTGGGGATATGGTTCAGTGGTTAAGTGCCCCTGGTTCCATCCTCGGTAGCCCCCCAAAAAAGGGAAAGAAAATAAATCATTTGTGAGACAACTAGCACTGCTGAATGTGTTCTTAAAAACATCCCCTTTCATGGGCATGAAGGTCCACACCTGTGATCCCAGCTACTCCCCAGGCACAGGCAGGAGGATTACAAGTTCCAGACCAGCCTGGGAAACTTTGCAAGACTTCATCTTAAAATAAAATAAAATGTCCTGGGGATGTGGCTCAGTGCTTTCCTAGCATGGGCAAGGCCCTGGATTCAATCTCTAGTACTGCAAAACAAACAACAAGAAGTCCCTTCTCCCTGTGTACCATTCAGGATTCACAGCTCTAGTTCCCCACTGGACACCCCCTCCATTGGATTCTGAGGATTCCTTTCTTCCAAAAAGGCCTATGACATTGTATCAAGTTAACATTTTGATTTTCAAACAACAAACATACATACTGAGTAGGGAAAAAGTCCTCAAAATTACAGGCAACTCTGAGCAAACTCAAAACCTGATCAGGTATTTGGAACTCTGGGCCAGAGTGGTACATGTGGTCCTGGGAGCCCCAGAGCAAAGGAGAGGGATATGCCATGCAGACACCCTCCCAGCCTCACCTCAATTAAAATGGAGATGAGAATCTCTGTCCTACCAACCTCATGGAATTGTCTGGAGGATGAAATAAAAGAATATACATATGAAAGTGCCTTGGAAAGCATAATGTAATTTCAGTAAACAAAAGGGGATCCCGACTTTCGAGCAAGAAGAAAAGGGGCCAGGAGGACAGTAACTGCGATGAGGCAGAGTGAGGGCAGCTCAGCAGAGGTCTGACAGTAAGTGTGGAAGCATCCAGAGGGACACTATGGACAGACAGTCTGAAGGAAGCATCTACTGAGCTGGGCCTTAAAAGTAGGGAAACAGGAGTCCAGGCTCAGGGAATAGCAAGTATCTCAGAACAAGAAAGATATCAGCAAAAGTAGCCAAAAAACGTAGAGTAAGATACAACTGGCAGCTACAGAACAAAACTCTACTTTGAAATATGAGTAATTATTACATGATCACTCTATCAGCTTGTGCAACTCTTGAAAGTTTAAAAAACTGCTTAGAGAATTTTCCCTTAAAAGGATACATCTAATCTAAAATTATACACTGAAAAATAAAAATCTATCCAAAGGATAGACAAAGACTAACAGAGAAGATATGTTAATATAAATCAAAATAATAAAAAATAAACACAACAGAGGAAGTAAAAGCACCCGTTTTTTTCCAAGTATTGCTACCAGTTTAAACTTATGCATCCCTTACAATAACTACATTAGCCTCTGTTCTTGGATTTTTTTTACATCCCTGTCCCCAATAAGGAATGTCAGTGAAAAGATGGCAAGTATTTAATGGCAACTGAAAGATTTTTTGCTCTTAAATTAGATAAATATTCCAAAAACATCCTGTTTGCTAATTTGCTTAACAAACTTTCTTCCTAGATCAATGCTCTCAAAGTATAGCAACACATGAATAATTTATTTACCTGCAGACAAATGTACTGACTACAGTGCAAAAATACAGAATAAGAGTTTAAAAACTTCTTTGGCAACTGACAGTAATTTTATATACATTGAATCTAATGACAAAAAAATAAAGAAAGAATTTATGCTCTGCATGTCTTTTTCAGTTTCTTTTTCTATTTTATGAAAGTATCAATCCAAATAACTGGGTAATTTTAAAGGTGGTCCTTCACTACTGTGCAGAAGACACAAAAGTACACCTGCACTGGGTGTGGTACATCCCTGTAATCCCAGAGACTCTGGAGGCTGAGGAAGGAAAATCACAAGTTCCAGGTCAGCATGGGCAACTTAGTGGGATCCTAAGCAACTTATAAGGCCCTATCTCAAAATAATAAATAAAAAGGGCTGGGGAAGTAGCTCAAGAATAAAGCACCCCTGGGTTCAATCCCTGATACTTAAAAAAAAAAATACACTTGAGCCAAAGGAATACTTAGAATCTTTCCTACCTGAGGACACTCCTTTGTTCTTCAGCCCTCCCCAGTGGCATGCTAGACAACATACCTACACCCAGCAAGACTTTACTATGGAGAAGTACTGTGAAGCCTTAAGTAACTGCCTGTTAAAAAATTAACATTTTGAATAAAAATCCATGAACACCCTGTTGGTGCCTGAAATTTCTGGAACCCAGCCCAGACAAAAGAGAGTTAGGCCTTCATTTCAAACAGCCAATCTTCCTGTCTTTTCTCCTCTATAGCAATCACTAAATTTGTCTCTTTTTCCACTAATGTATGACTGTCCTATTTCCTCCTCCTTTGGTCTGCCAACATGTACTCTAAGCCTGCACATCTTTTTGGTAGCAGTGATCACTATCTGAGGTAGCTACTCCTCTTCCAAAGGGTCATCAGTCCCTGACAGATAGCTTCCCAGATAGAGACAGTCCGGGAGGAGGAGAATGAACCCAGACTTAGAAGCAGGGAGCTCAGGTTCAAACACACCTTCCCTCTCAATAGTGCGGTGGCCTTGGACAAGGTCTGTTTGCTCCCACTGAGCCACAGAGGACAACACCCTTCCTCCCCCCACAGGGTAGTGGTGAGGGCTGAACATTCAGTGTTTTCTAGCACAAAATAGAGATCTCAAATGGAAGCCATTATTAATTCATTCCAGTCACATTCTAGCTCTGTTCAAAAGCAGCTGTGGTTTCCTCATTCCCATCATATCAAAGTAGGAAGATGCATCCTGCCTGCCATAGTTCACCCATCCTTCCCAATAGCAATGCCATTTTCTGTCTATTGTACACTTCCTATGATTCAGGCCCAGACCAGGACTTGACACTCATCAACCATTTAATCTCACAGTCACCTTTCAAAGTAGGTCTGGCTATGATCCTCATTCTTTCTTCCTTCTTCTGAGAAGGGATGCAGGCAAAATTCTGTGTTTCTCTCCACCCTTTGTGAGCTTTCCACAACACAAGCCAAGCCTTGGTTTTGGAGACAGGCCCTCTTTCCTGGCTTCATTGTGCCAACCTCTTGGTCAATACAGCCTTCTTGACCCTATTTAGTTCCAGTCCCATCACCTGTTGCAAGAATTTTCCCAACTACCATTCTTTGTGCTCAGCTTATCTAAGCTCTCAAATAAGTAATTATAACCACAGGTTTAGTATTTAATCACCTCTATGACTTCAGAATATTTTTTATGTGTTAGCATTCATTACACAAAATTACAATTTAAAAACTCCATTAAGGAGTAGGACTTATTAAATGGTTACCACTGTACTGTTCTACAAAATTAGCCTTTTGTTTTTTTAGCTTTCTTCTGAACTCTGCATACTTTGGGATTTTTTAAAAAAGTCTTGTACACTAATTATTGCCAATCATCTGAACTCTTAAACATTAATCTGTGGCAGAACCAATTTATTAAAAATTCTTGGGGCTGGGATTGTGGCTCAGCGGTAGAGTGCTCGCCTAGCATGGGCGGGACCGGGGTTCAATCCTCAGCACCACATGAAAAAAATAAATAAATAAAGGCATTGTGTTGTGTCCATCTACATCTAAAAAATAAATATTAAAAAAAAATATTATCAATTTTAAGAATTAGGTCATATTTTGTTTCTAGCCCCTGCAGAGTACCCGGTATGTCACAGATGCTCAATATCTGTTGAACAGCTGAAACCACAATTATTCCTGAATTTTTTCAACAGTAAGATTACCATTATCATGCTCATGAGTTCTGTACAAGGAGTTACTCATTACAAATAATTTGCCATTGTCTCATCATGCTTACTGGTTCTCAACGTAGTATAAATTTTTCAATAATGGTTTAAAAATTCCTACTAGAGAAACAGAGCTAACTCCCAAAAAGCTTCAATCAATAAATACATGTTTTCAAATATTAGGTTCCTCTTCTCTCCTCAGACTGCCGATCCTTTAGGAATTATTATCAAGATGAATATTGCTGAAATACAGAGTCTACAAGTACTTGAAGAATTTCTCTTTCCAGCACCGCAAAGCTTTTATAAGAGAAGTCCTCCAGTTCCAGATACACCTCTGCCAGGGACTCTGGAGTACTCAAACCCATGAGGGGCAGCCTGGCTCTCACAGCCATCTGGCTTCCCAAAATCTGTACCATTTATGGGCACAGTTATGCCATATCATGTGGGCCTGTGCCAAGTTCTCCTCATGGGAACCTGCTACCTGATACTTTTTTAAGTACCCAGAAGCACTGATGTGGTATGAAAAATATCGCAGACCTCTTTTGAAAAATGCACCTCAAATTATTTTAGATAGATTCAAAATGAATTAGGGAGAGCAGTATACTTAATAAAGTTAGGCCAGATGTGGTGGCGCACACCTGTAATCCTAGTGGTTTGGGAGGCTGAGGCAGGAGGATCGCAAGTTCAAAGCCAGCCTCAGCAACTTAGTGAGAACCTGTCTCAAAAAAAAAAAAAAAAAAATTAAGGGCTGAGGATGTGGCTCAGTGGTTAAGTGCCCCTGGGTTCAATCCCTGGTACAAAAAAATAGATGGATTTATTCTACCACTTCCCCATCCCATTCTGAGAAATTACCTCAGAAAGTCAGAAAGAACAAGTCTTTTTGCCATGAAGGAGTAAAATGTCCTTCCATTGGCGAGTCCAACAGCTATCAAATGTCCAGTACCACCAGAAGCTTTACCTTATCTACACTTGTAATCACTCCTCCCACTTAATCCTTTTTTTTCACATTTTTTTATTAGTTGCTCATGACAATACAATGATCTTGACATATCATACATTTGAATCAAATGGGGTATAATTTCTCATTTTTCCAAGTGTACGGGTTGCAGAATCACATTGGTTATACAGCCACGTATATACATACAGCAATACTAGTGTCTATTTTATTCTGCTGCCCTTCCTATTCCTCCCATTCTGAAGTCCCTCCCCCTCAGCTTTCCTCTGCTCCTCACTTGGGGCGGCACTACACGCTCTGCCCAGATGGTAGCTTTATAACCCTCACCAGGCCTGTCCTTCCTTAGTTTAAGCCCAGTCTACCTTGAGATCCCTGGCTCTGTACCAGTTTCCTTCCATCCATTTCTGCCCTAAATCAACCCACACAGCCTGCCAGAATCATCTTCAGGAGGCCCTAGGTCATTCTCCCATGCGAAACCTCCAGGGCTCTATAAGGCAGAACAGCTTGGCCTGCACAGACTCCCAATGTGGCCCCTGCCCCCAAACATTGTCCCAAAGGCACTTGGCTATTGCCTGCCTTTCCTTATATTTCTTATTTTCACCCAGAAAAACCTTTCTTACCCTCAGTATCCTTAAAGTTTCTGTTCACTGATATAAACGTCACTTCTTCCTGACCTGACTCACATAGATGTGACATTCTTTTACCCAACCTTCAATGGAATGCCCACCACTACAGACCACAGTTTAACTATATTCCATATATTGTGAAAGTCTAGGTCTTTTAAATAAAACAAGAAAGCAGGCAGGAGGCTGCTGAGTCACTGACAGCCAGAACCAATTACTCAAAAATAGCAGGAGCAAGAGTGGCATCAAAGGTCGCCATTATGCTTTTTTGAAAATGAGTATACAACTGATAGAATACTTTCTATTATCACCCCCTCCTCATCACATTTCAACCAAAAGAGGGGCCAAAACTGATCAAGGGATTACTTCTCAGGACCACAAAAGATCACCTACTTGGACAAAGGTGAACTGCTTGGGGCCCAAAATAAACCACATTAGAAAGACAGTTGCAGTTTTTATTGGGAGGACTTTTGATGTAGTCAGGCTTGGGGCTTCCAGTGTCTTTATCCACAGCCCACAGCCTGGGGCTGGCTACCTGTTGACGGTTGAAGGCATCTGCTGAAACTTGGGAAACACTTAAGCCACGGGTAAGGGGTATGGAACTCTTAGAGCCAAGACAAATTCACTTCTTCAGCATAACTCAATGCACTACTTTGCCCAAATTTAGTTCAACGTAGTGAGAAATAATAGATACAATAACAAAAAAATATCACATAGTGAGTGACTTCAAACACCTTTACTGCCTACTCTCATGTTCCGCCGAACAGTTTAACACTCAAGGAACAATGAGTTGTACAGCACTGTAGGGACGTCAATGCTATGGCCCAACCCACCTGCTTTTTTTTTTTTTTTTAATACCTTTATTTATTTTTAATGTGGTGCTGAGGATTGAACCCAGTGCCTCACACATGGTAGGCAATGCTCTACTACAACCTCAGCCTCCCCCCCCCACCCCCACCTACTCTTAAACGAGTTTGGTTCATCTTGTCAAAACACCTGCACAATTCATCTTTCTTACAGTCCCTTCAGTTCAACAGTCACATCCAAAATAATTGCACAATTAGCTTTAACAATGTATACAGCCTAACACTTATTTACATACATACATATATATGTGTGTGTGGGTATATGTGTGTATATGTACATACATATCTACATATGTATGTACACATTCCTATCAGGGATGTAAAAGTCAGCCTGCCTTAAGATCACCTATCCCAACAGGAAAACAATGTCATAGTGGTAGAGTTTCAGCATTTCAAATAGGACAAAATTTGTCTGTGTTGTTCGCTACTCTGTCTTCTAATAGTGAGCCTGGCACACTGTCATAGAATGGAAGCCATTCCAAAAATGGAAGGAAAAAAATGTGAAAGGAACCAAGAAAGACCTAGAAAAAGACATGCATAGAATTAAGTGTATCATCTTTTTTTTTGGGGGGGTGGTGTACAGGGGATTGAACTCAGGGGCACTCGACCACTGAGCCACATCCCAGCCCTATTTTGTATTTTATTCAGAGACAGGGTCTCACTGAGTTGCTTAGCACCTCACTTTTGCTGAGGCTGGCTTTGTACTCGCACTCTTCCTGCCTCAGTCTCTCAAGCCACTGAGATTACAGGCATTATATAATCCTTTTGCTAACCAAAATGGTGACAACTAACTGCCTTCTTAAGTGGACAAGAAAACCACCTCCACAAGTAAATACTGGTAAGTCACTTTACAGTTTATACATATAAAGCAGCTCCACACATGAGTTCTTTCACCCTTCTTTATAGGTAAGTACTACTGCTCCATGAAACAAAAGGAAACAGAATCAGCTATCAAGACAAGTGGGAGAGGCAATGTCTCAATTCCAGCCCATGATCTCCTATTATAACATGGCATTATGTTTTTGTGAGAAAGCTCACAAAACAATATCAGAAGGAGCACCACATTCTAAAAATTAGCATTGGGTGACTCCACGTTCCTATGCTTGCTGAAGCAGGAGTCAAACATTCCAACCTTGCTCAGTTTGGCCCAGATTCTAGACCTACCTTCTCAATGCATGGACTTCACAAGGCTGTTTGATTAAAACCAAGTGACAGACAAAAGTTTCTAGCATAAAGCTTGGCACTTAAAAGCACTTAAGAATACATAAGGACTTAACTTTATCTTCTTACAGGGCTTGAAGATTCTCATCATTCAGGAATACCTTTCTTTCTACACTAAAATTTCCAAAGAAAAATAGTGGCAGAAGCCCCAGTTTCAGCATGTTTTCCTTCCAATATAATTTTTCAAAACAAGACAGGAACTTCCCTTTCTTGGTTGCCATCTCTCCTTCATTCTCACACACACTAGTTCACAGCCCACACTTGCCTGGCATTCCAGATTCATCCTCTTTACTAAAAACAAACCTTGGCAAGCCCCCTGTTAGCTTGCTTCTGATGGGCTCCGACCCTGGAATAAGCACCTACCATCCACTTCCAAAGGCCTCTTGTGTGCACAGCAGCAGAGAGGCTGTGAGGGTGAGGCAGGGAACCAGGCAAGGGGGAGAAAGAGAGGACAATTGGACAGACAGCAGTCAGTCAGAACCACTGGCAGACAATGAGATGTTAGATACAAGGAGTATCCCCATCAGTCATCCTTGAATGGAAAGAGGTGCACAGTCATATAATGTGCAAAACGTGCCAGGTCCAACTTTGATGGCAAACACCTCAGGAACTGCCTGCTCCTCACCAAAGGCAGGATTCTCCCTCCCAGAGTATTCTCTTCTCGAGATGTCCTTTGGACAGGTGGACTCTAGTGGGAGGAAGCTAAGGGCTGAGACAACAGCATCTTCTCCCTGGCCCACTGTCGGGCAAGGATCTGCTGAAATAACAAGCTTCTGTTGTCATCACCGTGTCATTTATTCCCCAAGGCAGCCTGTCACTTTAAAACTGTTAGCTATGTAAAATCTCCTCTTTCTGAGCCCAGCATTTGCATTCCTGTAATCCCAGCAGCTTGAGGTGCTGAGACATGCTGATCGTGAGTTCAAAACCAGCCTCAGCAATGGTGAGGTGCTAAGTAACTCAGTAAGACCCTGTCCCTAAATAAAATACAAAAATAGATCTAGGGATGTGGCTCAGTGGTCAAGAACCCCTGAATTCAATCCCCAGTACAAAAAAAAAACAACAAAGACTCCTCTTCCCTCAGAGTAGTTTAAAAAAATAATAAATTTAATAAGCTGCTAAACTGCAACATCTTTATCATCCCCTCATTTCTTATGTGGCACTCAAAGTTCAGGTTAAATTTCCTATTACAAGGTGAGTCACTACAAGGGCTGTCCTGGCGCTTCATTTAAGCTAATGAAATACTGGTTTCTTCATTAAAGAAAAACTATGAATAAACATTAAATAAATTCGATTTACACACATCCCAACCCAGATCTCATCACATCTAAATGTGTCACATTCAAATAACCTGTTTTCATTAAACCATTCAATTAAACATGCATAGATATCAATATATTCCAAAGGGAATACCAATATCTCATATACATTACAGATAAGATGCTTTTATTTTTGCAAAGAATATTCATCTTAAACTCTTAAGAAAATAATTTTTTTTTTAAAGTTCCCTCTGAGGTCTAGGGCTGTAGCTCAGTGGCAGAGCGCTTGCCTAGCATGCATGAGGCACTAGGTTCGATCCTCAGCACCACTTTAAAATAAACAAATAATTAAAATAAAGGCATTCTGTCCATCTACAAATAATTTTTTAAAAAATTTTAAAAAGTTCTCTCTGAGCCAGGTGCAATGGGGCGTGCCTGTAATTCCAGTGGCTCAGGAGGCTGAGGCAGGAGGATCACAAGTTCAAAGCCAGCTTCAGCAAAAGCGAGGAGCTAAGCAACTCAGTGAGACCCTGTCTCTAAATAAAATACAAAATAGGGCTGGGGATATGGCTCAGTGGTTGAGTGCCCCTGAGTTCAATCCCCGTTATCCACCTGCCCCCCACCCCCGCAAAAAAAAAGTTCCCCCTGAAAAGGGCAGGGAGAGGAAATTCTATGCCCTTCTAAAACTGCTGGGACAATACTGGTGAACTAAAGACCATTATGAAGCAGGGAAGAGATCCTTCCTGCATCTTAACTCTTTACTGTTGTTTTACTGACCTTTAGACCATCCTTGGACTTCTATATTTGGCAGAGCACATAAATGATTTCTGAATTTTCAAATTCAAGTTGCTGAGAAACATAAGTAGCAATCTGTAAAGAAGCTCCCCTTCTTAGTGGGAAAGGCCCTAAATCCCCAACTGTGCAGAGACCCTACAAACTTCTATCACTTCTTCATTCTACAAAGATGGGGCGGGGGAGGGGCAGATATGGTGATCTGCCTCCTAAAAGTACAGTGCTTAGAAATGAACTGTACTGTAAGGCTGGAAGTGTGGCTCAAAGGCAGAGTGATTGCCAAACATGTACCAGGACCTGGGTTCAATCCCTACTAACACACACACACACACACACACACCAAAAAAAAAAAAAAAACTGTACTTTTAACCACAATGAGCCATTAGGGGGCTCTTAATCATCCACTTCAGCTGGAACAATGAACTATAGAATGTGTAACATAAAAATTTAAAAACTAGGGGCTGGGGTTGTGGCTCAGTGGTAGACCGCTCACCTAGCACGTGCACGTGCAAGGCCCTGGGTTCGATCCTCAAAACCACATAAAAATAAATAAAAGTCTTGTGTCCAACTACAACTAAAAAATAATCTTTAAAAAATGACATTGATTTGAACTAGCAATTTGATTACATCAACTGACAGCATTTTGTGCTTGCTATACTGCTGTGTTGTCAAAGAGAAAGCAAGCAAGCTAGAAGAAGTGACACTACATTAAGCTACCTTACACATTAATGAAGATCAGCCACTAAAACAAGTGGCCAAAAGATTAGATTGGGCCTCTGTGATTCAAATAGTCTCTGATCCAGCCAGGCCTCAGCAGAAGACTATAGCTCAAACCCATGAGGGTAACATAGAGCTGCTCTGTCTAAATACCATTGTGAGCATTAGTTCACTACTGAAACTACTCATTTGACACTTGTGCTGTTGGTCATTTGTCATATATACCTTATCTCTCCAACTACTCTCAAATGGGGGGGAAAGATCTTTCTTTCTTATAGGTCACCTCAGTAACAGCCACATAGACATTTCTGACTTTTTCCCCTACCAGATTAAAAGAACCTTTTTATGTTATCAGACTCTGGTATACCCCTAGTAACCCAAGAGCAGACAGTTTCCAAATGCAGTCCAGGAAGACCGGCACAGCTGTTATGAAGAGCAAGATGATAACATAAGGTAGTATCATTTCCTTTTCACATAAATTCAGCTCCTAGTTGGTCTGGGGCTATAGTTCAGTGGTAGAGTGCTTGCCTAGCATATGTGAGGCACTGGGTTCAATCCTCAACACCACATAAAAATAAATAAATAAAATAAAGGTATTGTGTCCATGTACAACTAAAAAAAAAAAAAAAATGAACTCTTAGGAATTTATCCTTAGAAAAGACTTTTCAAGTGTATGAACTATTTGTAATAGTCAAAACAAGCAGACTTGTGGCCTATGAACAGGTCACTAGTCATGGAATATAGCAGTTTGATTACATGGACAAATCTCAAAAAAAAATCTTGAGTGAAAGAAGTCAGATATAAAAAGTATATACTAAATACTTCTATTTACAAAAAGTTTGAAAATAAGGATCTGTGATGTTGGAAGTGAGGTTAGTGGTTACCTGTAAAGGGGGGTAAGTGGGAAAGGCCACAGGAGAGCTTCTAGGTGTTTCTTAATCTACAGTTGACTCTACTTTGTGAAAATGAATTAGACTTTATACTTATGCACATTCCAGTTTGTATACTATCCTTAAACTTAAGCAAACACATGGATAAAGATAAGTCAACTCAGCTTTGTTTATAACATTATTAATATCCTATACATTCCAAAAGACAATGAGTAATTATATTAAGAAGCCATTCTAAATTATTTAGTAGCAAAGAAGGATGTTAAACACTATATTACCAAGTGAAAATGCAAAAATAAAAAATAGGATTCTAAGGACCAAAAAATTACAAATAAATCATAAAACTATACTCACATTTTTTAAAAAATGTTTTTGTAGTTGTAGACGGACAAAATGCCTTTATTTTATTTGTTTATTTTTATGTGGTGCTGGGGATCGAACCCAGTGCCTCACACATGCCAGGCAAGCGCTCTGCCACTGAGCTACAGCCCCAGCCATATACTCATATTTTAATAGTAATAAGTGTATTGTTGTTTTGAAAACATCTTGTCAAATAGAGCAAAAAAGTTAATTATATGAATGTCAACAGGAACCAAGGTTTTCTACACAAAATAGGTACAAATGCAAAATCCATTACTTTTACATTTTGAAATGAAGGAAAAATATGAACTCATGATGTATCTTTTTCTTATTTAAAAACAAAAGCAGGGCTGGGGATGTAGCTCAAGCGGGAGCGCGCTCGCCTGGCATGCGTGCAGCCTGGGTTCGATCCTCAGCACCACATACAAATAAAGATGTTGTGTCCGCCGAAAATATTAAAATAAATATTAAATAATAATAATATTAAATAAATATTAAAAATTCTCTCAAAAAAATAAATAAATAAATAAAATAAAAACAAAAGCGGCGGGGCGCTCAGTGGTAGAGTGCTTACCCAGCATGTGTGAGCCACTGGGTTTGATTCTCAATACTGCATATAAATAAATAAAATAAAGGGCTATTGACAACTAAAAAATATTTTTTTAAAGGCGGGCGGGGGCTAGGGATATGGCTTAGTGGTAGAGCATTTGCCTAGTATGCTTAAGACCCTGGGTTCAAAGCATAGCAAAAAGAAAAAAAAAGTCTGTCTTGTTTTAAGGCATTTTCTAGTTCTGTCAAATGAAAAGGTATAGAATAATAACCAACAGCAAGAGGAACTCCTAGTGCCCAGACTGTTGCAAATGCTACTGACCACTTAAAAGCTGATCAAGATTCCTGAGATACTGGTTTGTGGCAGGAAATGGACAAAACAAATTTGGAACATCTTCCGCTGCCTCTGAGCAAGAAAGTTATCAACAATTACTGAAAATAAGCAAAAAGACTTAAGAGGCAAAATAAAGGGACTACCACTGGCCAAGATGAACCATCTTAAACATCAAAACAATATTATGGAATTCTTAGAGATAAAACCAGTTTATGCTAACATCTGGAGACGGGGAGGGGAGAAGCTCTCCATTATAGTGGACTAGCACCAGTAAACAGCAAGAAAAAAAAATAATGGAGTTTAAAAAATCATTTTACAAATAGTATGATAACACATTAAAAATCAATTTAGTCAAAAATCATCAATGGATGCTAAAACCAGAGGGTGAAGATTTGATGGGAAACAGGATATATATGTAGTTTCAAAATAATTCCCCAGATAAACTGTGTAGCAATTACAAAGAAAAAACTGAAACTTAAGGATAGATTAATTTGGCAAATTCATCCTTAAACTTAACCTTAATCAATGTCATCATTTACCAATGCTCACTTGGATAAACCAGCATCATGTGCCTCCTGATATGCTGTCCTAAAAAAGACACTACTCAATTCTGTGGTATTCTACCCAAAATGCAGGCCATAAGCCAGGCATGGTGATGGTAATCCCAGCAGCTTGGGAGGCTGAGGCAGGAGGATCACGAGTTCAAAGCCAGCCTCAGCAATAGCGAGGTGCTAGGCAATTCAGTGAGACCCTGTCTCTAAATAAATAAAATACAAAATAAGGCTGGGGATGTGGCTCAGTGGCCAAGTGTCCCTGAATTCAATCGCTGGTACCGACCCTACCCCTCACCAAAAAAAAATGCAGGCCATGAATTTATAATCATGAAAAAGTATCAGGCAAATCCAAATTAAGAGATATTCTAAGAACAACTGTATGCATTCAAAAAAGGTCAAAATCTTTAAAACAAAGAATGTCTACAAAGAATAGTCCTAGACTCAAGGAGACTGAAGAGACTGCAACTAACTGCTATGTGAATCCGGACTGAATCTCAAACCAGGAAGAGAAATGAGGACTACAAGAAAGTACTGGGACAACTGGTGACATTTTAATACAAATTATAAATCAGATAAGAGAAATGCCTCAATGTTTTTTATTTTGATAAATATAGTGATTATAGTAAGTAAAAGTCCTTGCTCTTGGGAAACAAACAAGTTTATATGGACAAAATAGGCATGATGTCTACAAATTACTCTCAAATTATACACAGGGGGAACAAATGGTAAAACAGGCAATTTTTAAGCAATTGGTCAATCTGGGTAATAGATATGTGGAAGTTCTTTGTACTATTCTTGCAACTTTTCTCTAAGAGTGAAATTATATCCACAGATATAGCTCAGTGGTAAAGTGTGTGCTTAGCAAGCACAGGGTCCTGCATTTAATCCCTAGCATCCTAAAAAAGAGAGACTTAAAATCATGTATACTAAATACAATGTTGATCCTTGTTTCGAATTTGATTAATTGACTGTAAAGTAACACTTATTTGTATTGCCTGGTGCGGTGGCACACTCCTGGACACTTGGATAAACCAGCATCAAGTGCCTCCTGATACCCCAGTGGCTCGGGAGGCTAAACCAGCCTCAGCAACAGCAAGGCACTAAGCAACTCAGTGAGACCCTGACTGTAATAAAATACAAAACAAGGCTGCAGATGTGGCTCAGTGGTCGAGTGGCTCTGAGTTCAATCCTTGATACCCCCACCCCCACCCAGCAAAACAAAACAAAAAAAGTAACACTTATTTGTGGTGGCAGACACATGAATCTGCACATGGAATGAAAATGCATGGTTCACACACACAGCACACACAAACACACATGAATGCTTGTAAAACTGGTGAAATCAGAATGAGCTTTGTGGATTGCACCAAATTCCTCATTTTGATATTGTGGGTTTTTTTAAATATCTTTTATTTTTATGTGGTGCTGAGGATTGAACCCAGTGCCTCACGAATGCCAGGCGAGCGCGCTACCACTTGAGCCACATCCCCAGCCCCTACATTGTGTTTTAGTTATCAATGGGTAAAACTAAGAAAAGGGTATATACACAGGACTTCCCTGCACATTTTTTGCAACTTCTTATAAATCTATAATTATGTCAAATTAAAAGATTAAAATTAAATAATAAAAAGATTCTTCTAAATCAATGTTATGGTTTAGATCATAAATGTCCTCCAAAGATCCCTATACTAGAGGCTAGTTGCCAGCCTGTACACTACTGTGAAACAGTGGAATCATCAAGAGGTGAGGCCTGCAGATGTTAGGTCCATGGAAGCGTGCCTATGAAGGGGCTACTGGTACTCTCACCCCTCTGACTTTGCTTCCCAGTTACCATAAGATGAACAGGTTTCCTCTGACATGTAATTCTGCCACAGTGTACTGCCTCATGCCAGGGCCAAAAGCAACAGGGTCATGCGACCATGGACTGAAACCTCTGAAACCACGAGCCAAAATACATCTTTCCTCATTATAAGTTGATTTTCTCAGGTATTTTGTCCTAATGACAGAAAACTGAAGGACACAATCAAGAAACCAACTATAAAGAATATTTATGGGGCTGGGGATATGGCTCAAGCGGTAGCGCGCTCGCCTGGCATGCATGCGGCCCGGGTTCGATCCTCAGCACCACATACAAACAAAGATGTTGTGTCTGCTGAAAACTAAAAAATATTTTTAAAAAATTCTCTCTCTTAAAAAAAAAAAAAAAAGAATATTTATGGAGGGGCTCAGTGGCATATACTATAATCACAGAAACTCAGGAGGATAAGACAGAAGGATTTCAAGTTCCAGGCTAGCCTGAGCAATTTGGTGAGACCCTGTCTCAAAATAAAAAATAAAAAGTGACGGAGGGATGTAGTTCAGTGGTAAAACATTTATTCCTAGGTTCAATCCCCAGTAACACATACATACACCCCAAAAATATTTATGAATCAGATAGCTGGGCACAGTGTCACACACCTGTAATTTCAGCAACTTGGTGAGCCAAGGCAGGAAGACCACAAGTTCAAATACAGCCTCAACAATTTAGTGAGACTGCAGCAAAATAAAAAAATAAAAAGGACCAGGGATATATCAGTGATCAAGCACCCCTGGGTTCAACCTCCGATACAAAAATAATAATAATAATCTGTTGAGGAATAAATTATGTTCAAATATAAAATTTTTTGCATGTGAAAATGTGGTTTTATCACCAAAAATAGTCCGTGCACCATTAGAAAAAAAACAAAAAAAAAATTATGATGTTTAGGATTTGCTTTAAAATAATCCAGTGGGGATAAAATAATGGGTGAACTGTGATTGGGCCATGTCAGTAGATATTGAAGCTAGGAGACAGGTACATGGAAATTTATTATATCATTCTTTCTATTTTTGTGTAAGTTGGGACATTTTCATAATTTAAGAAAGTATAATTCTGTTTGGGCCAAATAATTATTTACATGTATAAGTTCCAAGGAAAAAAGTTTGAAAAGATATCCACTGAAACATTAATGATAGTTATTATTCAAAGAAGGGTGGCAGCTAAGTAGTACGGCATTTACATTAAAACAGAGGTAATGTTTAAGGGATAATTCTGCCTATCAATTTTTAACTTTTGTCAGTTATTACACATAATTTTTTATGTAGAAAAAGAAAAAAAGCAAAAAAAAAAAAAAAAAACTACTACTGAATCAATTTCAAAATTTTTCTAGCATCAAGTGCCACAAAACAATGATTCAGACAATGTCAATGACCAGGTGCACACATCCCCAAGAGTGAGCCCATGAGATTACAGTGCCTAGTGATCTCACAGCAGCCTCAGTCTGTGTAACTACACTCTACCATGTTCACATAATAACAAAATTGCCTAATTGCACATTTCTCAGAATGTATTCCTATCATTAAGCAACAAAGATAGTATAAAAGCATGACGAGTCCTAGTACATGGTCACAGAAAAATGTTTTGAAAAACAGTGAAATTCATTGTAAAAACAAACACATTGTGGGGCTGAGGCTGTGGCTCAGTGGTAGAGCGCTTGCCTAGCACATGCGAGGCCCTGGGTTTCATCCTCAGCACCACATAAAAATAAATAAAGATATTAAAAAAAAAAAAGAAGAAGCACATTGTTATATCAAACAAATGCAAGAATTGGGATGATATATCACCAACAGTTGATGATCTATTTCCAACAGGCCAAATCACAAGCTTTATACTAATCAGGACTGATGGAGTCAATTATTTATGTCTCTGTGGCATGAGTGACGTCACTAGATGAGAAAAGCCATTGGCTCCTCCTTTTTTAGGAGCCACCATTCAGGCAACAGATAAGGAAGCCAAGGCTGGTTCTACTGTTCTACTCTCCAAATAGCTCTACAGTGTTAGAATGGTTCATTGTGTGTTCCTCCTTGGCTACAGTACAGATAAAGACAACTTTTCTCAGAGTCTTTGTTGGAAAATCCAATCTTCTCTAAATTTATTTTCCTCTAATGTAGATGGTAAATATGAGTCCACATTTTTCTCATTAGAATTGAAACAAGGGGGCTAAGGATATAGCTCAGATGGTAGAGTGCTTGCCTCTCATGCACAAACCCCTGGGTTCAATCAGGAAGGAAGGGAGGGAGGGAGGGAGGACTGAAATAAGAATTTTTTTGGAGGGTGGGGGCAGGCAGGAGTGTACCTGGGGAGAGAACTCAGGGCGCCTCATACTTGCTAGGCAGAAGCTCTATCACTGAGCTTCACATAAGTCGCATCATTAAATTTATGCTCCACTAGAGGTTCTAGAAAAACTGATTCCTAAATTACCCTCAATCCAGAAAAAATGCTAAAAAGGTTACACAGTGCCTTTTTACAAATCATAACTGATTTTTAATCAATCAATTCATAATTGATTTTTAAGTATTTAGCATTTAAAAGTGAAATAGAGGGGCTGTGATTGTGGCTCAGTGTTAGTGCTCACCTCACGTGCTTAAGGCACTGAATTCGATCCTCAGCACCACATAAATGTAAAATAAAGATATTGTTGGGGCTGGGTATGTGGCTCAAGCGGTAGCGCGCTCACCTGGCATGCGTGCGGCCCGGGTTTGATCCTCAGCACCACATACAAACAAAGATGTTGTGTCTGCCGAAAACTAAAAAATAAATATTAAAATTCTCTCTCTCTCTCTCTCTCTCTCTCTCTCTCTAAAAAAAAAATAAAATAAAATGTGTATAAATTTAAAAAAAAAGATATTGTGTCCACTTAAAAAAACTAAAAAATAAATATAAAAAAGTGAAATAGAAATATTAGGCTGCATAGGAAAATTGATATATTCATGGTCTCTATGAGGGACAGTAACATATTTGAAATATAGGTTAACAGGCCAACCCACTTAGAATTGAAGCAGCAGCTTTGCACTGGCTAAAATCAACCATAATCCAAAAGCTCAACAACAAGTGCACATTTATAAACTATTCATAAAGAAACACATTAAAGGGCTGGGGATGTGGCTCAAGTGATAGCGCGCTCGCCTGGCATGCGTGAGGCACTGGGTTCGATTCTTAGCACCACATACAAATAAAATGAAGATACTGTGTCCATCTAAAACTAAAAAATAAATATTAAAAAATATATTTTAAAAAAAAAAAAGAAACACATTAAAGAAGTAACTCATTTTCCAGGGTGAAGAACTATGTGATATAACTATATATTCAAAAGTTGTGAATGTAGGTAATATTAGTCTGGTGTAGAGGATCAGAGGAGGGCAAATAAACAGAGCTAGAATGGCACTTTTAAATTTTAAAAAATCACATTTGCTCTCAAGATGCTGTAACTTAGACCAAAGAAGTAAAATGCCTAAAAATCATTCAATCAATTCATACTGCAGTTAACCATGCAACTCTGGTCTTATTACTGTTAAGTGCACTGCACCAAATAATCTCTAAAAGGCACTGGAGTAAGTAACCCAGCCCAAAACTTTCATTTCTGTCTTTCCTTTCACTGTAATCTTGTTTCTATATCAGACTGTAACAACTAGTTGTCAGAACTTGTAAACTATATTATTTAATAAAATAGAGTAAAAGAAATACAGAAGACTTTGCAAAACTCATTCGGTTAAGAATAAACCAAATGACATTCACTTAGTTAGAGCAAAGCTCATTGGTATGTGCCAACTGCAGCCAGCCTTCATTAGAAGACAGCACCAGAAATGAGTTGCTTGCCTCTTGAGAATTCTAAGTTCTCCAGTTGGCTATGTCCCGATCAACTGCCAAAGCCCACTCTCACAGCTCCTTCCAAAGCTCCTGACTTACCTTCCAGAAAATCATACCTTTACAGCACAACCAAATGCTCACAAATAAAATTCTGGCCAGCAGGAACAAACGCAAATTCAAGAAGTATGGCAGAAACCATCATCAGCTTTCCCCCTCTTTGATACTGGGGATTGAACTTAGAGGCACTTTATTGTCACTGAGATACATCCCCAGCCCTTTTTATTTTTTTATTTTGAGACAGAGTGTTACTAAGTTGTTGCGGGTCTCACTAAATTGCTGAGGCTGGCCTCTAATTTGCCATCCTCCTGTTTCAGCCTTCTGAATCACTGGGATCACATGCAAGCAGCACCGTATCTGGCTACCAGCAACAATTTTAAACTAGGTTGTATAGCTATGGAAACAAAGGCCAGCAACTCAGGTTGGTGGTACATCTGGTTATGACAAAGACTTAAGGCTCCAAATATTAGCAGATTCCATAAGCAGCAGCCATGACTTTAGGCCAAAAGGCAGGCTTTACCATGGTCTGGAAAGATTTCCTGACCTCTCCCCTTGCAGAATATTTGTCTCTTAGTAAGAAGAGACACACGATAACGTGTGTAACCAAACCTTGCTGCCCGCAGCAAGTCTGAGAACTTGTGCTTTTCTCACAAAATTCTGGGACCCCAAGCCATGCGTATGTATCATGGAAGCCAAATACACTGACACGATCGAGAACATGAAGGAAAGACAGTATGACAAAAGCAAAACAGCCAGGCTCTGGCCTAGTGCAAGATAAGGCTAAGGATAAACACTGTGAGGCCATTATTCAAGCCTAGGAACTGTCCCACTCCCATGTCACCTGTCTTTACTACCAGATACACTGTTCTGCCCAAGTTATTGGCAAATGACCTAATTAACACTTTAAAAGGACATGAATTATTTCTCTGTGTGAACTCATGAGCCAATCTCATTCTTCCCCTGGGAAAACAAAAATAATAAATAGTATACTATTTTCTTCTCTAGAAGCCAACCATTCAGACCACAGATAAGGAAGCCAAAGCTGGTTCCACTGTTTTTCTCATTGGGACTCTGTTCAGTCTACTACTTCTATTCCAGGTGTCAGATTTCTTAAACTTTGACTTTTAAATACATTTACTTTGTGCCAGGCATGATTCTAATCACTTTACAAATTTTAACTCCTTTAAGTCTTCAAAAATGTGTCTAGGCACAGCAGCACATGACTTTAATCCTAGCAAATTAGAAGAATGAGGCAGAAGGAAGGCAATTCAACTTAGTGAAACTTCTGTCTCAAAATTTAAAAATAAACAAAGTCAGGGATGTAGTTCAGTCATAAAGCACCCCTAGGTTCAATCCCCAGAACCAAAACAAACCAAAAAGTCCTGCAAGGGTGCGTATGGTGGGAAATACTTTATCCCCCTTTACCCTATTTTATGGAAACAAT
Source organism: Marmota flaviventris (assembly GCF_047511675.1). NCBI lineage: Eukaryota > Metazoa > Chordata > Mammalia > Rodentia > Sciuridae > Marmota > Marmota flaviventris. The sequence goes on from NC_092499.1 coordinate 4,031,171, forward strand.
GGTATGGATAGGCAAACATCTTGTCCAAGCTAACAGGGCAGAACTTGAATCGGTATAGAGCACAAAAAAAAAAAAGTCTTGCAAGAAATGAAAAGTGTTTGTTGTTCACTTGTTTTGATTTGTTTGTAGTACTGGGGATTGAATCCAGGGCCTCTCAACATACAAGGCAAGTGATCTACACTAAACCACATCTCCAGACTTTATTTTCTTATTTTGAGATAGTCTTTCTAATAAGTCGCCTAAGCAGTCCTTAAATTTGTGGTCCTCCTGCCTAAGCCTACCAAACAATTGCACTTACAGGTGTGTACCGCTGCACCCTGCTACAAGACATTTTTTTTTTTAAAGAGAGAGAGAGAATTTTTTTTAATATTTTATTTTTTAGTTTTTGGCGGACACAACATCTTTGTTTGTATGTGGTGCTGAGGATCGAACCCAGGCCGCACGCATGCCAGGCGAGCGTGCTACGGCTTGAGCCACATCCCCAGCCCCAAGACATTTTAAAAGTATTATTTCTTCTGTTTAGGTGTCTGATAAAAACTGTGTAAGCAAAATTATTTTTTCTAATCAATTAAGAGTTTACTAAACTCAATATTAACAATTTTTAAAAGTTAGAAAAATATGTTCAGAGGTCTGGGCTGCATAGTACACCAATTTACCCGTCAATGAAAGTACAAGTTAATTTCTGACACGAAAATATTGAGTAGCAGTGAGATGATGACGTTTGTGTACCTGTTGTATGTTTTCATCCGTAGTTCCTGACTCCTAACTCCTACTCCTGGGAGTTCACAGAAACTCTTAAATTCTCCGACTCACCTTGTAGCTATAGACAGTATAACCCTATTTCAGAGAAAGGAATGCTGAAGAATCTGATCTGACAGGCCCTGCTGGGTTTCCTCACTTAGTCTATTAGCAATCATGCCTATGCAAGGAAGTCTCCATAAAAATCCCAAAAGGACAAGCTCAGAAAGCCTCTCAATGGAAAACTCCTGGAGACTGGCAGAAAGGAGAACAAGAACTAACCCATGTGCTGGAGAGTGGTACATCCAAGCCCCTACGGTAGAACTCCATTTGGGACCCTTCCAGACCTTGCCCTATGTTATCTCTTCTTCTGGCTCCTTGTTTGTATCCTTTAAAATATCCTTTATATATCAGTAAATGTTAAGAAAAGTGATTCCCTGAGTTCTGTGAGCTGTTCTAACAAATTAACTGAGCCTGACTGAGGAAGGGGTCACAAAAACCCCAATTTGTAGCCAATCTGTCAGAGTTCTGGGGGCTGTGACTTTCAATTGGGTCTGAAGTAGGGACAACCTTTGCGGGGGACTAAGCCTCAACCTGTGGGATATGCAGCTATCTCTGGAAAACATGTCAGAACTGGACTGGATTAAAGGACACCCAGCTGGTGTCCCTTGCTGCATACTTAACTGCTTGTGTCCTGGTGAGGAGAAACCGCCACATCTTTTGCAGTCACAGAAGTCTTTTGTGTTGTTGTTGTTGTGCAATAGTAAAGGAAATATAATTTGTTAGTCAAATACAGCAGCACCATTATGTGATGGTAACTACGTACATGAAAACAAAGGTTGGACTATGATCTCAAAGGCCTCTCTACCAATTCTCTCAAACACTACAAACAAATGAATATTAAGAAAAGGAAATAGTCTGTTTAAAAAAAAAAAAAAACAGCTGAAAGGTTGCTGCTGCTTAGCAAATGGGTGTTACAACCACTTACTATACAAACTTTTTTTTTTTTTTTAGAGAATTTTAATATTTATTTTTTAGTTTTCAGCGGACACAACATCTTTGTTTGTATGTGGTGCTGAGGATCGAACCCGGGCCGCACGCATGCCAGGCGAGCGTGCTACCGCTTGAGCCACATCCCAAGCCCCTTACTATACAAACTTACAACACCACATATTCATGTCTTCTTTGGGAGCAAAAGAGTTTCTGTGCAAAGCAGTGTGGTGTGCTAGGAAGAACACAGGCTTTGAAGTCTCACAAGCCTGCTGAAATCTCACACTATCACCAGCTGTGTAACCTTGGCAAGACACTGCATTCCTCAGACAATCTCCACTTTCCTCTCTCTATATATAAAGTAGAAAACACACAGGGGTGGCGGCATATGCCTATAATCCCAGCAGCTCAGAAGGCCGAGGCAGGAGGATCACAAGTTTGAGGCCACCCTCAGCAATTTAGTGAGGCTCTAAGCAATTTATCGAGACCCTGTTTCAAAATGAAAAGGATGTGGCAAAGCACCCCTGGGTTCAATCCCCAGTACAAATAAATAAATAAATACTGCTTTCTGTCAAGTGTTTGTCAGGTCCTATGGGACAATGATGTGAAGCACCTAGTTCATGTTTAGCACAGAACAGGTATGTAATAAATGGGAACTGTAATGAGAAACAAACAGCAGTGGCTGTTAACATAATCTACAAATTAAACAAGTAGTAAGCTTTTACTGAGTTTGTTTAAGGTTTCTCTGAATTAGATCCTATAAGGCAGCAGTTCTCAGATGCCCTTCAGAATCACCTGGCCTGATAGTTAAAATACAGATTGCTGAGCTCTGTCCATAGTCTCTGATTAAGAATGGGGCCCCAAGTCTACATTTACACAAGTTCCAAGAAGATGCTGGTGCTGCTGGTTGGGGGTCACACATAAGAGAACCATTACTAAAAGGAAGAAAGAAATAGAGTGTAAACAGTCCACTTCTAACAAGGAACTGATTCAAGATCTGGAAGACACAGACACAAGACAATGTAACCCTGCATATACAGCTCTCAAACCCTACTCCTCTCAAAATGGTATACTTTCTTATCATAAAACATGGGATGCCAGGGTACAGAGATACCGAACCCTGAGGGGGCTGTGACATGTATTGATGTTGCTCAAAGTTCCTACAGCCTGGCAATTTTTATACATGTAAGAAGTAAAATATTTGTGCAACATCTGGGCATGTTGATTACACACCTGTAATCTCAGTGACTTGGGAGGTTGAGACAGGAAAATGATGAGTTCAAAACTAGCCTCAGCAACTTAGGAAGGCCCTAAGCAACTTAGCAAGACCCTGTCTCAAAATAAAAACATAAAAATAAAAAGGACTAGGGATATAGCTCAGTGGTCAAGCACCCCAGAGTTCAACCCCCAGAACAACAACAATAAAAAATAGTGTAGGCAAGCAGAAACGTGAACGAAAACCAAAACAGACAAAGCAAGTGTGTAGAGACAAACAGTGGTGTCAATTCAACCAGTTCACTATCTGTGTGGAAGAATCCCAATGATGATGGCGCCATTGGCAGACTGACAGTACAAATTTTGGGCAAGTTAGCCACATGGTAAAAACAGCAACTGCAAACAGAGATAAAATGTGGCATGGAAATAGGAAGAAAAAGACGAACAAGTGAAGGGTCATCACTGATTTTGATGCAGGTGACAAAACACCTTCTTATCACACAGTCAAGAACTGCCACTTTCCAGTGTACAAGAGGAGCCCAATGCAGACTGCTGACAGTGCCTGACCAATGTCGAGTTCATGAAAACCAAGCTTTGTTTCAACTTCAATGTTTTACTAGGTTGGTATTAGCAGGCATTAGCTAAAGAAGCAAAGAGACCTCAAATAGGATTCATCAAATGAGAAAAGAAAATCCCTTTATTTCTTGAGTTTTATGTAATTTATTACACACATTCCTTAAATGTAGTACATAATGTTAATTAGCTATCACTGCACTTATTATTACTCATCTTGTCAATCTTCATTTACAAATAAATTCTACAAAAATTATTTTAAATAAATGTTTCCTATTAGGCTGTATTTCAATCATTATTTTTAAGTCAACATTCTTAAGAAAGACAACTTCATTTTATACTGAAAATTACATAGGACAGGGCCCAATGGTCTATATCATTCAGAATGCAGGGAATCACCAAGGCTAAATAAAATAACACATAGAAGGAAGAGGAGGGCTGGGACTTGGTGACATAGCACTTGCCTCAGCACTGCATAAAAATAAATAAATAAAATAAAGGTATTGAGTTCATCTAAAACAAAAAAAAAAGTTTAAAAATTAAAAAAAAGGAGGAAGAGGAGGAAGATAAAGACAAAGAAGAAAATGATAAATAAGATGATCCTAGCACAGGTTTCTCCCTTGTCTATAAAGCATTTAACCCATCTACCTACAATTACTCCTTTTGAAGCAAAAGGTTGAAATGTAAGCCTGTGTAAGATTTGATTAAAAAAAAAAAAGACAAGTCAGTGTAGTGCTACACACTTGTCATTCCAGCTGCTAGGGGAGGCTGAAGCAGGAGAATCGCAAGTTCAAAACCAGCCTCAGCAACTTAGCGAGACTCTATCTCAAAATAAAAGATAAAAAAGGCTAGGGATGTTAACTCAAATGTAAGTGCCCTTGGGTTTAATCCCCAGCACCAAAAAAGGGCAGGGGGGAGGAAGAAAACTGAAAGATTATATTTTATACAAGACACAAAAGACTAAGAAATCCTAAATCTTTGTTTAAAAATGGGCTTTAGTGGCGGGCTGGGGTTGTAGCTCAGAGGTAGAACAGTTGCCTAGTATGCATGAGGCACTGGGTTCGATTCTCAGCACCACATATAAATAAATAAAACAAAGGTCCATCAACAACTAAAAATAAATATTTTTTTTTAAATGGGCTTTAAAAAAAATGGGCTTGACTTCATATCTTTTTTTAGTACTAAGGATTGAACCCAGGTGTGCTCAACCACTGAGCTACATCACCAGGCCTTTTTATTTTTTATTTGAAGACAAGTTCTTGCTAAATTGCTGAGGCTGCCCTCAAGTTTTCCCTCAGTCTCCTGAGTTGCTGGGATTAAAGGTGTGTGCCACCAACCTGGCTCACCTCACATCTTAGAATAAATCTCAGCAGCCACCAAGAGACAGCAAATGTAAAAACTGAAACCTCAAAAGTACAAGAAGAAACCATAGGATTTTAAAAAATATTTATTTTTTAGTTTTAGGTGGACACAATATCTTTATTTTACATTTATGTGGTGCTGAGGATCGAATCCAGTGCCTCATGCATGCCAGGTGAGCACTCTACCACTGAGCCACAACCCCAGCCCACTGTAAGGATGTTTTAAAAATTAAGTTAGGGGCTGGGGATGTGGCTCAAGCGGTAGCGCGCTCGCCTGGCATGCGTGCGGCCCGGGTTCGATCCTCAGCACCACATACAAACAAAGATGTTGTGTCCGCCAAAAACTAAAAAATAAATATTAAAATTCTCAAAAAAAAAAAAAAAGAAGTTAGGAGGCTTTAGTATAACTCGAAACCTTTTATAGTCATAAAAGAAAAGACTAATAAGTTTTCTATTTAAAAAAAATAATAAAATTTTTCCAGTGGTAGCACATCAGAAACTCCGGAGGCTGAGGCAGGAGGATCACAAGTTCAAGGCTAGCCTTGGCAACTCAGCAAGGCCCTAAGAAACTTAAACTCTGTCTCAAAATAAAAAATAAGAAAAAGGCTGAGGATGTAGCTTAGTTTAAAAAAAAAAAAAAAGCACCCTGGGTACCAATCTTTAGTCCCAAAAAATAAATTAAAATGCCATGTCTTTTGGCCCAGGGCTCAGCAATTCCACTCAGAGCACTTCGTCCTTCAGATATATAACATGGCAAAATGATATATGTATAATGTTATTTATGGCAGCCCAGTCTATAATAGCTAAAGACTGGAAACAACTTTAATGTTCATCAAAAGGGGAATTATGGCTGGTCACAGTCGTACAGAAACCAAGCTATATTCCAAAAGCTGAAGCAAGAGGATCCCAAGTTCAAGGCCAGACTCAGCAACTTAGCAAATAAAAAGGCTCAGGAGGCTAAAACAGGAGGATTGCCAGTTCAAAGCCAGCCTCAGCAACTACAAGGTGTTAAGCAACTCAGTGAGACCTTGTCTCTAAATAAAATACAAAATAAGCCAGGGGATGTGGCTCAATGGTCAAATCCCTGTGAGTTCAATCCCCAGTATCCCCCCCCCAAAAAAAGAACTAAAAATTAAAAGGGTTGGGGATGTAGCTCAGTGGCAGAGCACCCCTGGGTTCTATTCCCAGCACCATGCCAAAAAAAAAAAAAAAGAGGAGGAGATTATGATGAATTCATACAATGGAATATGGAACAATCATTAAATGAAGAAGCCTCTTATGGACTGAGAAAGAAAAGCATATTTTACAAAACAAAATGGTACAATACAGTGCAGATGCAGGGTGTACGGAGAGAATGGAGGAACTTTAATTGGGCAAAGGGGAGGGAGGGTGGGGAAGGGAGAGGGCATGGGGGCAGGAAAGATGGTGGAATGAGATGAACATCATTACCCTAAGTACACGTATGACTGTACATATGGTGTGACTCTACATGGATGTACAACCAGAAAAACAGAAAGTTGTGCTCCATTTGTGCATGATAAATCGAAATGCATTCTGCTGTCATGTATAACTAATTAGAATTTTTTTTAAGAAAGAATGAGAGAGAGGGAGAGAGAGAGAGAATTTTTTTTTATTTTTTTTTTATTTTTTTTTTTTAATTCTTTTTTTTAAGAGAGAGTGAGAGAGATAGAGCTAGAGAGAGAGAGAATTTTTTTTTTAATATTTATTTTTTAGTATTTGGCGGACACAACATCTTTGTCTGTATGTGGTGCTGAGGATCGAACCCGGGCCACACGCATACCAGGCGAGCGCGCTACCGCTTGAGCCACATCCCCAGCCCCCTAATTAGAATTAAAAAAAAAAAAAAAAAAGTAGATGCTAAAATCTGGATTTTGTTAAAAACAGAATATACCTGTGATTTTATGTTGTACATGGGCTGTCTCTGAAGACGCAATAATTTAACATTGGTTGTTTCTGAGGAGAGGAACAGGGTGGCTGGGGGCCAGGACAGGAGAGACTTTTCATTGTATGCCTCTGAATTTTGAACGATGTGAATGTAGTACCTATTTAAAAAATAAAACATGTACACTGGAAGTCATACCCATGTCCTAAATGAAGACTCTCTCTCCACACCACTTAAGTTCTTTCACTGTTCACTTAGCCAATGTTACTGAATTCTACTATATGTGCCAGGCACTATTTTAGAAGCTAAATCCCTCCTCTTGTAGAGTTTAGGAGAGACATAACCAGTAAATCAGTAATCAAATGAATTTCAGAGTAGTAAGGACTATGAAGAAAAACCAAAAGAGAGTGAAAGGGAGAAGTAGAAGAATGATGGCAGTACCTTTCTGGAAAGGGGTAACAGAATTGCATTTGGGCAGGAAAAAAAAAGGTGAAGTGAGGAAGTCAGTCCCAAGGCCACCTGGAGGAAAGCAGTCTAGTTGCAAAGAGACTAGAGCATGCACAATGGCTCTGAGGAGGGTAGGTGCAGCTGCTCTTCAAGGAACAGAATGGAGGGAGAAAGGGGAGGAGTGGATTCCCATTCCAGGCAAAGGAAAGGGCTCATAACAATATATAGCAAGAAACTGAAGGCTTGTCAGAAAAAGAAAGCCAGTGAATTAGAGACAGTGAGGGCGGAGAGAGGCTAATAATTTAGGCCAGGGCTAGCTCATGCAGGCCCTAATAGGCCATGTTAATAATTTTGTTTTTCATGCTAGAATCAACAGGAACCACTGAAAGATTTCAAGCTTGGGAAAGACAATTAGATTCATATTCTTTAAGATCGCTCATTCTGACTGCTGTATAGAGATAAGAGGGGTAAAGAGTGGAGCAGGAGACCAGAGGCTGCAGCTGCCCAGGTAAAAGTGGGGACAACAGAAACAGAAGTAGATGCCACACACATGAAATACTATATAGATAAGTTGAAAGCTAAGGAATATAAAGGCATTTCATGCAAAGGGTAGCCAAAATAAACTGACTGTTCAATTCTCAAAATACAATTTAGAGTAAAAATAAGGAGATAACAAAAAATATATACCAACAAAAAATAATCTACCAAGATTAATAATTCTAAATTTAATATAAAGCAAACCTGACAAAGAGAAATTGATAAGTTCAGAATCATAGTGAGTTATTTTAAAACATCAGAAACTAATAAGGCTGTCATAAAAATCAGTGACACAGGACAATGTGAACACCATTACATATAAAGCTGATATTTCACCTTGACCCTAAAAGACCTACATTCTTTTAAAAACCCAAGAAGCACAGTGGTGCATGCCTGTAATCCCAGCTATCAAGAAGTTATGACAGGAGGATTGCAAGTTCAAGGCCAGCCTCAACAACTTAACTTAGCAAGACCCATCTCATAATTAAAAAAAAAAAAAAAAAAAATGTTTAATGGATGGGATGTAGTTCAGTGGAAAAGTGCTCTAGGTTCTTTCCCCAGTACTGTAAAAAACACACACACACATACAAAACCCAAGGAATATTTTTATTAGGTCACAAAGAAAGTCTCATCACATTTCAAATAACTGATACCATAAAAGTATGTTCTATGACAGTACAACTACAAATAAAGCAAATCAATATTTAAAAAAGCAAACACGGGCTGGGCACAGTGGCACACACCTATAATCCCAGCAGCTTAGGAGGCTGAGACAGGAGGATCACGGGTTCAAAGCCAGCCTCAGAAACAGCAAGGCACTAAAAGCAACTCAGTGAGATCCTGTCTCTAAATACAAAATATGGCTGGGGATGTGGCTCAGTGGTTAAGTGTCCCTGAGTTCAATTCCCAGTACCCCCCCCCAAATAAATAAATAAAATAGCTAAATACCATAAACAGAAATTTTAAAATTTCTGCTTAGAAACTCACAGGATAAAGAGGGAACAAAAATGGAAATAATAAAATATTTAGATCTCTATTACAGTGTTTATCACCACATATTTAACATAAAGAAGGCAATACTTTTTTTTCTTTTTTTTAATATTTATTTTTTAATTTTCGGCAGACACAACATCTTTATTTGTATGTGGTACTGAGGATCGAACCCAGGCCGCACGCATGGCAGGCGAGCGCGCTACCGCTTGAGCCACATCCCCAGCCCAAGAAGGCAATACTTAAAAGGAATTCTAGAACCTTGAGCACATCACTTAAAAAATGATAAATTTTATGGTTATGTTTCCAATTCAGTAAGCAAGAAAAAGAACAGAGTAAACCTAAAGAAAACAGAGAATAAAATAACATATTGACAAAGTAGAAAAAAAATAACAGTTGTTTCTCTGAAAAAAAAAAAATTAAATCACAAATCTTGTCTGTTCAGCAAAAAATTAAAATCTGAATGAGGGGGTGAAGCTCAAGTTGATGTCAGGGCCCAGCAGCTGCCTAAGCAGCCACAGAAATATAGCCACGCCCTAAAGACTCTGGAGCAGGTCACAAGCCTGCAGGAGCAGGAGAGTCCCAGTTATAACCAAGAGAAAGCCACAGTCAGTATTGGAGACAGATGGCCCAGAAAGCAACAGAAGCCAGAGAAGGAGCTGGCAAGTCACTGTCAAAAAGGAAGACCTACTAGAGTGGATAGTGACTGAGACAGCCCTTTACTGCAGCACATGCTAGTTTAAATTTTAATTGCCCTAACTGCTTTGTGCTCTCACAGGAATACCCACTGGGTTAATTGACTGCAATAAACACTTTTTTCTGGGAGAGGAAGAAAAAAAGACAGAAACAAACAATTCAAGGAACTAAAGGGAAACGTAATTTCAAATACAGAGAGGTTTAATGGAAGTGAGAAAAAAAATTGGGACTGAGTCATTATGGAAATCCAATAGCTAAAAATGAGGTAGAGCTGGACATGATGGCACATACCTGTAATCCCAGTGGTTCAGAGGGCTGAGGCAGAAAGAATGTAAGTTCAAAGCCAGCCTCAACAACTTAGAGAGGCCCTAAACAACTAA